>NC_134905.1:5581069-5698569 GCF_041734735.1 Babylonia areolata | reverse complement strand
TTTGTGCTTGTAAATGAATCTTCTTTATCATAGTTCAGCAAGAAGCAGAGTTATTCACAAACACAGGTTACACTCACACAGACACAGAAGAACACACGCATGCACACACAACACACACACAGAGACTCGCACACACACATGCACACACACACGCACACACACACGCACACACATGCACATGCACACACACTCTCACTCTCTCTCTTTCTCTCTCTGTGATGTCAGTCATCTCATTACACTGTTGAGCAATACTGTTGTCTTCTGCTTGCGTTCACCTGTCCAATACGACCCTTAAATGTTTTTTTTTTGTTTTTTTTTTATCAATTAACTGGAGTTAGGTACGGGGTGGGGGGGTAAAATGTCAACTGTATTCTGCTGTCAGCCAGATCCATTTCTTGTATGATTTACTGTCGTTTGTGTGGAAAGACAACAGGAAGAAGAAAAAGAATGAATTCATGGAAAAGATAGTTTTGTTTTTTCTGAATTATTGTTGTGGGTTTTTTTTTTCCATATTGATATTGGTGTGGGTTTTTCCAGTCATTGGATGTCAGTTTATATTTAAAGTCACTTATGTATTATCATTATTCTTATTATATTCTTATTGCACATGTATGGCTGTGATGATGTGTGTATGATTTACTAGATTACCTTTTTAAGGGGTGTCTGTTGTTGTTGTCTGCTATGATTATTGATTGTGTGCATGGTTTGCCTTTGGTTGACGTCAAAGCATTTTGATATATATATATACATGTCTTTTTTTAAGTATGTTACATTCATTAACAGTACATGAAAATCACAGTCATTCAACATGTACATAGTACACTGTGTGGGGGGTTGAGAAGAAGAGCGGTTATGATCCATGTAATTTGTTAACTTTTTCTTTAGTGTATAGCGCCCTGAGCTTGTAGAAAGTGCTATAATTAGTATAAAAGTGTACGTTATTATTTTTATTATTTAAATGTACATTATTATTATTATTATTATTTATTTTATTTTTGATATATCAGTCTGTATTTTACCTACTCCCATTTGATTGATGTCGCTTAGCATGTTAATTTCTCTGCATTGTTGTTGTCATGATGGTTGTTGTGCAGGGAGCCCCCTCAAGATAATCCTCAAGAAGGGATCCGTTTTTACCTACTCCCATTTGATTGACCCTCATCGTGAGGGTTGTTTTGCAGGGAAACCCCCCCCCCCCCCCCCCCCCCCCCCGCCCCCCCTGCAAGATAATCCTCAAGAAGAGATCCACTTTTACCTACTCCATTTCGCTCAGCATGTTAATTTCTCTGCGTCATTGTCATCGTCATGGTTCTTTTGCAGGGAGCCCCGCGAGATAATCCTCAAGAAGAGATCCACTTTTACTTTCTCCCATTTGATTGGCATCGCTCAGCATGTTAATTTCTTTACGTCATTGTCATCGTCATGGTTCTTTTGCAGGGAGCCCCGCAAGATAATCCTGAAGAAGGGATCCACTTTTACCTACTCCCATTTGATTGACATCGCTCAGCATGTTAATTTCTCTGCATCGTTGTCATCGTGAGGGTTGTTTTGCAGGGAACCTCCCCGCAAGATAATCCTCAAGAAGGGATCCACTTTTACTTTCTCCCATTTGATTGACATCGCTCAGCATGTTAATTTCTCTGCATCGTTGTCATCGTGAGGGTTGTTTTGCAGGGAACCTCCCCGCAAGATAATCCTGAAGAAGGGATCCACTTTTACTTTCTCCCATTTGATTGGCATCGCTCAGCATGTTAATTTCTCTGCATCATTGTCATCGTGAGGGTTGTTTTGCAGGGAGCCCCCGCAAGATAATCATCAAGAAGAGATCCACTTTTACCTACTCCCGTTTGATTAACATCGCTCAGCATGTTAATTTCTCTGCATCGTTGTCATCGTGAGGGTTGTTGTGCAGGGAGCCCCCGCAAGATAGTCCTCAAGAAGAGATCCATTTTTACCTACTCCTGTTTGATTGGCATCACTCAGCATGTTAATTTCTCTGCATCGTTGTCATCGTGAGGGTTGTTTTGCAGGGAGCCCCGCAAGATAATCCTCAAGAAGGGATCCACTTTTACCTACTCCCGTTTGATTAACATTGCTCAGCATGTTAATTTCTTTGCATCATTGTCATCGTGAGGGTTGTTTTGCAGGGAGCCCCCACAAGATAATCCTGAAGAAGGGATCCACTTTTACTTTCTCCCATTTGATTGGCATCGCTCAGCATGTTAATTTCTTTACGTCATTGTCATCGTCATGGTTCTTTTGCAGGGAGCCCCGCAAGATAATCCTGAAGAAGGGATCCACTTTTACCTACTCCCATTTGATTGACATCGCTCAGCATGTTAATTTCTCTGCATTGTTGTCATCGTGAGGGTTGTTTTGCAGGGAACCCCGCAAGATAATCCTCAAGAAGGGATCCACGGGTCTGGGGTTCAACATCGTGGGCGGAGAGGGGGATGAGGGGATTTTCGTCTCCTTCATCCTGGCCGGGGGGCCCGCTGACCTCGGTGGGGAACTGCGACGGGGGGACAAGATCCTGTCCGTGAGTTGGTTTATGTGTTTTGTATGATTGTATTGTATTGTTCGTTTTTGTCACAAGCCGATTCCCCTGTGTGAAATTCAGGCTGTTGGCCACTGTTCGTTCTTTCTCTGTCTCTGGACCTTGTAATAATTGGAATGAACTTCCTCTTTGGCTTTGTCAGGTCTCCACACTCGGCTCTTTCAAGTCTGGCCTTAAAACCCACGTCTTCCCCAAATAGCCTTCCTCCCCTGCCTCTTCATTGTCTTCAGTTGTTGTTTTTTTTGGGGTTTTTTTTCTTCTTTTTTTCTCCAGTTTTAGAGCTATGCATGCGTTTGATTGACTGGTGCAAAAGCACCTTGATTTGTCTCAGCACAAGATTCAGCGCTCTATAAATCTAAGAAAACCACCCTTTTTTTTTCTTCTTCTTCTTTTTCCTGGAGGAGGAAGGTGGCAGAATGGTTAAGACGCTCAGCTGCCAATACAGAGAGTCCGTGAGGGTGTGGGTTCGAATCCCGCTCTCGCCCTTTCTCCTAAGTTTGACTGGAAAATCAAACTGAGCGTCTAGTCTTTCGGATGAGACGATAAACCGAGGTCCCGTGTGCAGCACGCACTTGGCGCACTGAAAAAGAACCCATGGCAACGAGAGTGTTGTCCTCTGGCGAAATTACGTAAAATGAAATCCCCTTCATAGGTACACAAATATGTAAGCATGCACTCAAGGCCTGACTAAGCGCGTTGGGTTACGCTGCTGGTCAGGCATCTGCTCAACAGATGTGGTGTAGCGTGTATGGATTTGTCCGAACGCAGTGACGCCTCCTTGAGAAAGTGAAAGTGAAGTTTCCTGCCTGCAGTTTTTTTGTTGTTTTTTTCTTGTGTTTTACTATGTAAGTGTAATTTTTCCACAGAATTTTGCCAGGAACAACCCTTTAGTTGCCGTGGGTTCTTTTACTTGCACTGCACACAGGACCTCGGTTTATCGTCTCATCTGAATGACTAGCGTCCAGACCACCACCACTCAAGGTCTGGTGGAGGGGGAGAAAATACTGGCGACTGTGTTGGGATTCGAACCAGTGCGCTGACAGGCGCAATAGCCGAGTGGTTAAAGCATTGGACTGTCAATCTGAGGGTCCCGGGTTCGAATCACGGTGACGGTGCCTGGTGGGTAAAGGGTGGAGATTTTTGCGATCTCCCAGGTCAGCATAGGTGCAGACCTGCTAGTGCCTGAACCCCCTTCATGTGTATATATGCAAGCAGAAGATCAAATACGCACGTTAAAGATCCTGTAATCCATGTCAGCGTTCAGTGGGTTATGGAAACAAGAACATACCCAGCATGCACACCCCCGAAAACGGAGTATGGCTCTCTACATGGCGGAGTAAAAACGGTCATACACGTAAAAGCCCACTCGTGTGCATACGAGTGAATGCAGAAGAAGAAGAAGAAGAAGAAGAACCAGTGTGCTCAGATATCTCTTGCTTATATATGTGTGTGTAAAGTATTGTGTTGGTCACTCAGTCTGGCTCCACGACTAAGCCAATATTGTCGTCAGTAGGGGGATTAGTAGGTGGTGTCCTAAGTACGGTTTTTTTTTTTTTGGTGCTTTTTCCTGTGTGCAGTTTTATTTGTTTTTTCCTATCGAAGTGGAATTTTCTACAGAATTTTGCCAGGAACGACCCTTTTGTTGCCGTGGGTTCTTTTACGTGCGCTAAGTGCTTGCTGACACGGGACCTCGGTTTATCATCTCATCCGAATGACTAGCGTCCAGACCAGCACTCAAGGTCTAGAAAAAGGGGGAGAAAATATCGGCGGCTGAACCGTGATTGGAACCAGCGCGCTCAGATTCTCTCGCTTCCTAGGCGGACGCGTTACCTCTAGGCCATCATGTATACAGCTCCTGTGGTGTGATTGTGAGGATTACTAATTAGATGTGAAGTTAACTCTCTCCATACGAGAGGCGACGTTAACAGCGTTTCATCCCAATTACCATCATCAAAATATTGCAAGCGGAACGCTCTTATACTGAAGAGGTGAATGTTGACAAAGAATACCACAGTTCTGACTCGACGGAAGCTAAAGGTTGGGTCATTCAGACACCCACTGGACATCCGAGGGGTCTGTGTAAAGGAGAAGAGAGAGGACTGGCCGTACTGAGTGAGTTAAGTGGTTGTTTTGGTGATGTTTCAATGGCAAATTGATGTTAATTTGGGTGGGATGAGATGCAGGCTTTCTCGGGTCTTCCCACCACACCCCCCTTTTCCCCTGGCACGCCCCTCCCATCACTCTCCCCAATTTTGATTTGATTGATGGATGTTTGTGTTTTTTTGTTTTTTTGTTTTTTAAATCTTTTCCTTATTAAACACACGTGCCGGCACACACACGCGTGCACACACGCACACACACACACACACACACACACACACTAACACACACACACACACATGCTATCACACACACACACACACACACACACACTAACACACACTAACACACACACACAAGAATCACACACACACGTGTGTGTCTAATATTACTTAATGTGGATAGACCTTAATTTAATGAAACTGAACACATGCCACACCACACGCACACACACACACACACACACACATATACATTCTCTCTCTCTCTGGCATGAAAATTTCCTCCATGGACACAACCTCCACCCCCTCCTCCCACCCAGTCCCCCAGCCCCACCCCTGATCCCCATCTCTTCCCCACCCACCCCACACCCTCCACCAACCCAATCCCTGTTTAATTAGTTCTGCTCTCCCTTAATGTATCCCCTTTATTTTTTATTTTTTTTTTTTTTTTTTTTTCTCATCTCCACGGTCACCCTTCATCTCCTTAACTCACTCAGTACGGCCAGTCCTCTCTTCTCCTCTACACAGACCCCTCTGATGTCCAGTGGATGTCTGAATGACCCAACCTTTAGCTTCCGTCGTCAGAATTGTGGTATTCTTTGTAAACATTCAAGTCTTCAGTATAAGAGCCTTCCGCTTGCAATATTTTGATGATGGTAATTGGGGTGAAACGCTGTTAACGTCGTCTCTTTCGCCGGTTCGTATGGAGAGAGTTAATTCAGTTTGTCAGCAACCCTTCCACTTCCCCCACCCCCACCCCACCCCCATCCTCCGCCCCCCTCCCCATCTTTCCCACTGAGTAATTGAACCCATCCCTTCCTGTAAGGAACAGGAAGGAAAACGCCCCATTATAGTTTGCACACGTCATGCCAGGGAAATCATTGTTGTGGTGGGTTGGCACAAGCTACTACTACAAGCATCCTGGTTAGTTGTCGAGTGTTGTTAATTTGTATGGAGTGTTTGTCAGAAAATTGTCTTGGGATCAAGTTTTGGTGAACCGGCAGTGGTGGCATGTGATCTGCTAGCTATATTGTACAGCCAGAAACAGCTGTTGAAACCACTTTATTACACTTAGAAAGCGGAATTGTTTTAATGTAATGGCCACTGACCTGTATACATATGTATGGTTGCACATGTTGTACACACACACACACACAAACACACACACACACACACACACACACACATATGAAAACCAAACCTTGAGTTGGATGAACAACAAAATTTAGAATTATAAGACAAAGAGAGAGAGAGAGAGAGCTCAAAAAGTTTTCTTTTATTCACAGAGACAGACAGACAGACAGACAGATACATAGATAGACGGATAGACAGGCGCTGTCAGTCTCTGGAGACTATAGAGTGTGTGCTGTGGGTGGTGATAGATAACAGCGTAGAGTGTGGTTGGACTTGCCACTACACCGGTGAACACGGTCCGTCCAACACTGCACAGGTAGCTGTTCAAAGTCTTTTGCTGGTCTCTTCTCTGGGCCGGGAGACTTTTCTTCTCTCACTCTCTTTCCCTTGAAAACGCTGGGCAAGCATCTTTCAAACTTGGGAGAGGCCTTTCTGTACCGTCTGCCTCCAAGCCAGTCGTTCTGAGGCTTCAGTTCAAGAGTCAAGTCCAGATTTTTGACTCACTTGTGTAAACAAAGTGAGTATGTTTTAACCCGGTGTTCGGTTGTCTGTGTGTGTGTGTGTGTCTATGTGTCCGTGGTAAACTTTAACACTGACATTTTCTCTGCAAATACTTTGATAGTTGACACCAAATTAGGCATAAAAATAGGAAAAATTCAGTTCTTTCCAGTCATCTTGTTTAAAACAATATTGCACCTCTGGGATGGGCACAAAAAAAAGAAAAAAAAAGAAACCTAATTATATGGAAACTGCATTTACTGTTATATCTATATTTTTTGTATTCTCTAAACTTGGCACTTTGATCTGATATTCTGACCCAACAACAAGAGCAGTCATTATTATCATTTTTTGTTTAAACAGGAACTTCTTTTGCTAAGCATGGAAGTTTTATTTATTTTTGCAAACGTTTTGGTGCAGATAGTAAAAAAAAAAGGGAAATTACTCTGTAATTAATGCTAGGGGACTTAATTCGCTTTAAACTGATCTTTCTCATCTTAAACATTACATTTTGAAATTATACACAATAAATAAGAAGCTTGGATTTTTTTTTTTTTTTTCAGTGTATCACAAGTGAGTCTTGAAGGCCTTGCCTCTCTTGTTATTGATTGATGTGGACACTTACATAGCGCCTGTCCTCAGTTGGAGACCAAGCTCTAAGCGCTTTATAAAGACAGGGTCATTTACACAACAGGCAGTCCACCTGGGTAGAGAGAGCTGACTGACAGCTGCCAATGGGTGCTCATCATTCGTTTCCTGTATCATTCAGTCAGATGTCAGGCACGCATACATACACACTCAGACAAACGTGTAACATTTTATTTTTACGTGTATGACCGCTTTGTTTATTTACCCCGCCATGTAGGCAGCCATACTCCGTTTTCGGGGGTGTGCATGCTGGGTGTGTTTCTGTTTCCATAACCCACCGAACGCTGACATGGATTACAGGATCTTTAACGTGCGTATTTGATCTTCTGCGTGCGCATACACACGAAGGGGGTTCAGGCACTAGCAGGTCTGCACATATGCTGACCTGGGAGATCAGAAAAATCTCCTCCCTTTACCCACCAGGTGCACCGAGATTCGAACCCAGGACCCTCAGATTGAAGGTCTCAGCGCTTTAACCATTCGGCTATTGCACCCATCAACATTCATGACAGCGCATTGCTGCGGAAGTGCAGAACAGTAGGTCGTGCTATTTAACTCTTTCCATACGAACGGCGAAAGAGACGACGTTAACAGCGTTTCACCCCAATTACCATCATCAAAATATTGCAAGCGGAAGGCTCTTATACTGAAGACGTGAATGTTGAAAAAGAATACCACAGTTCTGATGACGGAAGCTAAAGGTTGGGTCATTCAGACACCCACTGGACATCCGAGGGGTCTGTGTAGAGGAGAAGAGAGGACTGGCCGTACTGAGTGAGTTAAACAGTGAAAGACGAATGTTAACAGCAACCGAAAAACTGTGCGTGTGAATGAACTTTGGAGCACAGTTCAGCTTTGTTAAGTGTGGCTTGGAATACAATTAGGAGCCACAAAATTGTGCTTAGGGGCTCCGTTATTTGTTGTTGTTGTTTTTCAAAAGAAGAAGAAGAAGAAAAAAGCTGCGTCCTTTTTTTTTTTTTTCTTCTTCTTCTTCTTTTTTAAAAATTTTATAAAAAGAGAGAGAAAACGGATTCAGGAAAAGGTCACTGTGCAACAGAAACAATGTCGCCACTTTCCATCAACTTTCAGAAGGTCAGTTTAGCTGCAAGGGTGGTGGACACATTTTTCCCAAGTTATTATCTGAACTCCCCCCCCCCCCACCCTCGTTTTCTTTCTGTTTTTGTCGAATGAAACTCCTGTGTTCACTCGTTTAAATGGGCTTTTATGTGTGTGACTCTTCTTAACCCAGACATGAACGGGCATTTTCTGGAGTGAAACTTTTCAGTTAGTTTTTGTTCTTTTTGGAACACTGAGGTGGTTTGAAGTCTTTCTGTGTTGTTGGGCTGCGACTCTCATGTTTAAGTGCAGGTGTACTAGTGTTTGTTTTGTATTTGATTTGTGTGACTGTTCTTAATTAGTGAAGATTTTTTTTTAAATTTTTTTTTTAATTATATAAAATTATTATTTATTTATTTATGTACGCTTATAGTTGACTTCATCAAGTTTTTGCGCTTCATACATATTATTATTAGTAATAGTAGTTCTTTTTTTTTATGTATTTATCTATTATTCACCCATTCTCTCTCTCTCTCTCTCTCTCTCTCTCTCTCTCTGTCTCTCTCTCAAGGCCTGACTAAGCGCGTTGGGTTACGCTGCTGGTCAGGCATCTGCTTGGCAGATGTTGTGTAGCGTATTATGGATTTGTCCGAATGCAGTGACGCGCCCTTGAGCTTCTGAAACTGAAACTGAAACTCTTAAATTAACCCTGCCATATTTTTGGCATTTGAAATTCTTTCCTTGTCTATGACCTGCAAGTCATCATACAGATTTGGGTCAGTCACAGATGTGACACAGGGAGTTACAAAAAAAAAAAAAAAAAAAAAAGGAGGAGGAAAAAGAAGGAAAAAAAAAGTTACAGTTTTCTATTTATGAGTGGGTCTTTCTGTGTGTGACAGATTTGGGTCAGTCACAAATGTGACACAGGGAGTTACCCCCCCACCCCCCAAAAAAAAGAAAGGAGAAAAAAAAGAAAAAAAGTTACAGTTTTCTATTTATGAGTGGGTCTTTCTGTGTGTGACAGATTTGGGTCAGTCACAAATGTGACACAGGGAGTTACCCCCACCCCCCCATGCCCCCCACCCCCCCCAAAAAAAAGAAAGAAAGGGGAAAAAAAAGAAAAAAAGTTAGTTTTCTATTTATGAGTGGGTCTTTCTGTGTGTGACAGATTTGGGTCAGTCACAGAGGTGACACAGGGAGTTACCCCCCCCCCCCCCCCCCCCCCAAAAAAAAAGAAAAAAAAGAAAAGAAAAAGTTAACGTTTTCTATTTATGAGTGGGTCTTTCTGTGTGTGATAGATTTGGGTCAGTCATAGAGGTGACACAGGGAGTTACAAATATTCAACCCAGAGGCCCTCCGATTGAAAGTCCAACACTTAAACACAGGGTTATTCTGCCAAGGGGGAAAAAAAAATGACGATAATAATAATCTCCAACAGACCTGCAGAGAAGTAAGCAACGATGATAGTAATAATGAATAATAATGATAACAATAATGATGGTGATTTCCAGTGTGTGGTATTCCAGGTGAACAAAACAGACCAGCACAGGGGGTAAGCAGCAACAACAATAAATATTACAATAATGATAATGATTAATGATAATAATAATCATCTCCAACATCTGGTGTTCCAGGTGAACGAAACCGACCTGCAGAGGGCGACACACGAGGAGGCAGCCCAGGCGTTGAAGCGAGCCGGGGAGACAGTGGAGATCATTGCTCAGTACAGGCCTGAAGGTAACGCGTTTGACCCCCTTTACTCTCCCTGGGATGTGGGAATTTTTTTTTTTTTTTACATTATAGTTATTATTTATTTATTTAATTATCTATTTATTTGTGTAAGCTTATCTATTATTTATTCACCTTTTTTTTTCTTTTTTTTTTCTCCTCAAGGCCTGACTAAGCGCGTTGGGTTACGCTGCTGGTCAGGCATCTGCTTGGCAGATGTGGTGTAGCGTATATGGATTTGTCCGAACGCAGTGACGCCTCCTTGAGCTACTGAAACTGAAACTGGGATGTGGCACTCACATGGCATGGTGACGTCGCTGGTGACATCATCAAAAGAAGGGAAATATCTCTGGAAGAATGGAAAATTTCCACATTTGATGTAGAGCAGTGGTGTGTGTCCATCGAGATCGATGATGACCATCGTTGTCATCCACCTGGGGGATGGGGTGGGGGTGGGGGGGGCTGCTCATGAATCTATCTGTGAATGCGCAGATGGCTGAATAGTCCAATCTGCGCACGAAGTGTTCGCTGACAGTTGGGGCAGACAAAGACAGGCATATCATTGTCAGGGAGCTTGTTTACCCGTGACTTTCTGGCCTGCCTCTTCTGAACAGTAGTAAATATTTATCTGCGAAAGGCTGAAAATTCACACATAAAGGTCATTTGATCTTGAGTAGCAGTATATCTCCAGTCCGTTTTCTCAAGTTTTTCTGTCATCTCAGCCGTTTAATCGTGTGTGTGTCTGTGCGTGGGTGTTACTGTGAGTGTTGGAGTGAAACAGTTGTGGTATTGATAGTATGTTACTTTGTGAGTTTCATGCATTGTGTTTTTGTTTTGTTTTTTATATATAATATTAATGATTCTGTTTTTATGTTTCTACTACTTTTTATATATGCTTTCTTGTTTCACTTTAGGTACTGGATTGTAAAGCGCTTAGAGCTTGCTTATGCTTGAATTATAGCAGTATATAAAAATAAAATATTATTATTATTATTATTATATTACTCTCTTGTCGGTGTGCAGACTACAACCGGTTTGAGGCGAAGATCCAGGACCTGAGGGAACAGATGATGAACACCAGCACTGGAAGCCTCCGCACCACGCAGAAACGTACACTCTACGTCAGGTAGAATACTGTATTACTCTTTTTATCATAACAGATTTCTCTGTGTAAAACTGTAGGCATGGGGGAAAGAGACAAGAGGAGGTCAACTCGTGCACTGCCGACTGGCAGGGCCGAGAAAACGCGGAGCGCGTTGAGTCCGTTCGTGGATCGATTTTGATAGAATCAGTGGCACCACTGTCCTGAGTGTGGGGCAACAAACCCCTAGAAGTCACCAGAGGAGGTGTAGGAGGTGGTGGAGGTCTGGAGTCAACCGGAGGGAGCGGAGGAAGTGGAGGAGGCGGCGGGTTGGCGTTGATGAGAGAGACTGAAGTAGAGGGCCCAGAATGTCCGCTGATCGATTGCGATCGCGCCTCAGTTTTAGCCCGATCGCCCAATCAAGCCATATAATTATGTGACCTGATTGAAGACATTGACATAAAACGAGGACGCACAAGAATCGACAGACAGACTGAAAATACGGAAAAAAAAAAAAAAAAAAAAGCCATATGAATAGCACAGGAACAGCAGTTACGATGGCTGCTGGAAAAAGAGGGCCCTAGTCACAGTGGCAAAGGGGAGGTTACCTACTTCTGGGAGGTTATCGGCCGTAGCTACTTTTGTTTTCTCCGCATAGGCGGGTATTAGTTTGCGCAGGACAGGAATGTCAGACCCCTGCTGGGGTCTGCGCTAGTGGGTCACGGAAAGTATGTTAGATAAACATAATTTTAGGAAGAAAATTTCCTCTGCTCTCCCCCGGGAGAGCGTGTCACTACGCTGAGAGCACCAAAATTCAAGCTGCTCTCCCCAGGGAGAGTGTCGCTGCACTGAGAAAGCCATCCCCCTGCTTGCAATTTTATTTCTTTACCTGTCGAAGTGGATCGCCACAGAATCTTGCCATGGACAACCCTTTAGTTGCCGTGGGTTCTTTAATGTGTGAAATTCAGGCTGCTGTCTTAGGTAAAAGTGTGTTCCCACTGAGCAGCACTGTCCATATATTTTAATCAGTATTTCCTGCATGCAAGTGCATTTGTTTTACTCTCAAAGTGGATTTTTAGACGGAATTTTACCAGGGACATCTCTTTTGTTGCCGCTTTTATGTGCGCTAAGTACATGCTGCACATGGGACCTCGTTTTATCGTCTCATCTGAATGACTAGTAGTGTCAAGACCATCACTCAGTGTCTAGTGGAGGGAGGAGAAAATCCTGGGCGACCCTGGAGTTTGAACCAGTGCACTCGGATTCTTTCGCTGGTCTAGAGGGATGTGTTACCACGAGGCCAACACTCACCTTGATTTTGATGTCACGTGGTTGAAAAGACATTATGGTAATCCTTTATGTCAGGTGAATCACTTTGACTTGATGTCAAGTATGTCGAAAAGATATTATTATCATTTATTAAATTATTATATTATCTCCCACAATTTGAAATAGGAGAAAAATACGGAAAAAATTGTTAAGAAAGCACAACAGTGCCTGTACTTTCTTCGCCCCACAAAAAGTTCAGAATTAAAAGAGAAATTATGGTTGATTTCTACCGAGCACTCAATGAAAGTGTGTTAACCTTCGCCATAACTGTTTGGTATGGAAACATTTCCAAGACAGAAGTTGCAGCCCTGAACAGAATCGTAAAAACTGCCACCAAGATTACCAGGGCTGATCTACCTTCTCTAGACAACATATGTTATAAGCAGCTACTCAGAAAAGCAAAATCAATCAGCCAGGATGAATCACATCCAGCTCTTTGGATATTTCGAGATTCTCCCCACTGGTCGACAGTACAGAAGTATAAGGATGAAAAACCAATCACTTCGCCTGTAGCTTTTTTTCCGAAAGCAGTCAATACCCTGTCACTCGAACAAATCCAGTATGATTAAATAGAATTGTGCAATCAACAACCATCTACCTGAAGATCTTGCCATCAGCCCCATCCATATGTAATATGCGGCTTCTGTTCAAATGTGTGTGTGTGTGAGTGTGAGAGAGTATGCACAAGTTTTTGTATTGATATGAACATGTATGTATCCTAATTTCTACTCTTATCGGTGTCTGTGTATGATTTTTGATTTATGTTCGTACCTTTTTATGTACTGTCCCTCCCAATATTCCTTGTGACCCCGGTACACTTGGTGACAAAGAAATATTCTAAAGAAATATTCTCTTCTATTCTGTTACTGCATGTTTATGTCAGGTAACTTACCTTGACTTGATGTCACGTATGTGAAAAGACCTAATTGTAACCTTTGTGTCTGGTAACTTACCTTGAGTAAATGTCACATACGTGAACAAATATTGTCACAATCTTTGTCAGGTAACTCACTATGACTGGATGTCACATTATGTGAAAAAAAACATTATTGAAATCCTTCGTGTTAGGTAACCTACCTTGACTTGATATCACATTATATATGAGTGGAGTGATGGCCTAGAGGTAACACATCCGCCTAGGAAGCGAGAGAATCTGAGCGTGCTGGTTTGAATGACGGTTTAGCCGCCGATATTTTCTCCCCCTCCACTAGACCTTGAGTGGTGGTCTGGACGCTAGTCATTTGGATGAGACGATAAACCGAGGTCCTGTGTGCAGCATGCACTTAGCGCACGTAAAAGAACCCACGGCAGCAAAAGGGTTGTTCCTGGCAAAATTCTGTAGAAATATCCACTTCGATAGGAAAAACAAATAAAACTGCACGCAGGAAAAAATACATAAAAAAATGGGTGGCGCTGTAGTGTAGCGACACGCTCTCCCTAGGGAGAGCAGCCCGAATTTCACAGATAGAAATCTGTTGTGATAAAAAAAGAAATACAAATACAAATGATAATGAGAAGAAGAATGGTAGTAGCAGTAGTAGTAGTAGCAGTAATATTAATTACTTAGTTTTGTTGTTTATTTCCTACCCACGAACAGGGCGCTGTTTGACTACGACCCCTCCAAAGACAGCGGCCTGCCCAGCAAAGGCCTGGGGTTCCACTACGGGGACATCCTTCACGTCACCAACGCCAGTGACGACGAGTGGTGGCAGGCCAAGAGGATCACTCCTGAGGGCGAGGAGGAGGGCATGGGCATTGTGCCCAGTAAACGCAGGTGAGGGCGGGGGGGCTGGGGAGGTGGTGTTTGGGGTGAGGGGGATGTGGGGGTGAGTGGGTGGGGGAAGGATGAGGTTGGGGGTGGTGTTGTGGGGGTGGTGGTGTTGGGGCCCTCGAGGAGGTATGTTAAATCGAAGTAATGTTAAATCAGAACAGGCACCACTGAGCACCACCGAAGTGACTCAGCAGCAGTGCAGGGTCTCCTCTGGTGTGTGGCCTCCTGGCGACCTAACATCGATGGTTCCCTGTGGACTGCCGACGCTGGAACTGTGACGGATGAACCCGGGTGTGGCCGTGTATGGGAGGAATCTAAATGAGCGGCGTGGGAGTAATGCCACTGAAACAGTGCAGATGATGGGGCAGCAAAAAAAAAAAAAAAAGTTTTATGATGAGTGGTGGACGGCCCAGAGGATCGAACCCAAGGGAGGTGGGCATCGTGCCCAGCAAACACAGGTGAGGGGACCAAAAACAACAACAAAAAACTGTGCCATGCACAGCAATAAGCTGCGGCACTGTACAAGACAGCAGCAGTGGGATGCACAATACAATTTGATTCATTGATCCATTACGTGAAATTGGAATGTACGGTGGATGCAAGGCTCTTAACGTACATTCCACAGTCTCCCAGGCATGGATGGAGGGTGGTGTGAGAGTGCATGGGTGTATGATGCATTTTATGTATGTGTGTATGGAGGTTTGGGAGGAGGATTGGTGGGGGGGGGGGGACTTTTTGGGTGGGTATGTGGTATCTGTCAGGGTTGTGTGTGTGGAGGTGAGGGGGGGGGGGGGGGGGGGTATTTGGTATCTGTCAAGGTTGTGTGTGTGTATGTAGAGGTGGGGGGGGTAGGGAGGGAGTTTTTTTTGAGGGGATGTTGTGGTATGTGTCAGGGTTGTGTGGGTGGAGGAGCTTTTGGGGGTGTGGGGGAGGGTAGGTGGTATCTGTCAGGGTTGTGTGTGTGAGGGTAGGGGTGGGGAGGGAGCTTTTTTTTGAGGGGATGTTGTGGTATGTGTCAGGTTTGTGTGTGTGGAGGTGGGTGGAGGAGCTTTTGGGGGTGTGGGGGGAGGTATGTGGTATCTGTCAGGGTTGTGTGTGTGAAGGTAGGGGGGGAGGGAAGGGTGTGGGAGGGAGGGGGCTTTTTGGGGGGGTATGTGGTATCTGTCAGGGTTATGTGTGTGTGTGTGTGTGTGAGGGGAACGAACTGTAAAGTGGGCTTTGAGCAGTGTTCCTGGGGAAACGCGCTGTATAAACGTCCATTGTCATTGTTGTTTTTCACTGCAGAGTGAATTTGTGGTGACGCTGTGTGTGTTTCCAGGGTAGAAAGGAAAGAGAGAGCCAGGTTGAAAAACGTCAAGTTCACGGGCAAAAACAGCACATCTGCAGACAAGGTACTAACGTCTTGTCTTCGAAGAAAATGTCTGTGTTGTGTCTGTCTTGCACACCCCTCCTCCCTGTATCTGTCTGTCTGTCTGTCTCTCTTTTGCTCGCACTCTCTTTCCCTGCCTCTTTTTCTCCCTGTGGCTCTGTCTCTCTCTGTCTCTTTGCTGCCCCTATTTCTGTCTTTAATTCTCTCTCTCTCTCTGTCTCTCTCTTGCTGCCCCTATCTCTGTCTTTAATTCCCCCCACCCCCACCCCCCACCCTCTCTCTCTCTTGCTGCCCCTATCTCGGTCTTTAATTCCCCCACCCCCCTTCTCTCTCTCTTGCTGCCCCTATCTGTTTTTAATTTCCTCTGTCTTTAATACCCTCTGTCTCTTGCTGCCCCTATCTCTCTCTCTCTCTCTCTCTCTCTCTCTCTCTCTCGCTCTCTCTCGCTGCCCCTATCTCTCTCTCTCTCTCTCTCTCTCTCTCGCTGCCCCTATCTCTGTCTTTAATTCCCCCCCTCTCTCTCTCTCTCTTGCTGCCCCTATCTGTTTTTAATTTCCTCTGTCTTTAATTCCCTCTGTCTCTTGCTGCCCCTATCTCTGTCTTTAATTCCCTCATTCCTTCTCTGTCTCTCTCTTGCTGCCCCTATCTCTGTCTTTAATTCCCTCCTCTCTCTGTCTCTCTCTTGCTGCCCCTATCTCTGTCTTTAATTCCCCCCCCCCTCTCTCTCTCTCTTTGCTGCCCCTATCTCTGTCTTTAATTCCCTCCTCTCTCTGTCTCTCTCTTGCTGCCCCTATCTCTGTCTTTAATCCCCGCCCCCCCCCCCTCTCTCTCTCTCTCTTGCTGCCCCTATCTCTGTCTTTAATTCCCCCCCCCCCTCTCTCTCTCTCTTGCTGCCCCTATCTGTTTTTAATTTCCTCTGTCTTTAATTCCCTCTCTCTCTCTTGCTGCCCCTATCTCTGTCTTTAATTCCCTCTCTCTCTGTCTCTGTCTTTAATTCCCTCTCTCTCTGTCTCTCTCTTGCTGCCCCTATCTCTGTCTTTAATTCCCTCCTCTCTCTGTCTCTCTCTTGCTGCCCCTATCTCTGTCTTTAATTCCCCCCCCCACCCACCCCCCTCTCTCTGTCTCTTGCTGCCTCTATCTCTGTCTTTAATCCCCCCCTCTCTCTCTCTCTTTGCTGCCCCTATCTCTGTCTTTAATTCCCTCTCTCTCTGTCTCTCTCTTGCTGCCCCTATCTCTGTCTTTAATTCCCTCTCTCTCTGTCTCTCTCTTGCTGCCCCTATCTCTGTCTTTAATTCCCCCCCCTCTCTCTCTCTCTTTACTGCCCCTATCTCTGTCTTTCATTCCCTCTCTCTCTCTGTCTCTCTCTTGCTGCCCCTATCTCTGTCTTTAATTCCCCCCCCCTCTCTCTCTCTCTTTGCTGCCCCTATCTCTGTCTTTAATTCCCTCTCTCTCTGTCTCTGTCTTTAATTCCCTCTCTCTCTGTCTCTCTCTTGCTGCCCCTATCTCTGTCTTTAATTCCCCCCCCCTCTCTCTCTCTCTCTTTGCTGCCCCTATCTCTGTCTTTAATTCCCTCTCTCTCTGTCTCTCTCTTGCTGCCCCTATCTCTGTTTTAATTCCCCCCCCCCTCTCTCTCTCTCTTTGCTGCCCCTATCTCTGTCTGTAATTCCCTCTCTCTCTGTCTCTCTCTTGCTGCCCCTATCTCTGTCTTTAATTCACCCCCCCCCCCCTCTCTCTCTCTCTCTTGCTGCCCCTAACTCAGTCTTTACTTTCCTCTCTTTCTCTTGCTCATACATGAATGAGTGAGCTTTTATGCGCATGACCTTTTTTTTTTACCCACCATATTGGCAGCCATACTCCATTCTTCGAGGCTGTATAATAATAACAGAGTACAATACTTATGGATCTGTTTCTCTTACAATACTTGTCAACCTGTTCCTCTCACATTACCTGTCAATCTGTTCCTCTGACAATGTCGATCTGTTCCTCTCACAATACTTGTTGATCTGTTCCTACATATAGATCTGTTAATGTTCCTCTCACGGTACTTGTTGATCTGTTCCTACTTGTCGATCTGTTCCTCTCAATACTTGTTGATCTGTTCCTACATATAGATTTGTTCCTCTCATAATACTTGTTGATCTGTTCCTACTTGTCGATCTGTTCCTCTCACAGTACTTGTTGATCTGTTCCTCTGACAATGTTGATCTGTTCCTCTCACAATACTTGTCAATCTGTTCCTCTGACAATGTTGATCTGTTCCTCTCACATTACTTGTTGATCTGTTCCTCTGACAATGTCAATCTGTTCCTCTCACAATACTTGTCGATCTGTTCCTACTTGTCGATCTGTTCCTTCTCACAATACTTGTTCCTCTCACAGTACTTCTCAATATCTCCTCTCACACTGTCGATCTGTTCCTCTCACAATACTTGTTCCTCTTACAATACTTGTCAGTCTCTCCTCTCACACTGTCGATCTGTTCCTCTCACAATACTTGTCGATCTGTTCCTACTTGTTGATCTGTTCCTTCTCACAATACTTGTTCCTCTCACACAATACTTGTTCCTCTTACAATACTTGTCAGTCTCTCCTCTCACACTGTCGATCTGTTCCTCTCACAATACTTGTCGGTCTGTTCCTCTCACAATACTTGTCGGTCTGTTCCTCTCACAATGTCAGTCTGTTCCCCTCACAATACTTGTCGGTCTGTTCCTCTCACAATGTCAGTCTGTTCCCCTCACAATACTTGTCGGTCTGTTCCTCTCACAATGTCAGTCTGTTCCCCTCACAATACTTGTCGGTCTGTTCCTCTCACAAATCTTGTTGATTTGTACCTCTCACAACACTTTGTCCATCTGTTCCTACTTGTCAGTCTGTTCCCCTCACAATACTTGTCGGTCTGTTCCTCTCACAAATCTTGTTGATTTGTACCTCTCACAACACTTTGTCCATCTGTTCCTACTTGTCAGTCTGTTCCTCTCACAATACTTGTCCATCTGTTCCTACTTGTCAGTCTGTTCCTCTCACAATACTTGTCCATCTGTTCCTACTTGTCAGTCTGTTCCTCTCACAATACTTGTCCATCTGTTCCTCTGACAATGTTGATCTGTTCCTCTCACATTACTTGTCGATTTGTTCCTCTGACAATGTCAGTCTGTTCCTCTCACAATACTTGTCGATCTGTTCCTACTTGTCGATCTGTTCCTTCTCACAGTACTTGTTCCTCTCACACTGTCGATCTGTTCCTCTCACAATACTTGTCGATCTGTTCCTGCTTGTCGATCTGTTCCTTCTCACAATACTTGTTCCTCTCACAGTACTTCTCAATATCTCCTCTCACACTGTCGATCTGTTCCTCTCACAATACTTGTCGATCTGTTCCTACTTGTTGATCTGTTCCTTCTCACAATACTTGTTCCTCTCACACAATACTTGTTCCTCTTACAATACTTGTCAGTCTCTCCTCTCACACTGTCGATCTGTTCCTCTCACAATACTTGTCGGTCTGTTCCTCTCACAATGTCAGTCTGTTCCTCTAAAAATACTTGTCAATCTGTTTCTCTCTCAATACTTGTCGATCTGTTCCCCTCACATTACTTGTCGATCTCTTCCTCTCACAAATCTTGTCGATTTGCACCTCTCGCAACACATTGTCCATCTGTTCCTACTTGTCAGTCTGTTCCTCTCACAATACTTTGTCCATCTGTGCCTCTCACAATACTTGCCAATCTGTTCCTACTTGTCCATCTGTTCCTCTCACAATACTTGTCCATCTGTTCCTCTCACAATACTTGTCCATCTGTGCCTCTCACAATACTTGCCAATCTGTTCCTACTTGTCCATCTGTTCCTCTCACAATACTTGTCCATCTGTTCCTCTCACAATACTTGCCAATCTGTTCCTACTTGTCCATCTGTTCCTCTCACAATACTTGTCCATCTGTTCCTCTCACAATACTTGCCAATCTGTTCCTACTTGTCCATCTGTTCCTCTCACAATACTTGTCCATCTGTTCCTACTTGTCAATCTGTTCCTCTCACAGTACTTGTCATCTGTTCCTACTTGTCAATCTGTTCTTCTCACAATACTTGTCCATCTGTTCCTGCTTGTTAATCTGTTCCTCTCACAATACTTGTCCATCTGTTCCTACTTGTTAATCTGTTCCTCTCACAATACTTGTCATCTGTTCCTACTTGTTAATCTGTTCCTCTCACAATACTGTCCATCTGTTCCTACTTGTCAATCTCTTCCTCTCACAATACTTGTCCATCTGTTCCTACTTGTCAATCTATTCCTCTCACAATACTTGTCCATCTGTTCCTACTTGTCCATCTGTTCCTCTGACAATACTTGTCCATCTGTTCCTACTTGTCCATCTGTTTCTCTCACAATACTTGTCCATCTGTTCCTACTTGTCCATCTGTTCCTCTCACAATACTTGTCCATCTGTTCCTACTTGTCAATCTGTTCCTCTCACAACATCGATCTGTTCCTCTCACCTGTCCTACTTGTCGATCTGTTCCTCTCAGAATACTTGTCTTTCTGTTCCTGCTTGTCAATCTGTTCCTCTCATAACGTCAGTCTGTTACTCACAATGCTTGTTGATCTGTTCCTCTCACCATACTTGTCCAGATCTGTCTACTTGTCAATCTGTTCCTCTCATATCGGCAATCTGTTCCTCTCACAACATTTGTCGATCTGTTCCTCTCACAATACTTGTCCATCTTTTCTTACTTGTCAATCTGTTCCTCTTATAATGTCTCGATCTGTTCCTCTCACAATGTTTGTCGATCTGTTCCTCTCGCAATACTTGTCCATCTGTTCTTACTTGTCAATCTGTTCCTCTTATAATGTCTCGATCTGTTCCTCTCACAGTGTTTGTCGATCTGTTCAATGTTTGTCGATCTGTTCCTCTCTCACAATGCTTGTCGCTCTGTTCCCTCTCCCCTGACATGGTGGCTGCCGGCCTCAGCACCACCACAACCAAGCAGCGTCAGCCAAGGACAAGGACAAGAAGAAGAACTTCTCCTGGTCCCGGAAGTTCCCCTTCATGAAGAGCAAGGACCACAGCGGCAGCGAAGACGTCTCCGCCGACGAACGTGAGTTTATGATAACGACGATATAGATCCTTTTTTTTTTTTTTATCTCTTTACCCTGCCATGTAGGCAGCCATACTCCATTTTGGGGGGGCGTGCATGCTGGGTGTGCACCCACTGAGGGGATGGGTAGTTAGGAAGGGGATGGATGGAGGGGGTAGGCAGGGAGTTAGGGGAGGTGGGGTGGGGGGGGGGTGTGGCAGGAAGGGCAGTGTTTTGGGGGGTATATATAATTATTTTGGGGGTGGCAGAGGAAGAGTGGTGCAGGAACTAGCGTCATTGAAATGGTCTTGAAATATTCTTGGGAGTACTGTAAAAAAAAAAAAAAATCACGCATCGTTATATAAGCTGCATCCCTTAAAAAAAAATTGTAAAAAGGGAATTTATTTACACATAAGCTGCAATGGTTTATGAGCTACAAATGTCACACACACACACACACACACACACACACACACACACACACACACACACACACAGTGCAGAAAACGTCTCAAATTTACCCACAAAAAGTGAGAAACTCGATCGCCTTCAGATTGAAAGCTGCATTGTAAGCATTGCATCATGTTTTTGGTATGATGGAAGTTGTCTGAACAAGGGCAGTCAACTGAATGTTTTGTTTGCATTAAGGCATTGTGTAAATTTGGAGGGAAAGAACATAAAACGGTTAACACCAGCACACTTTAAATGGTGAGTTTTGATTTCACAAAGAGTCGAAACCAGTCTTGCAACCTAACATGAATTTAAAGAGTGACTCGGAGACTGACAGCAACACTTGATTTGACCTGAATGTGTCACCGGTAAAACCCACAACTACAGAAAAATCAGACTGACGGCAACACTTGATTTGACATGAACATGCCAACGGGGGAAAACCCACAACATCAGAAAAATCCACAAACAAGCGGTGTCGTTATTTTAGCCGCAGTTGATTGGAAAACTTGCAGCAAATAGTCCCAACTTTTAAGGTATTCAGCAAGCCGCATCACAGGGGGGGGGGGGAGGGGCAGGGGGGCAAAGTTGCGGCTTATAGTCTGAAATTTACGGAATTTAATGTTCCAGGGCTGGGTTGCATGTTAACTGGCGCTGTTTGCTTAGCGCTGAGATTTGTCCTTAGTCTGCGCTCATTCCGTAGACCTCTAGAGGGGATGCACAGGATGCCAGGAGACTTAGTGTGCATGTTAGTGCATGCATTAGACAATGGGAAGTGAGAGGGGGAGAGAGAATGAGGGATGGGGTGGGGGGGGGGGCGCTTTCTTCTGTCTCTGGTTTCTCTGTCTTTTTTTTTTGTCTTTTTTTCTTTTTCTTTTTTTGTCTTTTTTTTTTCCCACTCATCTTTTTTTTTCTTTTTTTTTCCCCTCATCTTTTTTTTCTTCTTTTTTTTTCTCCTTTATATCCCCCCCTAACCCCCCCACCCACACACACACACACCTTCCGAACACACCCCCTTCTTTATTTTTGGTCCTAATATCCTTTGTATTTTTGTCCGTCTTTGTTTTTTTGCCTCTATCATTTTTTTTTTTTCTTCCTTTCTTCTTTTTTTCTTTTTTCAAATTCTACGTATTTGTTCATTTATTTATTCCATCCCTTCATCTCTCTTAATTGAGTCTGTCATTCCTGTCTTGTCATGTGTCTGTCTTTGTTGATGTTCTTGTTCGGGTTTTTTTGTGTGTCGTTTGTTTCTGTTCACTCTCTCTTTCTCATTCTCTTTCTCTGTCTTTGTATTTGTTCTCTCTCTCCCTGTCCCTCCCTCTCTGTCTAAAATTTCGTTCGTTCGTTCGTTCTCTCTTGAATGCTTGAATTTTGTAGAAAATTGAATCGTGAGACAGAACGAAAGTGATGTCATTTTTCGCTCATCGTATATCTATACTGGTCTTGCGGTACTCTTTGGTTGTCTGCTTGAAAGCGTGTGTGTTGCACTTGTGAAGTGAGTGGTGAACAAATTGCTCTTGCATTTTGTGCACTGTTTGGTCCAGACTTATTTCCGAGTGAGTGCAAGAAGAATATATATACCAAGATCTTCAAGAACATAAGGTTTTGTTAAACTTGTATCATGTATGGAATATGTTGGTTGTTTTTGTTTTTTTTTTACACCTTTTTCATGTGTCATATTTGCTATTGATATTTAAGAGTTAACTGCTTGCTATGTTAACAATATTTTTGTTGTGTCTATGTGTTTTTACAACAGATTTAAGGATAAGATTGAGAACTGGTTTATCAGACATTTTTTTTGTTTGTTTTTTTTCTCATACATGTATATTCTGCTTTTGATATATATTTTGTGGTTGGCGTCATTGTTGCTGTTTTTCCAAGAAAAGACCTTGTTTGTAACATGACTTTTTCTGGATCTGTTCCTTTATTTCTGCAAACACACAGTGGAAGGTAATTATCTTTTCTTACTGTCTGCTTCAAACGTAATTATGTATCTTGCTTATTTCCATCCTTGTGATTGATTGTCATACTTCTGGCAGTCATCATTATTATTATTAACTGGCTTTCATGTCTGTATATCTCTGTCCTCTTGCTTTTACCATTTCTCTAATTTTAAAGCTAATTCTTCAGCTGTAGAGGGTTTTTGATAAAAGAAGATGCAGTTTAAAAAAAAAAAAAGGGGGGGGCGCGGGGGGGAGGGAGATTGTGAAAAACACATTTCATTCATAAAAAGAAATGTTTGATTTAATCATGCAGTTGCCTTTTCCAAACAGACTAGATTGTGAAAAACACATTTCATTCATAAAAAAAAAATGTTTGATTTAATCATGCAGTTGCCTTTTTCAGACTAGATTGTGAAAAACACATTTCATTCATAAAAAAAAAAGAAAAAAAAAGTGTGATTTAATCATGCAGTTGCCTTTTCAAACAGACTGAGAGTTTACAAACCATTTGTCCCATATTAATATCTTTAGTTTCCGATGGAAACCATTTTTCACAGACCATGTTGCATTGAAATAATGCCATTTCACAAAATCAGCTGTATTAACATCTTTAGTTTCGATGGAAACCATTTTTCACAGACCATGTTGCATTGAAATAATGCCATTTCACAAAATCAGCTGTACAGCGTTGTGTTGATATTAAATGCCGTTTGCCACTTGTCTTTCACAAATTCAGGTGTGCCATGTTGCATTAGAATTAATGCCATTCGTCTTCCACAAAGTCTGCTGCTGTGTCGTGCCATTATTAAATGCCATTTCTCATTCACAAAACACAACTGTGCTTTATTGCTTTGCAATTTAATACCATAATATGTGCCATTCACAAAATCAAGTGTGCTGTGTGGTGTGTTAAAATTATTTGCTATTTCTCATTAGCAAACTGAGCTGTTTTGTTATGACATTCTGTTTCTCACAGTATTGAATATGTAGCTTTGTCTTATAATGAAATATCATTTTCATTTTCTAATTTCTCAGTTCTGAAATCTGCTGTCATAAAATCTTAATCCTTTGCTCCCTAGCCAAACAGCTTCCCTGACCAAACAGCTTAAAAAAAACAAAATATCTCTTGTGTTAGAATCCAACACCGTTAGTTAGGTATTACTTTCTAACCAAAGACCATAATCTCTCACAGTAAAAATCCAGCACCATTGCCCTCTAATAAAACAATAAACTCTTTGACAAAAATCCAACACCGGTTTTCTTTAACAAAACAGCATTAATCTCTCACTAAAATCTAACACCCTTACTCTCCAGAGAGCTGTGATATCTTCACCTAAAGATTCAACACCATTTGTTAGGCATTACTCTCTAACCAAAGAGCTATAATATTTTAAATCATAAAATCTGACACCTTTATTCCCTAACTGAAACCGCTATAATTATATATGCTAAAATCCAATACCATTTCTCTTTGTGAGTGTGTGTGAGTATGTATGTACGCTTTTAACTTTACATATTTAACAGGCGTGGGCTTTCTTTCTATTATTCATTTTATTTCATTTCAATAAAAATGTGATTATGTTTCATTCTTACCTATCTGACATTTTCATTGCCTTTTTGTAATTCAAATCTGTCGGCAGAATTTTACATCTGAAAACATTGTTCTAGGATTAATTGTCAGTGATTAAATGTTTAAAAACATGCTTTTAAAGTATTACAGATGATCTGAAATCTGTTTTCTAAATTTTCCAAACTAGCAAAAAAAAATAAAAAAAAATAAAATAAAATAACACACAAAAAAGCGATTTTGTGTTTTGAAATATTTTAATATTTTCAGTGCAATGCCAATTGATTTTAGTTTCATGGTTAGGCTGTTATTTTTTGCAAGATATTCATTGCTGAAAAATGTGTAAAGTACATTGATTCAAATGACTGGACAGTATTTTGATTTAGAAGTTTTAGATCCTTCTTTTTCCTGAAATTTGGCTTGAAATATATTATGTCAAACGGAAAGTGCTGAATAATTGTTATTTCACATTTCACCGCTGAGTGTGCATATATCGCAAATTTTTTGTTTGTGTGATCTCTCACTGTATTGACAAGCATAGAAATACTGCACCAAAAATGTGTTCTTTTTGAAGTTAAGTGTTGGTTTTTTTTTGTTGTTTTGGGGGTTTTTTTGTTTGTTTTTTTTTTGGTTTTTTACAATCCCTTTTGGGTGGTTTCAACTACACTTGAAAATATCTTTGATAAAATGGATCCTGTTGTTGCATCGCATTTCAAGTGCTTTGGACAACACTTGAAAATGTTTCTCGATAAAGTACTGAACACTTTCTGTTTCTAGTAACCAACTACATTGGAAAATGTTTCATAATCTTTCTGCAATTTTTATTACATATTCAAATGATTTTAACAAGACTTATGTCATTAACAATATGTAGGTTTAAAAAAATATATTGGTTGATTTATATGTATTTTTTGTTGTTGATAAAATGCTTACCACATTTTTCAGTACATTTCAAATGATTTAAACTACACTGATATTATGTATAAATGATGTGTATGAGATTATAATCAATTCATTAATTTTTACAATGTGTTCAAATGATTTCAGGTCTAGTCACAACAAATTCTATTATTCACATTTTATTTCAAGCAATTTCAAGTACATTTTAAAAGAAGAGTCTTTGATATCATTCTTTCTGCTTTGTTTTAATGATTCTGACTCCACATATATATTTTAAAAATGCGTTTAATCATTGTAACGCTTCTTCTGTTTGTTACGATGCTTTTGGAAGCGAGGTCACAAGCTAATGTGTGTTTTGAAAAATTATGCTTTTTCTCACTCTGCGATGCAGAAGGTAACACCGTTTGTTTTTTTTCCCCCCCTCTCACTTGGGACGTTGGCCAGTAAAATGACCAGCATTCTAGCTGTTGTGTGCATGCAGCTTTAAAAAAAAAAAAAAAAAAAAATCTGTAAGCTTATGTCTTAAGTCAGAGTAATTTTCAGAATTTGCTAACTGTTTTTGTTTTTTTTGTTGTTGTTGTTGTTGTTGTTTTTTCCTGCTTTATGGTTTAATTAAGTCCCTTTGGTGCACTGCTGTTTATTAAGTCCCCATAGCTGCATTGTGTTGTTTCATAAAGTCCCGTTGTTTCCAGCATTGTTGATAAATGGGGTTTTTTTTTTTTTTGTTGGGTTTTTTTTGTTGTTGTTTTTTTCTGATAATTGATGTCGGGTTTTTAGGATTACAGAATTTGATTTTTTTTCTCTCCCCCGGTATCGTTATGTGTTGATGTTTTGTTTGTCTCCCTCCCTCCTCCTCCTCCCTCTCACATGTTTATGTGTATACATAAACGTGCACGCCTGCACACACCGGTGCATAAGGATTTGCTTGTCCTGTTTGTGAAGTACTCGGGTTTGACTGTAGTTTTCGGTGTCAGCTGGGAAATCATTTGTAAGGTTTTGGATTGCAGTATGATTTTTGTGTGTGTTTAAAAAATTTTAAAATTTTTTAAATAAAAATAAAAAATAAAAATAAAAAAAATTATGGGTAACCTGTTGTCTGTCTGTGTGTTGCTTTTTTTTCTGGTTGAAGTAAGTTAGGAATAGGGATTACTGACTCTGTGTGTTTGTGTTAGTGTGTGTGTGTGTGTGTGTGTGTGTGTGTGTGTGACTCTTGTGTGTATATGTAAGAGAATGGGTGCATTTTAACCCGATAATGTTAGTGTGAGAGAATTTGGTGTGCCTTAGCAACATGGATGGATGGATGTGAGAGAATAAATGCATGTTTAACCCAGTGTCTGTGAGGGAGAGAGAGTGTGTGTGCTTTTAACCCATTTTAACCCCTTGATGTCTGTGAGAGTGTCAGTAAGCTTTAACGTCTCGATAGCTCTTTTTTTTATTTTTTATTTTTTTTTATAAAATCAGAGACAACACAAATTACATACTGTCATAACTCACAGTGATAAGATATATGTCAACATCCTTTTGTGAATTTACCAGCTTTGGAAGAGGTGTGTGTGTGTACTCACATTTTCGTCATTATATTTATTATGAAATGAACACCTGGGGTTAGTGATGCTGACCATTTAACTCCAGTGAGGAAAAAGGTCACTTTTTGACAAGGATGGTTTTATCAGTTTTATTATCATCATTTTATTTGACTTAACAGTTTTGACGATGAAATCAGTGCCAACCGTCACCTTCAAATAGATTTATGGTGATAATTTGTACAGTGCCTTTCCATGTGAAACGCCTTCTGTACTGTTTTAAAAGCTGATGTCACCCTCAAATACATTATGTGAGGCATAATGTCGCAGATTTTTTGGTGGTTCCACAATGAGGTGGCCTGGAAAGAGAAAGAAAGAGAGACCCTTTTGTTTCTTTTCAGTAGGGATTTTTAATTGCCTTGTATTAGAGGCAGATGGTAGCACCAAGTTTTGTAGACTTTTATTCTGTGTTCAGAGATCCATTGTTGGCAATGAGTGGGGTTTTACATTTTACTATATATACATTGTTCAGGAGCAACAGCAGGTCTTTTTTTTTCTTTTTCTTTTTTTTTTTAATCATTGTAAGAATGTTGTTGGACATTGTAGGTATTAACTTTTGACTGTGTTGTCTCTTATTATCTCAAGTTTTATTTTGTTTGGGAAGTTGGCTAAACCAGTCATAGTTATTATCGTTTTGTTATTGGATAGCAAAAAATAAAGATGTTAATTTGTATAAAAGGTTTGTCATGCATCCTTTTTTTTTTTTCTTTTTTTTTTGTAAGATAGAAAAAGGGGGCAGGGCATTTATGTAAATGGCTTAACTTGTTTTTGAAAATAACAAAATAGAGGGAAGGGGATTTGATTCGTATCAATGGCTTTACTTGTTGGTCATTTATGCAGTAAGCCACTTCGTACGATCATGGTTCCTTTTGCATGGTAATTTTAATTCCTTAGTCATTTTTGTATGCAGCATTTTGTAGATAATGCTTCTTGTGTGGTGGATGTGGGTGTTTGTGGCAGCGTATGCGATGCATCAGTGAATTTATTACTTTCTTCTTAAGAATTTTTTTGGTTTAACTGTTATAGACGTGTTGTTTACTGACATGTTGTTTGTGCATTGATGGGTGATTTGTGATGTCTGTGATTTAAAAAAAAAAATTTTTTAACATGTTGTATGCGGCATTAGTGGATCTTTGTGTGTGTGTGTGTGTCTGTAAGTGAATTTTTTGTGAATGCAATTTTTTGTTTGTTTTTGTTTTGGTTTTTTTGTGTGTTTTTTTTTTTTAGTTTCTGTGGCGGTCTGTAACCTTTGACCTTTGACATGCTGTGTTTTCTGTTGTGCATGATTGGTTGGTGCTGTGCTTGTGACAGGCCAGCCCCCCAGCGATAGCGATTCCAGCCGTAAGTAACCCACCCCTTACTTGCTTCCCCTTGTCTAATTCCTGCTGGTGTGTTGTTGTCGTCATCTTCGTCGTCGTCAGTATGATGATGATGATGATGATGGAATTTAGAGCTTTACTTCCTAGATCTGTAGCTCAAGGCTTCAGCATGTTGGGAGTTTTTAGACAGAATTTGAGGACTGGGTATGTTTGATGATTTTTTTAAGCATAAATTTCTGTGTGTTTAAAAAAAAGTTAATCAATCATACATCTTTAAAGATATGCATATAAGAAAGAAAAAAAACCCAACCAAAGCTATGAAATGTTTATGAAAAAAGAAGAAGAAGAAAAACAACCCTAGTGAAAAAAAATCACAAAACATGGGGAAATTGCATAATTTCTAAGCATTCTTTTTTTTTTTCTTTTTTTTTCTTCTTTTTTTTCTGGCTGCAAAACTTCTGTGTGGTTTTCAAATCATGTAGCTTTTATTCGTTTGGTCCATTGACTACAGTGTATGAGGCGGAGCAAAATGAAAGTGTAAATTTAGTTGATGATGATGATGATATGAGTACTTATATAGTGCCTACCATTGGTCAGAGACCAAGCAAGCTCTAAGCGCTTTACAAACACGGAGTCATTTGCACATAGTTGACCATTCTTAGGTCAGATTAAAGTCAGTTCACAGTTTCGAAGGTCAGTTAAACTGGAAATTGAGTGATTGGAGTGATGGCCTAGAGGTAACGCGTCCGCCTAGGAAGCGAGAAAATCTGAGCGTGCTGGTTCGAATCACAGCTCAGCCGCCGATATTTTCTCCCCCTCCACTAGACCTTGAGTGGTCGTCTGGATGCTAGTCATTCGGATGAGACGATAAACCGAGGTCCCATGTGCAGCATGCACTTAGCCCATGTAAAAGAACCCACGGCAACAAAAGGGTTGTTCCTGGCAAAATTCTGTTGACAAATCCACTTCGATAGGAAAAACAAATAAAACTGCACACAGGAAAAAATACAAAAAAATGGGTGGTGCTGTAGTGTAGCGACGCGCTCTCCCTGGGGAGAGCAGCCCGAATTTCACACAGAGAAATCTGTTGTGATAAAAAGAAATACAAATACAAATACTTTCCATGGTTAGATGCACTGTAAAAGTCCCCTTGCTGGAGTTATGTGTTGTCTGTCTGTCATCCGTTCATCGTGTGTAAAAATGACCACAGTTGACAGACTTCTTGGTAAGTTCTGAATTTCATCGGCCCTGTCATCTTGTTTGGGTTGACAGGCGGTTTAGGTAAAATATGTGTTGATGTAATAATTCTCATTACTTGCCCATGTATCATTTAAAAATTTACTATCATTTAAAAAAAAAAAAGACAAAAAAAGACAGACAGACATGAAATGTTTCGCTATTTGTCCATGCATTATTCTGAAAGGGACATTAGATATTTCATTGCTTGCCCATGTGTCGTTACCCATTCACTGACAGGTTGGATAGTTTTCAACTTTGTCTCTATGATTATCGTCCTATAGCCTTAACATCAGTCGTCACGAAAACATTTGAACGCTTGATTCTGCAATTCCTACAAACCTGCATTCCTCCATCTTTTGATCCCTCTCAGTTTGCCTGTAGAGCTAACAGATCAGTTGAAGATGCCATTAGCACAGGTCTCTACCATGTCCTCAGACATCTTGAAAATCCTAACACTGTAACAACTATGCTAGGATCCTTTTCATTGACTACAGCTCTGCATTCAACACAATAGTACCATCAAAACTGTATTTAATTTGAAAGACTTGGCTGCCTGAATCAGTTTGTGCATGGATCCTAGATTTTCTAAGATGCTGACCGCAAGTTGTTAAAGTTGGTGACCTCACCTCCTCCACATACATTCTCAACATAGGCGCCCCACAGGGATGTGTTCTGTCCCCACTGTTGTACTCACTATTCGCTCATGACTGCAACTCACCTCACCTCCTCCACATACATTCTCAACATAGGTGCCCCACAGGTATGTGTTCTGTCCCCACTGTTGTACTCACTATTCACTCATGACGGCAACTCGTAATGAATCTTACGTCATGGTCAAGTTTGCCGACGATACTACTCTAGAAGGGCTGACTACTAACAGTGATGAGTCAAAATATAGGGAAGAAGCACTAGAACTTGTCAGCTGGTGTGATCAAAACAACTTAGAACTCAGCATATCAAAAACAAAAGAATTAATTTTAGATTTCAGGGAGACCAGATCTGACCCCATACTATTTGTCATTAAAGACAAACAAGTGGAGATAATCAGCGAATTTAGATTTCTCGGACATTTCCAGTGATTTGAAATTGGAGAAAAATATGGAAAAAATTGGTTAAGAAAGCACAACAGCGCCTGTACTTTCTTCAGTGCCTCAAAAAGTTCAGAATTAAAAAAGAAGCCATGGTTGATTTCTACCTAGCAGTCATTGAAAGTGTGTTAACCTTCGCTATCACTGTTTGGTACGGAAACATTTCCAAGGCGGAAGTCACATCCCTGAACAGAATCGTAAAAACTGCCACCAAGATTACCGGGGCTGATCTACCTTTTCTAGACGACACATATCATAAGCGGCTACTCAAAAAAGCAAAATCAATCAGCGAGGACAAATCACATCCAGCTTTTGAGGATTTTTGAGATGCTCCGCTCTGGTCGATGGTACAGAAGTATAACTGTAAGGACAAAAACTACTTCAACAATAGCTTTTTCCCCAAAGCAGTCAATGCCCCCTGTCTCTTGAACAAATCCAGTGTGATTAAATAGAACTGTGCAATCAACAACCATGTACCTGAAGATCTAGTCATCGGCCCCATCCACATGTAATATGCAGCTTCTGTTCAAATGTGTGTGTGTGTGTGTGTGTGTGCGCGTGCGCGTGTGCATGTGTGTGTATGTATCCTTAATTCTACTGTATTTGTGTTTGTGTATGATTTTCAATTTATGTTTGTACCTTTTTATGTACTATCCCCACCCCCCCTCCCCACCCACCCCACCCCCCCACCCCCTCAACCCCCCTCCCCCATTATTCCTTGTCACCCCAGTACACTTGGTAATGAAGATTTATGTTGTTCTATTCTATTTCTACATCCATGGGCTAAGTTTTTAAAAGTTTTTTCACACGTGTGTCACATGAAGAGTTGATAGGGAAAAAAAAGAAAGGGAAAAATTAAATTAATTAAGTCATATTATTATTTCTTTTTTGCCTTGAAGTCGGTAAAACATGGTTATTGTTGTTTGTTTCATTCCAACCATGCTGTCAACAGCATAATAATTATGGTTTCAGTTCAGTCAGGTCTGTTACAGATACGTGAATTGTTCATGGATGGAAAGTTAGCAGTTCAAAGTTTGATGGAATCTGCTATGCTTCTGAATTGTAGAAATGAATACTATCAATCTGTTAAGAAGGCAAGGATTCAAGAAAGAATGTTCATGATTTTAGAACTATTTAGCAAGAATGTTCATGGTTTTAGCATTATTTCGCATGAGGGGAAGCTAAATAACAGTTTAGTGAGTTGCAGATTTCAAAGGGTACAAATGGAAATGTGTGTTCTCCAGAATGTCATTTTGATTCTCACATTTAAAGATGTCAAAAAAAAAAAAAAAAAAAAAAAAGAACAACTGTGACATTTCTTGATGTTACTTCACTGCTGCAGATCACTCTAAAAAAAAAAAAAAGAAAGAAAGAAAAAAAAAAGAATGAATAATGATATAAAAACACAAGAAACAGCAACTTGGAATATAAACTGATCATTGAATTCAGATCTGTTAGGTCCTGACTTTTGTGTTTAACACCTGTTCATATCATATTGGTCTGTTATAATAAAAAAGCAAAGTAAGTGTTGGAACAAAGCTTATTTTATGGAAGCTGTCGTGGTTTCCTTGATATAAGTATCAGGCAAAGAAGTTTGTGGGTGTTTTTTGTTTGTTTTTTTGTTTGTTTTTTTTTTAGTTTTTTGGTTGTTTTTTTACTTTAAAATAGATATACATGTACCAAACTGTATGTAATCAGTATGTTAAGGATGACTGTCGAAAATCTGTAGAATACTGGAAAATTCCTCTGCATATTGGCAGAATAAAGTGATTATTTCACAGTTCAAAGATAATAAGTTTAAAAAAGAAAAATGTGTGTGTGTGTGTGCCTATATATATATATATATATATATATACACATTTTTCTTTTTTAAACATATTATATAATATATATATAATAATAATAATAATAATATATATATATATATACTTGAAAACTCACGGTGGTGAAGGATTATGGAAAAGCTTCAGACACTAGAATAGTCTTTCGTATTTTTAAGATTTTAATTCAATTCAGTGACATATTTTCAAGGATTCCTGCATATTTCTTTGTTGTGGTGATCTTTCCAGTTGGTGCATGTCTGAATTATTGTGCACAAAGATTGTTCTCCCTTGTTCAACCCTCAAATGCTTTTATTTCATTGTTTTTTGTTTGTTTTTTCCCTGTTTTTATAATTATGACGAGAAGCGTGGAAAATGTGTTTTCTGTGCTGTTTTCTGTGCCCTGAAGTATCACAAACTGAAACAGTTCAAACATTATTCTCAGTCTTGCCTGTCTTGATCCCAAGGTCAGAGGTGAACATTTACTTTTGTATCTTTATCTCTTTTGTGGGAATATGACCTTGACACAGATTTGTTTTGGTGCTTCCTCTTTCTTTCTTTCTTATTTTTATTTTTATTTTAGAATAAAAGAATTTAAATAAATGCTTATTGTTATTTTCTGTCTTTACCTTCACGTATAAATGTCTGATTCTGTCAATGAGTGTAAACCTTGAGTGTGAATCTGCCATCAAGCTTAAAGTTTATATGCGTTATTTGTGTGTTTGTGTCTATCCGACGTGTGTGTGTGTGTGTGCTCACACACTTCTCTGCTGTTCTGTGTAACACTATTGATATTGTGTACTGTTGTAAGGTGCAGCATTGTAGGACAGGTCATGGTAGAGTAGAAATCGTCATCATTCCACTTTTTTTCTTCTTAAAAAAAATTTTTTTTTTTTTTTTTTACTGTCATATTTTGTGATGGAATACAGATTTTGAACTGCGCTTTGGACATGAAACGCTTTGTGCTTGGTTTTGTTATTTGTCTAGAAGATTCGGCAGAGGCAACTGACAGCATGATTTGAATTCATGCTATCCTTTTTTTTTCTTTTTTTTTAACATAACTCAGTTCCTTTGCTGCTTTATGCTTACATTATCCATTTCTACAGTGTTCTGTGTGGATATCCTTTGTCTCCGTCTGTCTCTCAGTCTCTGTTGATAAAGTAAGCAGTGGAATGGTGGCTCAGAGTCCCGATTGTGTGAAATCATGCTGTCATTTTTTCTCTCTCTCTCTCTCTCTCTCTCTCTTGATAGCTCATATCCTGTGTTGCTTGATGCTTTAACTCACTCAGTACGGCCAGTCCTCTCTTCTCCTCTACACAGACCCCTCGGATGTCCAGTGGGTGTCTGAATGACCCAACCTTTAGCTTCCGTCGTAAGAATTGTGGTATTCTTTGTCAACATTCACCTCTTCAGTATAAGAGCCTTCCTCTTGCACTATTTTGATGATGGTAATTGGGGTGAAACGCTGTTGACGTCGTCTCTTTCGCCGTTCGTATGGAGAGAGTTAATGACTTGTTTCATGAGTCTCTCTTCTGGGTTCTGTTGGAGTATCCTTTCATGTCTTTTGACTCGCTTGATAAAGTTGTCGCTGCCATTTAATTGTGCAAATAGAGTGTTGGCCTTGTGGTTATGCATCCGCCAAGGAAGCGCGAGAATCTGAGTGCACTGGTTTGAATTCCAGTATTTTTTCCGCCTCTGCTAGACCTTGAGCGGTGGTCTGGACGTTTGTCGTTCGGATGAGACGATAAATCGAGGTACAACATGCGACATGCACATAGCGCACGTAAAAGAACCTACAGCAACAAAATGGTTGTCCCTGGCAAAATTTGGTAGAAGAATTCAAGTTGATAGGAAAACAAATAAAAAGGGAGGCAGAAAAAAAAAAACGTGAAAAAAGGGTGGCGCTCTCAGCGTAGTGACATGCTCTCGCTGAGTAGAGCAGCCTGAATTACACACAGAGAAAACTGTTGTGACCAAAAAAAAAAAAAAAGAGTAATGCCACACAATGTAAAGGAAAGGAGAGGGCAGAAAGGGCGACAGGGGATGTTTTATACAGGTCACCGTTTTTCTGTGCTTGTTTTCCAGGGGGAGACGAACCCATCCTGTCCTACGAGTCTGTGGTGCAGCAGGAGTGTGAGTATATATATATATATTGTCTCCCTTCGTTTGCCCCTCTCCCCCCCCCACCCCCAACTGCCCACCCCCCCCAACACCCCCCACACACACCGTCTCTGTCTGTCTACCCTGTTCTCTTTGTTTTGTCAGTATCTCTTTTGTCTTGGGGCTTTGCTCACCTTAGTTTAACTCTTTCACCACCAAGTTTCTTTTCTGTGTGAAAATTGCTCCCTAACACCAGATATTTTTTAGACACGTTGTTCTCAGTTCTTAGTCACAGGCTTTGGTTGATGTAAAAACAACGGAGTGGACTTGTTCACGTCAGACTCGGTCAGGGGGGGTGAAGTTTAGTCCTTGTTCTATTGGCAGGAAACTGGTTGTGGCTGTCGGGCTTTGTTACACTGTGAAAAATGGTCCCATCAACATGATGTCAGCTGAAGTCGCCTGTGTAAAGAGTACACGATCTTTTAATGTGTGTATTTGATCTTCTGCATACGTATACACACGGAGGGGGGATTCAGGCGGTACGTGCAGTTTACATTGACCTTGACCTTTGCTGTTGCAGTGAAGTACACACGGCCAGTCATCGTTTTGGGGCCGCTGAAGGACCGCATCAACGATGACCTCATCTCTGAGTTCCCTGACAAGTTCGGCAGCTGCATCCCTCGTAAGTGTGTGTGTGTGTGTGTGTGTTTGTTTTGAAGGGTCCAGATTGCCTTGTGATCATTAGAAAAATAAAATAAAATAAAAAGATAAAAATAATATATATATGTGTGTGATATATATATATATATATTCCCCCCCCTTTATACAAGGTCCTTCCAGACTTATGGAAGTCTGGAAAAGTCTTGGAAAACATGAGAGAACCATTTCCAGGGCTGTGCAAGTCTTGAAAAAAGTATGTCTTGTCCTTAGGGGTCAGGAAAAGCCTTGAATTTTGATAAAACCCTCGATCAGTACTTTTCAACAAACAGCTTAACTCACTCCGGACAATGGAACGCTATAGCGTTCCTGACGTAAGGTAGTGTTTCGGATGACGACGGAACGCTATAGCGGTTTCGACGATTGAAAATTTTTCCACGTTTTCCTCATGGGGTAGCATAACAATTGCAGCTACACTGGGCATTGCAAACGTGTGAAGGGTTGAATGGAAAGTTTCTTCATGAGATTTCATAACAACACACTCTACAGTGAGTTCAGGACCCCACACGACAAGCTAATCTGCATACGTATCGAAAATGGCGTCGCAGGCGATACAAGTGGAAATTTTTGGAGCAAACTAGATCACGACAGCAGCTTTTACTGCTGCTGAAGTGATTGAAATGCTTCAGATTGAAGGTTTCGACATCGACGAGGATGATGAGGGCGTTGAATAAAATATCTGCAGTGAAGAAAGCTACCAGCAAGAAGGTACTGACAGTGACTCAGCTTCTGAGACCAGTGAAGAGGGATGGGGGTGGGTGTTCACACAACGTGAGGAGAGGGATCAGTGGGTCAAGTACAGTGAGTTTCATTCAGTTACTTTATGTTTTGTATTTTTTGTGATTTTTTTTCCTAACCCTAACAAATGGGTCGTCTGTAGGGAGAGGCAAGGGAGAGAACTGTTCGTCCAGAGTGAGTTAATACATTTTAGAAGATAAAAAAAAAACAACCCGAAACAACTAGACAACAGCACAGAAGGGTGATGAGGGTTGTTGTATTGCGGTGTGCATTCAGGTTCTACAGGATTGATGTGTACAGTGTGTTCAGCCATGTGTGGTTGGCTGGGTTAGTTACAAGCAACAATGATACTCAAATGAATGATTAAATAAATACATAGATGAAAATCTGACCTGGGATACTCAAGCTGGTTCTGCAACAACTCAGCCGTTATTGTCGTCAGTATGAGTCTTAGTATGTGGTGTCTTAAGTAGGTTAGATCAGAATGGGCGCTACTGCGCGCCACCAGAATGACTCGGCAGCAGTGCAGGGACTCCTGCGGTGTGTGCCCTCCTGGCGATCTAGCTTCGTTGGTTCCCTGTGGACTGTTGACCATTGAGATATGCGTTTGCATCTTTTTGTCCATGATGTCGACCCAGGGACTGCGATGGACGAACCGGGATACGGCTGTGTGTTGGGGACTCGGTATGAGTGGAAGTAATGCCGCTGAAATGGTGCAGATGATTGGGCAGGAAAAGCAATGAGCAAACTAAGAAGTTCTCGAGCTGCACATTGCAGATATAATAAATAGTTATTGCATTGTTTTAGGAATATTTTTTGTAAATTTTCTTATATGATGCTCATGTATTTTGCAGAGGATCAGGCATTGTCACACATTGTATTTTCAAGACCAGAATGGAGAACCTCTCTGAAATGTCTGTTGCCTTGATTCCCTTTCCTCCCCCCTCTTGTCCTCCTCCCCCTGTTCTTGAAAACGGCTGTACCGACGACAGAACTCGCCCTACAGCTACAGCTAAAATGAAAATCTGACCTTCCCACAGACACGACACGGGAGCGGAGGCCGAACGAGGAGCCGGGGCGAGACTACCACTTCGTGTCGTCACGGGAACAGATGGAGCGTGACATTCAGAACCACCTGTTCATCGAGGCGGGCATCTACAACGACAACCTGTACGGAACCAGTGTGGCCTCCGTCAAGGAGGTCGCCGAGCAGGTGAGAGGAGCGGAGAGGCTTGCGCAGTGTTAGGAAACCTTATGGATTTGAGTGGCTGAATTTTGTAACTTGATTGACAGTACCCACCAGAAACGGAGTATGGTTGCCTACATGGCGGGGTTAAAGCGGTCATACACATAAAAGCTCACTCATGTGCATACGAGTGAACGTGGGAGTTGCAGCCCACGAACGAAGAAGAAGATTGACAGTAATTGTAAGGTTGACGGAATGGCAGTACTTGAATGCATGTAGAAGAAGAAGGATATTATGTATGCCTGTGTGTGTGTGTTCATGTAGATATTTTTATATATAAGGATGTATGTTTCGACTGTATGAACATGAAGATGTATTTATGTATTTGTTGTTGTTTGTTATGTTTTAATGAAGAGCAGGAATTCCTTGGGGTTTTTTTTCTTACCTTTGAATGGGTCAATAACAAAGAGATCAAGAGGTAACAAGCAACCACTCAGAAAATGGAATTTGGCTGCCTAGATAGCATGGTAAATTTGATGACGATGAACAGAAGGATTAAGAGGTAACAAGCACACTCCTGAAAACCGAATATGGCTGCCTAAATTGCATGTGATGAAGAAGAACTGGAGGGTTACGAGGTAACTAGCATCCGGAATGCAGAAAACAGCTGCCTAAATGGCAGGATAAATTTGATGACGAATAACAAAACGATGAAGAGGTAGTGATTGTAATGATAATAAACTTGATAAAGTCATTATAGCCTGATTTATAAACAAAAGAAATTGAACCCAGATCCCTCCAGACGCTGTATCTGGACCTGGCAGTTGGAATGAACTTCCTTTTTCGTTTCGTCAGGTCTCCTCGCTCACCTCTTTCAAGTGTGGTCTTAAAACCCACCTCTTTCCAAGATAGCCTCCCTTCCCTGCCTCTTCTTTGTCTTCAGTTTCTCAAGTTTTAGAGTTTTGCATGCGTGTGAATGACTTGTGTGAAAGCGCTTTGATTTTTCTTTGCACAAGATTCAGCGCTATATAAATACCATTATTATTATTATCAGTTAAACACAGTGTATCTATCCGTGCCATTTTGTGTTTCATGTTTGTTATCTGATAGTTCGTTTGAATCACCAGCTACTGACTGAGGGTTCCTTGGAACCTGTGGGCTTGTGCATCGTTTTTCTTCTGTCCCTCTCCAAGATTTGGCGCTTTATATATACTTATTATTATTATTATTATTGAATATGTTAACTGTTCTGCCACCTCCCTCATTGACTCACTTGTGCAAACAAAGTGAGTCTGTGTTTTAACCCGGTGTTCGGTTGTCTGTGTGTGTGTGTCTGTGTGTCCGTAGTAAACTTTAACATTGACATTTTCTCTGCAAATACTTTGTCAGTTGACACCAAATTAGGCATCAAAATAGGAAAAATTCTGTTCTTTCCAGTCATCTTGTTTAAAACAATATTGCACCTCTAAGGATGGGCACAAAAAAATTAAGAATGAAGCCTGACTATATGCAAACCGCATTTACTGTTATATTTATATTTTTTCTATTCTCTAAACTTGGCACTTTGATCTGATATTCTGACCCAACAACAAGAGCAGTCATTATTATCATTTTCTGTTCAAACAGGAACTTCTTTTGCTCAGCATGGAAGTTTTATTTATTTTGCAAATGTTTTTGGTGCAGATAGTAAAAAAGGGAAATTACTCTGTAATTAATGCTAGGGGACTTAATTTACTTTAAACTGATCTTTCTCATCTTAAACATTACATTTTGAAATTATACTGAATACATAAAAAGCTTGGATTTTTTTTTTTTTTTAAGTGTATCACAAGTGAGTCTTGAAGGCCTTGCCTCTCTTGTTTTCATTGATGTGGGTGTGTGTGTGCAGGGTCGACACTGTATTCTAGACGTGAGTGGCAATGCCATCAAACGACTGCAGGTTGCAGGCCTCTACCCCATCGCCATCTTCATCAAACCCAAGTCTCCGGAATCCATCATGTGGGTGATCCTCTGGTGCCTTCTGTCTTTCTTTGATGTGTGTGTTTGTGTGTGTGTGCATGTGTGTGTGTGTGTGTGTGCATGTGTGTGTTGTGTGTGTGTGTGCGTGTGTGTGTGTGTGTTTGTGTATGTTTGTGCGTGTGTGTGTGTGTGTATGGGTGTGTGTGCGTGTGTTTTGCCTGTGACTGAAGTCTTGCTGAATTTGTATTGTATTGTATTACTCTTTTTGTCACAACCGATTTCTCTATGTGAAATTCGGGCTGCTTTTTCCCAGGGGAGAGCGTGTCGCTACACTTAATGGTGCCGCACCCCTTCCTTTTTTTTTCTTCTTTTTTTTCTGCCTGCAATTTTAGTTGTTTTCCTATCGAAGTGGATTTTTCTACGTAATTTTGCCAGGGACAACCCTCATGTTGCTGTATGTGTGCTAAGTGCATGCTGTACGCAGGACCTCAGTTTATTGTCTTGTCCGAATGACTAGTGTCCAGACCACCACTCAAGGTTTAGTGGAGGGGGAGGAATACTGGCAGCTTTAGGATTTGAACCAGTGCGCTCAGATCCTCTCACTTCCTAATCCTAGGCAGGCGTGTTACCACTGGGCCAACACGCCACACACATAAATGAATGACACGGAAAACAAATGATGAGCCCCTAAAGGCAGCTCTCAGTGGGCAGCATGTTATGTGGAGTGATGGCCTAGAGGTAACGCGTCCGCCTAGGAAGCGAGAGAATCTGAGCGTGCTGGTTCGAATCATGCCTCAGTCGCCGATATTTTCTCCCCCTCCACTAGATCTTGAGTGGTGGTCTGGACGTTAGTCATTCAAATGAGACGATAAACCGAGGTCCTGTGTGCAGCATGCACTTAGCGCACGTAAAAGAACCCACAGCAGCAAAAAGGTTGTTCCTGGCAAAATTCTGTAGAAAAATCCACTTCGATAGGAAGAAACAAAAAACAAAAATCGCATGCAGGAAAAAATACAAAAAAGAATGGGTGGTGCTGTAGTGTAGTGACATGCTGTCCCTGGGGAGAGCAGCCCGAATTTTACACAGAGAAATCTGTTGTGATAAAAAAAAAAAGAGAGAGAGATACAATACAATGAAAATGACGCTCATTGTAAAGCACTTAGAGCTTGGTCTCTGACCAGAGATAGGTACTGTAAAAGTATCCATATCAGTCATGCAATCAGTCTGCTCTCTGTATATGCGGCGTAACCAGTCTTTCTACAAAGTTCGGTACTTTGTATGTGTCGCAATCAATTTTTCCACATAGGCTCTCTATATAGATTGCAGTCAATCTTTCCAGATAGTTAGGTACTCTGTATGTGTCGCGATCAATCTTTCCACATTAGCACTCTGTATATGACTTGACTTGACTTGACTTGACTTCATTTATTGTCATAAAATCCCGAAGGATTAATAGACACAACAAAGAACAAAGAGAACAAAGAAATAAACGGTCATCTAATACGCATGCACTGAAATACATAGTTGGCAAGTGTTTTTTGACAGTCATCGCAGGTGAATAAATCACTTGGTTTTAGTATATTGTTTTGTATTTTTCTAGAGATCACATTTGATTGATGATCATACTGCTGTATAGTTGTGATTAGATGGCTTCGCAAATTATGAAATAAGATACATGTATCTAAGAAATGTGCACATCTATTTCTTCTCTGTGTGTGTGAGTTTGAGTAGTAGTGGTAGTAGGGGTGGTGGGGTCATTATTTTCATGTGTGTTTTTTTTTTCCACTCTGAGTGATGTATTAGACATGGGAGGGGGAAAATGTGTGTGTTTGTGTTCTCGTGTAGTTTGTATCTGACTGACATGTTGTTTTAAAGCTTTTAGATCTTTGAAAGCACTATATAGATGTTTTTATTTTTATTTCTGAAAAATCAGATGGAAATTGCGTTTTATTTCTGCTTTTTCAGGGGGGGTTTGGTTTTTTTTTTGTTTTTTTTCCTAATTTAAAAGCTTTCTGCTGTTGAGCTGTGATTGCCTCTAGTGTACTTTTGATCATTTGGCAGTAAGGTGGAGTGTGAAAATTGATCACAGGTCTGATTATTTGCAGGGAGATGAACAAGAGGATAACGGAGGAGCAGGCAAGAAAAACGTATGAACGAGCATCCAAATTAGAGCAAGACTTTGGGGAATATTTCACCGGTAAGTTCAAGTTTCAGCAAGACTTTGGGGGATATTTCACTGGTAAGTTCAAGTTAAAGCAAGACTTTGGGGAATATTTCACTGATAAGTTCCAGTTTCAGCAAGACTTTGGGGGATATTTCACCGGTAAGTTCCAGTTAAAGCAAGACTTTGGGGAATATTTCACCGGTAAGTTCAAGTTTCAGCAAGACTTTGGGGAATATTTCACTGTTAAGTTCAAGTTTCAGCAAGACTTTGGGGGATATTTCACTGGTAAGTTCAAGTTTCAGCAAGACTTGGGGGATATTTCACTGATAAGTTCAAGTTTCAGCAAGACTTTGGGGGATATTTCACTGGTAAGTTCAAGTTTCAGCAAGACTTGGGGGATATTTCACTGATAAGTTCAAGTTTCAGCAAGACTTTGGGGGATATTTCACCAGTAAGTTCCAGTTAAAGCAAAACTTTGGGGAATATTTCACTGGTAAGTTTAAGTTTCAGCAAGACTTTGGGGAATATTAAAGTTCAACTTTCAACAAGACTTTGGGGAATATTTCACCGGTAAGTTCCAGTTAAAGCAAGACTTTTGGGAATATTTCACTGGTAAGTTCAAGTTTCAGCAAGGCTTTAGAGAATATTTCACTGGTAAGTTCACGCTACAGCAAGGCTTTGGGGAATATTTCACTGGTAAGTTCAAGTTTCAGCAAGACTTTGGGGAATATTTCACTGGTAAGTTCTAGTTAAAGCAAGACTTTGGGGAATATTTCACTGGTAAGTTCAAGTTAAAGCAAGACTTTGGGGAATATTTCACTGATAAGTTCCAGTTTCAGCAAGACTTTGGGGGATATTTCACCGGTAAGTTCAAGTTAAAGCAAGACTCTGGGGAATATTTCACCGGTAAGTTCAAGTTAAAGCAAGACTTTGGGGAATATTTCACCGGTAAGTTCCAGTTAAAGCAAGACTTTGGGGAATATTTCACTTGTAAGTTCAAGTTTTAGCAAGACTTTGGGGAATATTTCACCAGTAAGTTCAAGTTAAAGCAAGACTTTGGGGAATATTTCACTGGTAAGTTCAGGTTAAAGCAAGACTTTGGGGAATATTCCACTGGTAAGTTCAAGTTAAAGCAAGACTTTGGGGAATATTTCACTGGTAAGTTCAGGTTAAAGCAAGACTTTGGGGAATATTTCACTGGTAAGTTCAGGTTAAAGCAAGACTTTGGGGAATATTTCACTGGTAAGTTCAAGTTTCAGCAAGACTTTGGGGAATATTTCACTGGTAAGTTCTAGTTAAAGCAAGACTTTGGGGAATATTTCACTGGTAAGTTCAAGTTACAGCTAGACTTATGGAGATATTTCACCGGTAAGTTCAAGTTTCAGCAAGACATTGGGGAATATTTCACTGGTAAGTCTAGGTTACAGCAAGACTTGGGGAATATTTCACTGGTAAGTTCAAGTTAGGACAGTCCGCGTTGGGATGGTTCCCAAAGGCCAACAAGCCCCCAGGCCTGCAGTACTAAGAGCCAGTGAAATTTTGCCTCCTAGTTTGAGAGTCAGAGTCCTGCACAAAAGACTAAGCTGTAAATGACTTCCCACTGCAATGGAGAAACCACTGATCATACAGCTCTCACTTTGCTGTTGGCAGACAGACAGAAAATAGGAAAAAAAAAAAACCTTAGCCGTATGAAGAGCACAGGAACAGGAGTCAAGATGGCTGCCGGAAAAAGAGGGCGCTAGTCAGGGATACACAGAGGAGGTAACCTACTTAGGGAGGTTATCGGCCGTAGCTACTTTCATTTTCTCCGCATAGGCGGATAGTACTTTGCACAGGACAGGAATGTCAGACCCCTGCCGGAGTGGGTCACGGTAAGTATGTTACTTAAACGTAATTTTAGGAAGAAAATTTCCTCTTTTTTTTTATTGATAGGAAAAGGCATTATGATTAATATTATTGTTGTTGTTTTGTTTATCACCCTGTTTATTATTATTATTATTTAATTATCATTATTGTTTTCTCTTCCGCGCACAGCGGTGGTGCAGGGTGACACGGCCGACGAGATCTACGCCAAGGTGAAGGAGGTGATCCGTGACCAGTCGGGCCCCACCATTTGGGTCCCTGCCAAGGAGAAGCTGTGAGACTGAATGCCATCCTCTCGTCACCATCGCCATCGCTGCTAACATCACATCACCACCACCACGTTTCCTTTTAGAGTTTCAGCCCCTCCTCCTCCCACCCCCCTACCCCCTCCACCCCCCTCTCTCTCGATACACCAGGGTGATAAAGAAATGGAACAGCCACCCACTACAGTAGCTCTGTGTTGCCAGTGTTAGTGACGAGATGGAACTGCCACCCACTACCACGGCTGTGTACTGCTAGTGTTAGTTGTAGGATGGAACTACCACCTTTGCCACAGCTGTCTGCTGTAAGTGTTTAATGGTAAGACGGTGCCGCCGCCACTCACAACAACAGCTGTGTGCTGCAAGTGTTAGTGACGAGACAGAACCGCCGCCCACTACCATAGCTGTGTGCTGCAAGTGTTAGTGATGAGATGGAACCACCACCACCCACTGCCATCGCTGTATGCTGCTAGCGTTAGTGATGAAACGGAGCCGCTACCTCACTACCACGTCTGTGTACTGCAAGTGTCAGTTTCAGAATGGAACCACCACCGTTGCCACAGCTGTGTGTTGAAAGTGTTAGTGATAAGACGGAACCGCCACCTCACTACCACAGCTGTGTACTGCAAATGTTAGTGTCGAGACGGAACTGCCATGACATACCATTCTGTGTGCTGCAAGTGTTAGTGATGAGACGGAACCTCCACCTCACTACCACAGCTGTATGCTGCTAGTGTTAGTGTCGAGACGGAACCACCACCCCCACTACCACAGCTGTATTCTGCGAGTGTTAGTGATGAGATGGAACTGCCGCACCACTACCACGGCTGTGTGCTGCAAGTGATAGTGACGAGAAGGAACCGCCACCCACTACCACGGGTGTGTGCTCTCCGTGTTAGTGACGAACAGGGTTTTTTTGACAGTGTAGAAATGGTTCAGAGTGAGGTCTGGGGAAAAACGAAGTGGGATTTTTTTTTTTTTTTTTTTTCTCCAATTCTTAGTATGTAAAGTTTTGAACAGGGTTCCAGGGTTTGAAAGTTTATGAAATATGACAAAGAGAGCAGCCATGCAGAAATGTTTATTGACACTTTCGAAAGCACAACAGGTGACATGTTTGGTGATGAGCAGGGTCTTGAGAGACGGGAAATGGTATGAGGAAGGCGCTGTTTGGGGGGGGGGGTTATATGTTGTGTTTTCTTTTCTTTTCTTTTTTTTTCTTTTTTTTTTTCAGTTCTTAATTTTTAGTTTTTTGTTTGCTTTTTTTTTAAATTAAAATTAAGGCTTTGGAAAGTTTGTGAATCCTTTGACAAAAGAACAGCAGTATAAAAAAGTTGTTAAAGCTTTTGAAAACAAATTAGTAACACTTGTTTTGTTGGGTTTTTTTGGTTTTTGTTGTTGTTGTTTTTTTTTTGGGGGGGAGTGTTTGTTTTGTAGGTGTTTTTTTTTGTTTTGTTTTTTTAATTATATTATTTTGTTTTTGTGATTGCAGAGGAGATTGAAGGCAAATATAACTCTTGATTTCCCTGTGAAATGTCAGAAGTGGTGACCAAGTTTGGTTTTTTGTTTTGCCTTTTTTCAAATCCAAGTATCTTGCATTGACTTGTAGCGGTGCCAAAAACAACAACAACATTAAACAAACAAAAAAAAAAAGAAAGAAATTCAGCTGTTCCAAGTTAAAATTCAATAATCGAAAAAAAAGTAGGTGATAATACAGGTAGTGGAAAAGATCAGAAATGTTTTTTTTTTGGAACGTTTGGGAATTGGAAAATAATAATCCTCTATGATCGAACCCCAACTGAAGAGCAGAGCTGATTAGGTCACAGCTAATGAGGTCACGGACCTGATGATGTCACAGACCTTATGACATCACAGCTGCTGTTTGCAAACAGGCGAGGAAGGGGAGGAGAGTGATGGTGGTGTATGATGACTATGATAATGATTGAAGAGTAATAACGTTGATGTGCCTGGTGGTACGGTGGGAGGGGGTAGCCATGTAAACAGGAGAGCAGCAGCAATACTGGTGTGGACGATTTAATGATTTACCAAATTTTAGTGAGCTGTGTGTGTGTGCATGCATGTGTGAGGGGGTGTTTTGTGAGGGTGTGTGTGCGTGTGTGAATGTATGAGTGACCTTGTTATTGATTTTTTTTTTTTTTTTTTTTTTTTTTTTTTTTTTATCTCCTGCATAGAACAAAACGTAGGACCATGTGTTTTTTATTTGCCCTCAGTCGGTTTTTGTTTTTTTTGTGTGTGTGAGAACAAAGAGATTTATTATCTCAAGTTAGACTTGGAAATGGATTAGAATCTTTGTGGTCAAAGAGAGAAGAAAAACATGGAGGTTCACCACAGAAAGAAAATTATATAATCTTTAATTAAGAACGACTTGGCTTCAAAATGGTTCTCTGTCGGATTTTCTGAGATTATGAAACAAAAAGCATTTTTATGTAATTTCAGCATGGGAGAGAGAGAGAGAGAGAGAATTGTTTTGAAGGAAAGAGACCAAAAAAAGAAAAAGAAAAGAAAGATAGGGGAAAAGAATGGTTACTTTTTGTTAGGTAAGAAGAGGATGAAAGTGGAGATAAGAAGATAGACTTTTGTTTCATTTTAATATCTTTTTTCTTCTTCTTTTAAAAAAAAAAAAACAAACAAGAAAAGGTATGCGAGTGTTTTTGCCTGTTTAAGTTTGATCAGTCCAGTTTGAGTGAGCAGTCTGGGCATTTTTTTTTACCCCCATGACAAAAGACTGTGGCGCTTTTTTTTTTTTTTTTTTTTTTTTTTTTTTAACCCCTTAGCTGCCAAACTGAACCTTGGTGAAATGAGATCAGCGTGGCAACGTGTTTGGAGAGCAGTCACAACTTTGTGTGTGTATGTGTACTTTTTTTTTTCTTTTTTTTTTGAATTTTGCTGATCAAAAAGTAACCCAGGCAGTCCCTCCAAGAGGAAAAGTACAAATTGGAAAAAAAAATGCTGACACACAAAATCCTAACCCTAAAGCTCGAGTTTTATCTCAGCAAAGGTGACGACAGCCGTTTGCAGACGAGTGTGGTCGTCGACAGCAATGAAGGGGTGAAAAGAGGAAAGATGTTTGTTAACAGCATCAATGAGTTACCTGCCAGTCCATTTTTCCGTAATGTTTTAGTGTGGGTTTTTCGTCAGAGGGTCGGTTGTTTTATGGTGTTTTTTGATTTTCCACCTATGGTGTGTGTTCTTTTGTGTGAAGACTGTTGGATTTTATGATGCTGGTGTAGTGATATGTGTACGTTGGGTGTGAAGGTAGGAAGGAGTTTGTTGTGTCGTGGGGTTTTTTTTGGGGTTTTTTGGGGTTTTTTGTTCTTTTTTTTTTTTTTTGGTTTGGAAGGAAGAGTGTGTTTAGTTTGTATGTATTGTGTAGGCATAAGTATCTGTGGTATAATTTTTTGTGGTGGGTGTGTCTTTATGAATTAAATACTGCAGTATAGTGGTGTGAGCTTGAATGAGTGTATGTGCACAAAGTATACGTGTGCGCGTGTGAATGTGTACGCTCGCGAGAAGAGAGTGGGATTGTGAGAAACGTACTGAATATTGTGAGAAACGTACTGTGTATTTTGAGAAACTTACTGTGAGAACCTAACTGTTGTGTGGACATTGATGAATTGAACTGTTCCTGCTTTCTGTAAAGCAGGCAGGTTTGAATGGCGGGGTTAGGAAAACTAAAGTGCTATAGCTCAGCTTTTTTGCTTGCCAGCCAAATCACTAGAATGTCTGTCATCGCCAGTAGAACTTATCCTCTAAGAACAAATACGTACTCAAAGTGATCAGTACGATGTCATGACATTCTCTTCATCAGTGTTTTCTCACCCTGTGTCACTTGTGTGTGTGTCTTGTCGTTCGTGCATCTTATTTTACTGTCATCATGCACACACACACACACACAAAAAATTATTATACTGTCCATCAGTCTGGCTGTGACGTTTTGTCAAACAATTTGATGAATAGGTTGGACAGTGCTGTTTTCTTTTCATTTTCGCACGATCGGGGCTCTGGGGGTGTTGAATTTAACCCTTTCACCACCAAGCTCGCATTTATGCACAGGCATGGTAGAGGACCCATGTCACTGAAAGGTGACCATTCATTGGTCTGTAATCCATGAACCTTAATGTTCAGTGGTAGGATAGGCTACCATTCGTTGGTCTGTAATCCATGAACCATAATGTTCAGTGGTAGGATATGCTATATTTTCTTTATATTTTCTATACATCGCAGGGGGAATCCCCAGCTATTCTCAGCCATTGTCTTTTCTGTGTTTACACCACAAGGGAATTCTGTACTCTAAATTGACTGGCGGTGAAAGGATTAAACACCCACACTAAGTTGTTTTATTTACTTGTGTATGTTGTCTTATCGGGGTTTTGAAGGAATAGAGCCAGTGTGGTGAAATGCAGGCACTGAAAATGGTGTATGGCTGCCCAAATGGTGGGGTAAAAAGTGGCCACACACATACTAAAAGCCCACCCTATCTGAAGACTGAGTGAACTTGGGAACTGCAGCAAACAAAAGCAAGAAAAACGAAAACCAAAAAAGAAAGTGTGAAATGTATAGACAACTTTAGTTATCAGAGAAGGTATCAGTATCAGTAGCTCAAGAAGGCGTCACTGCATTCGGAGAAATCCATGTACGCTACACCACATCTGCCAAGCAGATGCCTGACCAGCGATGTAATCCAACGCGCTTAGTCAGGCCTTGAGAAGAAAAAAACAACAACTTTACAACAGATAGAACTTAGTTATCTCCCATGAATTGTCAACCTGTTTCAAGACATAGGTAGGGGTATTTCCATAGTACACCGATTTCTGTGTTGATATTTTTTTGACAATTTTGTTTTCTCTCACCTTTATTTTACGTTGTTTCAGTATTAAGTTACATAGTTAAGTATTAAGCATCCTTTTGACTCCAGCTACAAGCTTGTCAGTTTTACAACAATCAGTCTATCATGTGCTTGCACATTTACATGGAATTTTAGATGAAAGGAGTAGGCTGAAATTATGAAATGAAAAAAAAAAATCAAAGATTAAATTTCTTGTTTGATTGACAGATTTTGCAGTAACAGCCAGTTGGAAAATGTGATGCGTCACAGTTTGTGTGTTGATGAGAAATGATGAACAGTGTGTCCGGTTTTGTGATTTAAAAAAAAAAAAAAAAAATAGTGTGTTGGCTTTGAGATCAAAATGCTGGTTCCCACCTTGCTCCTTCTCTTTCTCTTGTCCTTTTTTTTCTGAATTTTGAATGTTCTATACTATATAAGTCATCGGTAGCTTCTGTGTTTGTGTATGTGGGTATGGGTGTGTGTGAGTGTGTTTTGGAGCGTGCGTGTCTGTGTGTGTGTGTGTGTGTTTGTCTGTGTATTAGTGTGTGTATGTGTTGAGTGTGTGTGTGTCTGTATGTATTAGTGAGTGTATGTGTCTGTGTGAGTATGTGTTAGTGGGTGTGTGTGTGTATGGGTTAGTGAGTGTGTGTATGTGGTAAGTGATTGTGTGTGTCTGTGTTAGTGAGTGTGTGTCTGTGTTAGTGAGTGTGTCTGTGTGTGTATGTGTTAAGTGATTGTGTGTGTGTGTGTGTGTGTGTGTCAGTTTAGCGCATTTTGAGCCCAAGGTCTGTGTCTTAGACAACGCGGACGTGTTTTGAACACACTGATCGAGCCATGAAAAAAACAATGTGTATTTTCAAAAAATGGGAGTGGGGGAGAAGGAGAAAAAAGAAAAGTTTGTAATTATTTCGTAAATGTTATGCTTGAAGTTTTTTTCTGGTGCCCACGACATTTTGTTTGTGTGTGTGTATGTGTTTTCGTTTGTCATCTACACATTCACAGTAGTCCTGTGTTTATGTTCTCCATTTTTATGTGTGTGTTTTTTTGTTGTTTTTTTTTAGTGTTGCGAGCTCTTATCACACATTTTGAAGAAGGTGGTCTTTTGTCAATTGGAACTTTGTATGTATGTGTGTGTGTGTGTGTGTGACTGATATTCTGCATAATTCATGAATAATTGTTCATCTGAAATTCATTGTGTATATATGATCCACTTTTTTTCTATCTTTTTTTTTTTTTTTTTTTTTTTTTTTTTTTTTTTTTTCAAACTGTATGGTCCCTTTCGTGGTTGGTTCTGCTCGAAGCAACGTGATATGATTGGCAAGCCGTTTTTATTTTTTTAAATCTGTCATGGATCATATCATCTAGTTTCCTGCGCTATCGCATACACCATCGCTGCAGTCGGGTTTTTTTTAGGGGTATGTTGTCTGCCTGCACACACTCATATTGAGTCAGTGAACTGTTTTATTCACTTTTAGGTCGTCAGCCATTGGTAACAGATATGCTACGCAGCACACAGTTTTTGGTTTTCCATGACGAGTTATGGTGAGAAAAAACAAAGTAAAAGTCCAAAGGTGTATGAGCGAAAAAGTGATCCAAAGATGTATGTTTGTTTCTTTTTTTTCTTTAGAATTTTAATGTGTCCATGACTTGAAATTTGAGTTTTTGTTTCCTCTACCACCCACCACCCACACCACCCCTCTTCCTTGATTTTCATTCTTGAGGATGACGCATTATATTGACAGACTGCCAAAGCACTTGACATATTATTACATACCAGTCCGCACTCTCTCACCACCACACTTCTTTCCCAGAAGCCATGGTTTTTTGTTGTTGTTTTTTTTCTTTTTTTGCCATTCCATGTAAAGCGACAGACCTTAAGCAATGTGAACAGTTCTTCCATACAACAGTGGCCCAATGATTGTTCACAGGGTAACTCACTCCGGACGAATAGTTCTCTCCCTTGGCTTTCCCTTCAGATGACCCATTTGTTAGGGTTAGGGGGAAAAAAAATCACAAAAAATACAAAACATAAAGTAACTGAATGAAACTCACTGTACTTGACCCACTGACCCCTCTCCTCACGTCGTGTGAACGCCCACCCCCCTCCCTCTTCACTGCTCTCAGAAGCTGAGTCACTGTCAGTACCTTCTTGCTGGTAGCTTGCTTCACTGCAGATACTTTATTCAACATCTTCATCATCCTCGTCGATGTCGGAACCTTCACTTTGAAGCATTTCAGTCACATCAGCAGCAGTAAAAGCAGCTGTCATGATCAAGTTTGCTCCAAAAATTTCCACTTGTTTCGCCTGCAACGCCATTTTCGATACATATGCAGATTAGCTTGTCATGTGGGCTCCTGAACTCGCTGGCTCACTGTGGAGTGTGTTGTTACGAAATCTCACGAAGAAACTTTCCATTCGACCCTTGACACATTCACAGTGCCCTGTGCAGCTGTGATTGTTATGCTACCCCATGAGGAAAACGTGGGAAAATTTTTAATTGTTGAAACCACTATAGCATTCTGTCGTCCAGAACGCTACCTTAGTCAGGAACGCTATAGCGTTCCATCGTCCGGAGTGAGTTAAGAGATAATAAGAAGGAAAAGAAGTAGTTTCAGTTTCAGTAGCTTAAGGAGGCCTCACTGAGTTCGGACAAATCCATATACGCTACACCACATCTGCCAAGCAGATGCCTGACCAGCAGCGTAACCCAACGCGCTTAATCAGGCCTTGAGAAGAAAAAAAAGGGGGGGGTCAATAAATAATAGATAAATACATAAAAAAAATTAAAAAACTACTACCACTACTAATAATATGTATAAGGCACAAAAACTTGATGAAGTCAACTATAAGCGTACATAAATAAATAAATAAATAAAGAAGAAGGAATAGGAGAAGGGGGAGAAAAGACAGAATCTGTGAGAGGGGCCCTCTTAACTCACTCAGTACGGCCAGTCCTCTCTTCTCCTCTCCTCTACACAGACCCCTCGGATGTCCAGTGGGTGTCTGAATGACCCAACCTTTAGCTTCCGTCGTCAGAACTGTGGTATTCTTTGTCAACATTCACCTCTTCAGTATAAGAGCATTCCGTTTGCAATATTTTGATGATGGTCATTTGGTTGAAACGCTGTTAACGTCGTCTCTTTCACCGTTCGTATGGAGAGAGTTAAAACCCTTTCACCAGTCACTTTAGAGTGCAAAATTCCATTGCGCTATGAACACAAGAAGACGTGGTGTCTAAGAATAGCTGGGGGATTCCCCCTGCGATGTGTAGAAAATATGGCCTGTCCTACCACTGAAAATTAAGAGTTGGTTCATGGATGACAGACCCAAGATGCGGTCGCATTTCAGTGACATGGGTAGCTTTTCCTAACTGGTGCTGAAATGTGACGTTGGTGGCGAAAGAGAGCGTCAGCTGTGGCCTGGATTTGTTTTTTTGTTTTTTTTCCTTTTTCATGTCATCGTCTTCTTTGTCTTCAACCCATAATTATTCATCAATTGTTTTTGGTGCTTTAATTCACTGATTATGCGTGCAGTTGGTATCTTTTTTCTTTCTTTTTTTTTTCTTTTTTTTTTTTTAACGCGAACCAGTCTGAGGCCTGAATTAAGCCACCAGCCGTCTCAAATGGTCAAACCCTTGAGATACGTGTGTGTAATCAGCATAATCTCCAGTAAATTGGTGAGGCAGCAGGGAATTGAAATTGAAGAAAAGGTTTGATTCAGCTTGTGTTAAGGCTTTTAGCTCGCGAGTGGGGTCTGATTTTTGTGTTTAATTCTTTCTTTCTTTGTTTGTTTTACTCCTTTTTTTTGTTTTCTGGTTTTACTTTGTCAAACATGCGAGGTTGTTTTTTTTTTGTTGTTGTTTTTTGTTTGGTTTCTGGTTTTCTTTTTGAGTGAGTGAGAACCTTTTTTTTGTTGTGATTAGAATTTTCAAGTCCGTCACGTTTGTTGCTATTTGTAGCCAAGCTGTGGTTTTCACTTCTGTGTTGACATCAGGGCTATAAATAGCAACAAAGGTAGATAAATAGACCAGCTGATTTGGTATCTCTTCTTTTTTTTCTTTTTTTTTTTACACGGTAAAACAGAAGGTGCCGAACTGTTTGTTTTGTTTTTATTTATATTAGTGTTCATTTCCTTCATATAATGGGTGTTTTTTTGTTTGTTTTTTGTGTTTGTTTTTTTTTGGTTTTGTTTCTTTTTGTTTTTCAGAAGTTGTGACCGTTTGTTTTTCAAACAAACACATCTTTGGCATGACTTTGGGTGGCTTTGCCACAGCGACATTGCTTGTAACGGAAGGTGTAAATGCTCAATCTGAAATGTCGGGACGATGATGTAAATGTTTGTTGTTGTTTTAAGCGCACACGCACCACCCACCCCCTTTCAGTTAGTTGTGTTGTGCTTGCCTCGTTACATAGAATCTCACACACATTTGTCCCAGCACATGACTTCTTCTGCAAGTTAACATTGGAACACACAGAACTTTACAATGAGTAAAGTCTGAAAAAGAAAGTCTTGCTGAAAAGTTGAACCTTTCTTGGCCCCTTTGGAAACAGCATCCATCTTGTTTGGTTTCTTTTCTCAAGCATGAAATGAATGCTTACGAAATTCATGCATGAATGCATCTTGTATAGATGTGTATGTTTTTATGCATAAATATGTCTTGTATAAATCAGTAGTCAAGAGTGTGGTAATCACGTAAACTTTTAGTACAGTTTTGGAGCACAAAAAACAAAACAAAAAAGAAAACCGCAAAAATGTAAGTTCATCGTAAACGATTGTATGTTACCAGTATGTTACCATACTAATCCATTACACACTACCTTATAAGAGCAGTACTCAGTCGAAGGTATGACTGAATATGTAAAGTTTATGTTTTATTTTGTTTTGTTTTGTTGTTGTTTGGCGATAACCCTGACTTTAATATTTTGCTTTGTATCTGCTAAAACTATTTAATTATCGCCTTTTACTGAGGCAATCGAATTCCAATTTCTGCGTGTGGCAGCCTCAGGTTAATTATTTGTTTTTCCGTTTTCTGAACGCGGATGAAAGAATATATGTGAAATGCCTGTAGCTTGCTTTTTTGTTCTTTTTTTTGTTGTTGTTTTTTTTTTGTTATGAATTCAACTGATAAATATTGATTTTTGTGTGTGTCGGTATCATGCTTGAAGATGCACAATTGTATGTTCCGTTGCTGCTGTATGAAGACAAAAGAGATGTTGATGATTGTGTATTTGCTTGATTATATGCTAATTTATATATATATATATATATAAATATCTTTGTCAGTCACGGTCATTGTGTCTGTGTAACTGCATCTTTTTTGTCAACTGGTTGAGTGTGTATGTAGACGTATATGTGTAAAGAATGTAGTAATAATCATTGCTTTCCGTTGGCATCCCTTTTGAGAGGTTTTGATAGTGGGGCGGTTTCTTTTTTTTTTTTTTTTTTTTCTGTTTGTTCTTCTTCTGTCTGTTTCTCCGCTGTCTCTGTCTCTTTCTCCTCTCACCACCCTCCCTGTCTCTGTCTCTCCTCTCACCCTCGCTCCCTCTGTTTCTTTCTCTCTCCTCTCTTTTTATCTACTCCTCTTTTCCCACTGTGTCTCTCTTCTTCTCCCTCTGTTTCATTCTCTCTGTCTTTCCTATCCCCCTCCCTCTGTCTTTCACCTCTCTCCCCTTCCCTCTCTCTGTCTCTCTCTCACCTCTCTGTCTCTCCTGCTGTCTGTCTCTCCCTCTCTCTGTCTCTCTCTCGCCTCTTTCTGTCCCTCTCTCTGTCTCTCCCTCTCTGTGTTTCTCTCTCACCTCTCTCTCACCTCTCTGTCTCTCCCTCTCTGTCTTTCTCCTCTCCCCCTGTTTGTCTCTCGCCTCTCTCTTTCTCTCTCTCGCTCCTCTTCTACCTGTGCATCCTTCCTCTCTCTTTCTCTTCTCCCCCTGAATTTTAGTTTATAGTAAGTTCCATAACAAACTTTCGGTTGGGGCTGACGGAAATATCTGCCCATGTCCTCATCTGCCTAAGTCCACATCCGCTTTCATATATCTATATATCTATCGCCATTGAGAAACACAAGTAGTATGCATGGATTTTTCCTGCATGTGTTTGAATGTTCGCTTTGTGAGTGAAAAATCTTTTTCAGAAGATGTCTGCACTCAGTGAGACATTGGTGTCCAGGACATTTGTGAGTGATAGATAGTGTGGAAGAAGCCGATAGTGAAAATTAGTGGACGTAATGAATTATTGATTAATTATGGATTATTCCAATGGGCGGACATAATGGTTAGGGCATTATTCCAGCATAAGTAGCAAAGCAAAGTGACCATGTTTCAATGAAGTATCGCCTAGTGCTTCCTGTGCAAAGCACTGTATAATTCTTTCGCTCCGTTTCATCACTTCAATGATGATGAGTCTGCGTTTATTGTTCCATTGAATGCACCAGACTATGTACATAGATTGAAAGGCTTTTGTGTGCGCATGCATGCATGCATGCCTGCGCTGCAGAAACGCAGTAGCTTGTGCAAAGTGTTATGTGAGTCTTAGTTACAGAAAGGCAAGCGCACTGTGATGTTAGCTGGCTATCCGGTCCTGAAAATGGTGTGCAGCTGCCTATCCTAAAGTTATTAGTGAAAGAATGTCCGTAGATACATGACCCTCGGTTTTGTTTTTGTGTTAGTATGGACAGGACTCTGTTCTCTTTTTCTTTAATCCCCCCCCACCCCTCTTGCACACCTGACTGTTGCCTCATCTTTCCAGCCTTATCTCCCTTTATTTCTTTGCCTTTCTGTGTTTCATTTTCTTTTCCTATTTCCCACTCGAGATTCTTCTTTTTTTTTCTTTTCTTTTTTTCTTCTTCTTCAGATTCTTCTTCTTCTTCTTCCTTCTCTTTCTTCTTTCCATCTGTCTCTGTGCTTTTCTTTTTCCTCATTCTGTTTCTTTTTTGAGATCTTGTCCTCTTTTCCACTTTGACTGGTCCTCTTCTTCCATCTCTCTCTCCTTTCTCCGTTATTTGATTCCTCTCTCTCTCTCTCTGTCTCTCTCTCTGTCTCTCTCTCTCTCCCTGTGTCTCTCTGTCTCTTTCTCTCTCTCTGTCTGTCTGTCTCTCTTTCTCTTTTTCTCTCTCTCTGTCTCTCTCTCTCTTTCTCTTTCTCTGTCTCTCTCTCTGTCTTTCTCTCTCTCTCTCTGTCTGTCTCTTACTCCCACTTTCTCTCTTTCTGTCTTGATTCTTTGTTTCTTCATCTGTGAGTGCAGTGATGAGGGACAGGACGCAGTCAGTGGTCACGATGTATCGCTTGGACTTTGCTGTTGTCTCTCTCTTTCTCTCTCTCTCTGTCTCTCTTTCTCTCTCTCTCTCTCTCTCTCTGTCTCTCTCTTTCTCTCTCTGTCTGTCTCTCTTTCTCTCTCTCTGTCTCTCTCTCTGTCTCTGTCTTTCTCTCTCTCTCTCTCTCTGTCTTTCTCTCTGTCTCTGTCTCTCTCTGTCTCTCTCTCTTTCTGTCTCTCTCTCTCTGTCTCTCTCTCTCTTACTCCCTCTTTCTCTCTTTCTGTCAGTGGTCATGATGTATCGCTTGGACTTTGTTGTTGCACAGGTAGTTGTAGATCTAACTGTGTGGGGGTTTTTGGGTTGTTGTTTTTTTTTTCTTCTGATACACATTTTCTTCTAATACCCTCTCCCCTCCACCTTACCCCATCTGCTATCTTCCCATCACTGCCATTCCTCTCTTCTGTTTTTTTGTTTTTTAATTGATTAATTTTTATAATCAGTTTCGTTGTTGTCCGTCTTGTACAATGTTGTTGTGTGTTTTTTTTTGCAGTTCTCAAGTTCTGCTTATTTATGGAAAAAAAAAACACAAAACGAAGAATGTTGAAAAGTTGTATATTTCTTCCCCTGTTTTTTTGTTTGTTTTGTTTTGTTTTGTTTTTTTTTCCCCTAGCAATTTCTATGGAGGTGATAAGTGTGTTGGTTGAAAACATTGTGACACAACCATTGATAATTTTCTCATCATCGTTAAAGTGTGTGTGGCTGTGTGTTGGTTCTTGATTGTCTGTACTTTTTGCTGCATTGTTGATGAATTGTCCATTCGTCATCGTTTTCTTCTTCTTCTTCTGCTGCTTATTCACAAATGTATTGTTTGTTGTCATCTACAGTCAAGAGTTTTGATGGGGGAGCGGGGGGGGGGTTGTTTTTTGTTTTGTTTTGTTTGAAAGGGGTGGTACTCGGGGTGGAGAGAGGAGGGAGAAGTATTCTGCTTGTGTAACATTCAGAAGATATAATTATTGAATAATTAACACATATCTCTAGCAGCAGTTGTATATTTATGTATATGTCATCAGCCGTCTTCACTATTTTTTTTTTGGCTTTTGCGTTTGTGCAAAAAAAATGTTTGTGCAGGTAGTTATCATTGCATCTGATCACTGTTAGTCTGATGCACTGATCACTATTAATCTGATGCTCTTTTTCCATGTCCGGTTACAACAATGTTTGTTTGTTTGTTTGTTTGTTTCCTAAGCTTATACATATGCGTATCGTAACATCTCTTCTTTTTTTTCTTTTCTTTTTTATTCCGTCGGACTCCCGTTCCTTCTATCCATGGGGCAAGCGAAAATAGTGTGCGACATTTTCTATCACTGACTGAAAGTGGTGGTAGAGTAATTATTATTTTGAATTCCTGTGTCCCCCCCAACCCCAAGACCCCTTGATCCGCATTTTTTTTTGTAAATTCCGTTTTATGTAGTGCTTACATATTTCTCTGTTCACTGTAGTATTGTTGTAGTTGAACCCCCCACCCCCCACCCCAAACCCCCCAACCCCATCCCTACTCCAATACTGCTTCAAGCCTTTTTTTCTTCTTCTTTCTAGAAACACACTACTTTTATTTTTGTCCACTAACCATTTTGTAGTACAAGCTTTTTACATTTGGATAGAATGGATTGCGTACTGCGTGTTAATGCTGACAAAAAAAAAAAAAAGGGAAAAAAAAAAAAAAAAAAGTGTGGAATGCAAACCTTGGAAGATTTGTGAAATCGTGATGTCACTAGCTGTCCTGATGAATATGATAATAAAAATATGACAACAGCAGAGTATAGAGTTTTGTCTTTTTTGTTTTGTTAAGGAGAGTGAGATCGAGAGATGTTGAGTGAGAAAGATGCCACATTACTTTTGTCGCAAAGGAAGCAAAAGCAGAGGGCACTTGTGGTTGTGAATTCAATTGCTCTGCGTCTAGGGGCTTGGCATAGGAAGGCAGGGCCCTATACTCTCCTTGTGCCATTTCTTTTTATCACACCAGATTTCTGTGTGTGAAATTCGGGCTGCTCTCCCCAGGGAGAGCGTGTCGCTATACTGACAGCGCCACCTTTTTTTTTTTTTTTTTTTCCTGTGTGCAGTATTATTACCACTCAAGGTCTAGTGGAGGTGGAGAAAATATCTGCGGCTGAGCCATGATTCGAACCAGCGCACTCAGATTTTCTCGCTTCCAAGGCGGATGCGTTACCTCTAGGCCATCACTCCACCTTGTTAACCTTACCCACCCGAAGTCAGTTACCCACACGTGGGCAGAGTCAGCAAAACAGAGTAAAGTGTCTTTCCCAAGGACTCAACAGCGTGTCAATAAAGGACCTTGAATGCTGATCACTGGATCAGGGTGCAACACCTAACCGATTCTCCAACATTACCTCCCCTTAATGCAATATGTTTATATATATATATATATATATATATATATATATATATATATATGCATATGATAGCCGCATCCAACTATGACCATCAGAACAGCAGAGGAGGCAACTGCTGTTCCAACTATTTGGGCTAGAATTTGATCATAGTAGAACAGTGTCTTGCCCAAGTTACATCCCCACTCTCTCGGCCAAGAGGGTTTTAGGACAGTCGGTGTAGGGGATGTTTCCCAAAGGCCAACTATCCCCCAAGGCTGCAGCACTAAGATCCAGTGCAATTTTACCTCCTAGTTTGCGAGTCATAGTCCTTCACAAAAGGCTAAGCTGTAAATGATTTCCCATTGACTGGAGAAACCATTGATAATACAGCTGTCAAACTTATTTCCATCTGTACATACATGCATGAATGCATACATACATACATATATATATTTTTGTGTGTGTGTATTTTTTTTTTTTTTTCAATTCATGTAAAAGACATCATCATCACAGTAAAAACTAACAGCTTTAAGCATTTTTTTAAGAAGAAAAAAAGAAATTAAGAAAATGAAAAACAAGTTTTTATATCCCTGTGTTAACGCCGTTCAGTCTACAGCTCTGTATGGAAATCCATTATTTATGTATTTCATGTGAATTCATGGATGGATGGATGTTTGTACAGTGTGTGTGTGTGTGTGTGAAAAAACTAATAGAAAAACTGATACATTCACAGGCAGAAAAATAAAGAAGAAAAAAAAATGGTGGCATTGCACTGAAGTAACACACTCTACATTGAGAAAAAGCTGGAATTTCGCACAGGAAAATCTGTTGTGACAAAGGAGTAACACAAAACAATATAACCGAATGCAATACAATACGACAGTACAGTACAGCACAGTATAAAATACAGTTTTCTCAAGTCCTGTACTGTGTTATATTGTAATGTGTTACTTTAACTCACTCAGTACGGCCAGTCCTCTCTTCTCCTCTACACAGACCCCTCGGATGTCCAGTGGGTGTCTGAATGACCCAACCTTTAGCTTCCGTCGTCAGAATTGTGTTATTCTTTGTCAACATTCACGTCTTCAGTATAAGAACCTTCCGCTTGCAATATTTTGATGATGGTAATTGGGGTGGAACGCTGTTAACGTCGTCTCTTTCGCCGTTCGTATGGAAAGAGTTAACTAGACCCATCATTGGCGAAGATCCCATGATGAGAGAAACATGCCTTGCAAGAACGCTGACCTAGATCATAACCCAAGATCAATCAACTTTTATTCGACAACAATGCCAATGTTCTCCATAATCCCACAAACAGGCAAACAAACTGGAGTGAAAACAACCCACTTTGGTGGTTCGAATTACATATAGAGGTTATGTAACTGCAAGGTACTAACGTCAGATACACTGATCATATCACCAATGAACAAGAGCGTCAAACCAAGCATCCCATTGGACCTTATGGAGATCTACCGGCATCAGTTAACTAAGAAAGCAACGCTGGTATGGCAAGATCCGATGGCCTTGAACAATCATCCAAGGAATTGTGTGAGAGAGGTGGTGGGAAAGAAACGTAAGATGTATGCAGACGAAGTATAATATAACTCAATGATGAGACATGACAGGTTTATTCAACTGTTACAGTAACCGTCTTCAAAAAAAAAAAAAAAGAAAGAAAAAAAAAAGACACTAACACGCACTTTGCAAGAGCGCGCGCGCGCACACACATCTTCCCACCCCCACCCGCCCACACTTAAGTACAAACGCAGTTGAGCGTTGCATCATCTTGAACCTCGTCTGACCTAAAAAATATGCAAATTTTCATAGCAGACGAACAAACGACAACAGAGAAAGAAAGCTGTTTCAAAGAAAATGCAGGCATTGTTGTTATTACTGTTTCTTATGTCTTACACTATCGAATGAAAACGATCAGAATGCGACAATCTTATTTCATTAACTGGCTTGATGGACTGTGAAATTGTCATTTTGTTGATGTTAAAATCATCCCGGAAGTACTTTTCTCGCATTGTCTCGTGGAATCCCCTCAGGTTCAACAACTACAATGGCGGCCGCGAAGTTACCTCATCTTGTGCTGGAAGTCCTCTTTTCATATTTAGACATTTCGGACCTTAGAAACTGTGCGCTTGTGTGTAAAAACTGGTACAAATGTCTGAACGACGAAAACAACGATGTGTGGAGGCTACACTGTGTAAGAAAGCTGGCCGAGGAAGCTTTGAAATCAGACATTCTCAGCAACGTGCCCACTTACAAAGCTAAACTGCGCGCGTTCTATCACGCTTGGAACCCGAACGATTGCTCCAAAAACATCTACGTCAAACCAAGCGGGTTCACCGTTCATCGGAATCCTGTTGCTCAGAGCACGGACGGAGCACGAGCAAAAATCGGGTTCCGGAGTGGACGGCATTGTTGGGAAGTGTGGTGGGAGGGGCCTCTTGGAACGGTGGCTATGATAGGGTTGGCGACGAAGCATTCGTGCATTCAGACTCAAGGTTATACCCCTTTGATTGGAGCCGACTCGCAGAGTTGGGGTTGGAACTTGGTGGACAATCTGTTGATTCATAATGGGGACAGTCAAGGCAACTATCCTATGTTGAACAACGCTCCCAAATACCAGGTATATAATGGAGATGATAATATCTGCAATACTGCTGATTGTGGCTTGTTGAACAGGATCAGTAGATGGATGAAAAAAAATCCCCTTAGAAGTCAATGACCCAGTTGCTCAGTTACTTAAAATAACTGGTGTCAGATATCATTCCTCGCTGCTGCAGCCACAAAACACCTTTAGTGTTAGTAGTTTCTGACAACACAGTGATGTACTTGCAAAAGAAGTTTCTCTGTGTGTGTGTGAAAAATATAATTTCCCTCATGTAATTTCCCACGTACCATGTCTATATATATACACACAAAATGTAACACATGTTTTGATTTTAACTAATATGTGTGTTTATAATTGTAACAAGAAATCACACCTTCCCCATCTTTATGACTCATTTGTGTAAACAAAGTGAGTCTATGTTATAACCCGGTGTTCGGTTGTCTGTGTGTGTCTGTGTGTGTCTGTCTGTCCGTGGTTAACTTTAACATTGACATTTTCTCTGCAAATACTTTGTCAGTTGACACCAAACTAGGCATATAAATAGGAAAAATTCAGTTCTTTCCAGTCATCTTGTTTAAAACAATATTGCACCTCTGGGATGGTCACAAAAAAATAATAAATGAAGCCTAATTATATGCAAATTGCATTTACTGTTATATTTATATTTTTTGTATTCTCTAAACTTGGTACTTTGATATGATATTCTGACCCAACAAGAGCAGTCATTATTATCATTTTTTGTTCAAACAGGAACTTCTTTTGCTAAGCATGGAAGTTTTATTTATTTTGCAAACGTTTTGGTACAGATAGTACAAAGGGAAATTACTCTGTAATTAATGCTAGGGGACTTCATTTGCTTTAAACTGATCTTTCTCATCTTAAACATTACATTTTGAAATTATACTCAATACGTAAAAAGCTTGGATTTTTTTTTTAAAGTGTATCACAAGTGAGTCTTGAAGGCCTTGCCTCTCTTGTTATTTTATTCTATTTATTCTTTTTTTAAAATTTAATTATTGCTGCCCCATCATCTGCACCATTTCAGTGGCACTACTCCCACACCACTCATTCTGAGTCTCCCACACACGACCACATCTGGGTTCATCTGTCGCAGTCCCAGTGCCGGCAGTCCAAAACCTTTCCCCATCTATCCTAGCACATCATCATTATATTATTATCGTTATTGTTATTATTATTCAAGGCCTGACTAATAATAATAATGGATACTTATATAGCACACTATCCAGAAATCGGCTCTAGGTGCTTTACAAAAACGCTTTTGTTAACATAAAACATTCTATCTATGTTACATACACACACCAAAATGTGACCACACACACACACACACACACACACACACACACACACACACACACACTGCATACATACATTTTAACATACATGTGTATCTAACAGCAATCCTAACACATATGCACACACAGGCAGGCACAAACTTACATAAACACATGCACACACAATACACATTCATATACATGTATGTAGTTATGTACACATACATATGTATACACACATAGTCAAGCACAGCTAACACAAAGGAAGTGGACCTGCCACAATTGAACTTACTGCTAAGCGCGTTGGTTGATGCTGCTGGTCAGACATCTGCTAGGCAGATGTGGTGTAGTGTATATATGGATTTGTCTGAACGCAGTGACGCCTCCTTGAGCTACTGATACTGATACTGGCACACACATTCAGTGACACATGAATTTTATGTTTACTATGATAATACATGCATGCGCAAGTAGACTTGCGTCCATTACAATCCAGTTGAAAATTTAAAAGTTGTATATTGTATATATATCTCAATAGTGAATTTCTTTTTCTTTTTTTCCTTTTATAACTGAAAGTTAATGTGTTAAGAAGAGACTGTGAATATTATGATAGTTAATGGGACCAAGTTTTTGTGAAATGTTATGTTCCAGGAAGACCACTGGAGAGTTCCATGGCCATATTGGATCTTGCGCATGTGCATCCAACTTTTACTCAAAATTGCGAGCAATGCCAAAGGCAGTCGACATCTAGGCAAAAGCAGCAAACATTTGCTGTCCTCTGTTTCATCAGTTGATAGCGTCCATTGCTGTTTATTATTTGACCAAACTCTGTACAATGATGTGCCATCATAAGTTCAATTGTGGCAGGTCCACTTCCTTTGCGTTGGCTGTACTTGACTATGTGTGTATACATATGTATGTGTACATAACTACATGCATGTATATGAATGTGTATTGTGTGTGTGTGTGTTTATGTAAGTTTGTGCCTGCCTATGTGTGCGTATGTGTTACTGTTAGGGTAGCTGTTAGATACACATGTATGTTAAAATGTATGTATGCAGTGTGTGTGTGTGTGCGTGTGTGTGTGTGTAGTCACATTTTGGTGTGTGTATGTAACATCGATATAATGTTTTATGTTAACAAAAGCGTTTTTGTAAAGCACCTAGAGCAGATTTCTGGATAGTGTGCTATATAACTTATTATAAGTATCCATTATTATTAATTTTTTTTTTTTTATTATCATATCCATGCACAATTTAAAATATACACATTTTATGAAGCATATCCATTATTATTATCATATACATGCACAATTTAAAATATACACATTTTATGAAGCAAAAAGTCTTAGGGGGAAATAAGGCCTGCTGATTTGGCACATTCTGGCTCGTTCGCCTTTGTTGTTTGCAATTTCTGAGAGCCAGTCTGCTTCAAGAACACAGATCATGTGACGTGCCTCTTATAATTTAAGTTATGTCAGCAGAAATCTCTCCAGCAGTCTGTTTGGACATTTTGATTTTCATGAGGTGCTGACTAGGATGTTACAGGAGATGGCGGTGTTTCGCGATGAGCCATATTCACACAGGTGGTGTAGGATGTTACATGAGATGGTGGTGTTTTGCGATGAGCCATATTCACACAGGTGGTGTAGGATGTTACAGGAGATGGTGGTGTTTCGCGATGAGCCATATTCACAGAGGTGGTGTAGGATGTTACAGGAGATGGTGGTGTTTCGCGATGAGCCATATTCACACAGGTGGTGTAGGATGTTACAGGAGATGGCGGTGTTTCGCGATGAGCCATATTCACACAGGTGGTGTAGGATGTTACATGAGATGGTGGTGTTTTGCGATGAGCCATATTCACACAGGTGGTGTAGGATGTTACAGGAGATGGTGGTGTTTCGCGATGAGCCATATTCACACAGGTGGTGTAGGATGTTACAGGAGATGGTGGTGTTTCGCAATGAGCCATATTCACACAGGTGGTGTAGGATGTTACATGAGATGGTGGTGTTTCGCGATGAGCCATATTCACACAGGTGGTGTAGGATGTTACAGGAGATGGTGGTGTTTTGCAATGAGCCACATATTCACACAGGTGGTGATATTTCAGGAAGTTTTGATGTTTAGAACTACCGTAAATACAGTCTATAAAATTCTCCTATATATTTAATTTCTGTAGGTTGCTGTAGACTGTAATGATATATAATTTGTATAATTTTGATGCATTCTTTCTCTCCCTCTCTCTCTCTCTCTCTGTCTGTGACTCTCTGTCTCTCTGCGACTCTCTCTCTCTCACTTCTGTGTGTTTGTTTATTATTGTCCTTTTTTTTTTTTTCAACGTTCCATTTTGTTTCTTTCTCTATTTGCTTACTTATTTTCATTTCATTTTATTTTTAGATATGTCTGTTCTGATTTATCTGTTCATTGATTTGATGACATCCCTTTATTTGTAAATGCATCCCTTTCAAATTTTTTTTCTCTTTTTTTTTTCAAGGCATGACCGAGTGTGTTGGGTTACGCTACTGGTCAGACATCTGTGTGGCATACATGTAAATTTATATGGATTTGTCCAAACGCTATGACACCTCTTTGAGTAACTGAACTGAACAGTTTTTTTTGGGTTTTACCTGTGTGACACACTGACAGGTGTGCACGTGATGTGTATTGTGCAGGTTGGGGAGAGGATACGAGTGATACTAGACTGTGAGGACAACACGTTGGCCTTTGAAAAAAACTACGAGTTCTTAGGTGAGTTTAATGAGAGAAAAACTGAGGGTTTTTTTTCTTTTCGTTTGAAAAAAGAAGATACTTCTTAAGTTAACTTGGAAGTTGGAAGTTGTATGAACAGAAAAATGACAAAAACAAGTTCTTTGGTGAGTTCAGTGTGCCTGATAGCAGCATAGCTCGACACGCTAGTCAGGCCTTGAGTGCGTATTTCTTGTGACCCCGGTACACTTGGTAATAAAGACATATTCTATTCTATGCTATGCTATTTCGATTTGTGTACATATCACCTGTGGATTTCGTGTACAGAATTTTGCCAGAGGACAGTACTTTTGTCGCCATGGGTTCACACAGGACCTGGGTTTATCGTCTCATCTGAATGACTCAGACTGTAGATTCTCTGTCTGATTTCCGTTCAGACATGGGAGAAAGGGCAAGAGCAAGAATTGAACCCAGACCCTCACAGGCTCTGTATTGGCAGACCATGTCAATGTCTTAACCATTCTGGCACCATCCTTGTGCAGTACTCTGTAAAGTGTTAACTCAGCACTGCCAGTTAGCTCCCCTGACTCCCCCCCCACAGACGACCCATTTGTATGGGTAAGAAATATTTACAGATGAAGTCGCCAAAAAACAAATGTTAGATTTCATGAACTGAAAACTTCCATTAGTTCAAAACTGATCATTAACATAAGAAATTAGTTGGGGACAAAATATAAACTTAACTACACATACTTAACCGTGACCCACTAGTGCAGACTCCGGCAGGGGTCTGATTCCTGCCCTGTGCAAACCGCTACCCGCCTATGAGGAGAAAACAAAAGTAGCTACAGCTGATAACCTCTCGAAGTAGGTTACCTCCCCTTTGCGTCCCTGACCAGCGCCCTCTTTTTCCGGCAGCCATTTTGACTCCTGCTCCTGTGCTCTGCATACGGCAAAGTTTATTTTATGGCTGTCTATCGATTCTTTGGCGTTCTCATTTTGTGTCTGATGTCATCATGAAACGGGTCACAAAACTACTTTGCCCGATTGGGCGATCGAGCTCATATTAAGGCGCAATCACTATCGACGGGCGGACACAGTGAATACTTAGAAAAATCGTGTTGGCGCTTACTTTCAAAAATTAAAATACAAAACTCATTTCATTACTCATTAATAAGCCTTGTGCACTATTAGATTATAAAACAAGAGAGGCAAGGCCTTCAAGACTCACTTGTGATAAATTAAGTCCCCTAGCATTAATTACAGAGTAATTTCCCTTTTTTACTATCTGCACCAAAACGTTTGCAAAATAAATAAAAATTCCATGCTTAGCAAAAGAAGTTCCTGTTTGAACAAAAAATGATAATAATGACTCCTCTTGTTGTTGTGTCATAATAAGAGGTCAAAGTGCCAAGTTCAGAGAATACAAAAAATATAAATGTAACAGTAAAATGCAGTTTGCATATAATTAGGCTTCTTTTTTTAATTTTTTTGTGCCCATCCCAGAGGTGCAATATTGTTTTAAACAAGATGACTGGAAAGAACTGAATTTTTCCTTTTTTTATGCCAAATTTGGTGTCAGCTGACAAAGTATTTGCAGAGAAAATGTCAATGTTAAAAAAATCTCTCTATGCAATTATGGGGGGCTCTCACTTCCCCCCATTTCCAAAGCCTTGTATGTTTCTCGCTCTCAGTAACCATGAAAATCTCACTGGGCAGGAGTTGCATTTCGAGGGCTGCCTGACGCTCAGCTGTACCCGGCGGTGTCTGCAGTGTACGGCAACACGGAAATCTCCATGGTGTACCTGGGTCCTCCGCTGGACGGCTGATTCTGATTGGTCCTCTGTCCAGCCAATCACATCGCACCATGCTCATGTGTTGTTGTTTTTTTTCTTGTTGCCATGGACACAACACTCACAGAGAGCTCAGTTCAGCATGGGGTTTTCTCTTCTCTCTCTCTCTCTCTCTCTTTCAAGGCCAGAGGGTAGTGAGTGGGTGGTTGTGTGTGGTGGGGGGTGGGGAGTAAGTGTGTGAGTATGTGAGGAGGGAGGTTTTGAGAGTGCGCGTGTGTGAGAGAGAGTGAGCGTGTGGGAGAGAGAGAGAGCGTGTGGGAGAGAGAGTGAGCGTGTGTGAGAGAGAGCGTGTGGGAGAGAGAGTGAGCGTGTGGGAGAGAGAGTGAGGGTGTGGGAGAGAGAGAGTGCGCGTGTGTGAGAGAGAGTGCGCATGTGTGAGAGAGAGAGTGAGCGTGTGGGAGAGAGAGTGAGGGTTTGGGAGAGAGTGGCGTGTGGGAGAGAGAGTGCACGTGTGGGAGAGAGAGAGTGCGCATGTGTGAGAGAGAGTGCGCATGTGTGAGAGAGAGTGAGCGTGTGAGAGAGAGAGTGAGCGTGTGGGAGAGAGTGAGCGTGTGGGAGAGAGAGTGAGCGTGTGGGAGAGAGTGAGTGTGTATGCATACAATGTGTGTGTGTGTGCCTCTTTGGTACATAAGGGAATCGTTCCTTGCAAGGATTGTGGCTGTGTGCGTGTTAGTGTGTGGATGTGGGTGTGTACAAGTGGATGCATATGCATATGACAGTCTGTGATGTGTCTTTGATGCATAAATAAGGGTATCGCAATTAGCAGAACAGATGTTTTGTGGGCTGATGATGCCATATAACGCAAATAAGTTGACATGCTTTTGTTTGTTTTTGTATGTGTGTGTTTTGGGGGGGTTAATTTTTTTTTTTTTTTTTTCTCTCCAAACTGCACATTTATGAAAATGTTTTGAAAGAATGAGTAAATGTTTATGAACAGTTGGGCATGGAACTGTACATTTCAACTATACGAGAAATTGTGGACTGAAAATGACAAAACAAACAAAATGTCTCTTTTTCAGCAAAATATTCATGAGTGATTTTCATGAAAGGGAATACTGCAACAACAAAAAAAAAGAAAAAAAAAGTGGCTGACAAAAAAGTGAAAAGGAGCGTACAGGGATTTCTGAATGTTTGAGAGATTTTGCAGAAAGTGATGAATGTGTTATGTTATGTACAGCACGTGCGTGTGTGTGTGTGTGTGTGTGTGGTGTTTTGAGAGCATACCTTCCCCAGCACATTACCTGTAAACTACTGCTTTTGACTGACGATGGCATTATCAGTGGGTTCCAGGTTCGAATCTGCTTTTGTCAAAACAAGAATTATGTTTTCAATCCGTTAAATGTGATATTGTTGGAATAAGCTGATAGATGTGTGTGTGTGTGTGTGTGTGTGTGTGTGTGTGTGTGTGTGCATGTCATGATGTGTATTTATGTGTGAAAAATGAAATCAGATGTTGAAATCTACTCTCTATTAATTACGAGTCTTAACATGATTCACAGTTTCAGTGCAAAAAATGCCAAAAGCCAATAATGTTTTAATTTTTTGTATTCATTTTATATTTGAATATATGTTTTTTTTGTTGTCTTTGTTGTTTTTTTAAACACATTTTCTGAAATATATACTGTATTCAATAGCCATTCATCACCAGATCAGTTGTTCTGTGTATGTTGAAAAACAGAGAGACAGAAAAAAAACAAAAAAACTTTCAACTGGTCTTTCAACTTTGAATTGGGGAAATCATTAATGAAAAAAAAAAAATATATATATATATGTATATGTATGTAAGCTTATCAGTCATTCAATAAAAGGCCCAGTTTTTTTGTTTTGATTTTATCATTTTATTTACTTACTTTTTAACCAAAAATAATGTAAAAGCTGTTCCAGTGTTTTGTTCAACATAATCAACAGCTGATCTTTTGCATTTGTGGGCTTCAGCTCTCTTGTTCACTCGTTTACTGAAGTATGAGTGGGCATTTACATACTTGTATCTGGGTAGGTAGAGAGATGGATTGCTGTAGACAGATGGACAGATACTTTTGAAAGACATATTTTTGGTTATTGTTTCATTGTAACTCGTATAAATATGTAATCAGCTCAGGGTTCCAAATGCTGTGGACATTCTTTAGATACTCGCGGTTGCCATTCCGCAAGTGGAAACAACAGGATAAACGAGAAAGGCATGATCTCATATGTGTGTGTGTCGAAGAACGGTCATACCTTAATAATAAAAAAAAACCCCAAAAACAATTGTTGTTTGTGCGTATGGCATACTTGGCTGCAGCACTAAGAGCCAGTGCAATCTTGCCTCCTTGTTTGAGAGTCATAGTCCTTCACGTAATGCTAAACATCTATTCACTCTCTCTCTCCCTTCTTTTGAGGAAAACACAAAGACAATGATGTTTCAGAAGATGATGTTTTTGGGTTTTTTTATTTGCAAGACGGTCTTTAAGTACTTTCCAGAATAAAATCAGGGTATTTTTTTACGTTTTTAACAAAAGGAGAGTGATTGATTGTAATTGTGAAATTTTATTTTTCCTAATATTTCTTTCTTTTTTTTTCTTCTTTTTTTCCCGACTTTCAGACATGAAATGTGTTTCAGCATTGTGAGAAAAATGAATGTTATTTCAAGCTTGTTTGAAATGTTCTGGTGGAGTTTTGTACATAGGTTGTTCTAATGAGTGAAGGGTACGATTGGTGGATGGTTTGATCATGTGTGTTTTACCCATGATCATGATCACTGGTTCGGGATGAGAGAACTCAGAGAATGACATGGAGAAAGAGAGAATGAAAGAGAATAAGAATCAAAGTGTTTATAAAATACCGATTTTTTTTGTTTGTTTTTTGATGATGAGGACATGAGCATGCAGTTTTGGAGTTTGAACTTGTTTTGTTGTTGTTGTTTTTTATTTTATTTACATGCAGCATTAGAACTAGAGCGCAAGATTTTGTTGTTATTTTTTTTACATGCATGTTTGTGTATGGTTTTGATTAACTACATTTTTTTCTGGAGGGTGTGTTGAGTGGGGGGAGTGGGTGGGGGGGTGGGGGTGGGGGGGTTCTTGCACTTGCAGAATATGTGTGCATCTGTTTTCAGTTGAGTGTTTTCTGTTTGGTTTCTGCTTAGATGTGATGAGTGTGTGTGTGTGTGTGTGTGTGTGTGTGTTTTGGATTAACCAAGATTTCTGTTTTATTTAGGTGTTATGTAATATGTGTTTTTGATCAAGTGTTTGTGTTTATATGTTTATTTCTTCTTCTTGTTGTTTAGAATGAGGGAGGTGGGGGGGGTGGGGAGGCAGGGTGGGGGGGGGGGGGGACCGGGGGGGGTTGGCTAGACTATTATCACCCTCACCATTCATGTTGAATCATGCTTACTGTGCTAGCGTCTGCATCAGTTCATCCTGCAGAGATTAATCAACGAGATTAGCCTGGGGTGTCTGGTTTTCAGAGCGGACAAGATTTGTTTGCTGATTTTACGTCATAGTTTTTACTGCCTTGTTTTTTTTGTCTCGGGTAATGGTTTTGTTTTTTCCTTTCTCTTCTTACTTTCATTTCAGTGGAGTGTTGGCCTAGAGGTAACGCGTCCGCCCAGGAAGCGAGAGAATCTGAGTGCGCTGGTTCGAATCATAGCTCAGCCGCCAGTATTTTCTCCCCCTCCACTAGACCTTGAGTGGTGGTCTGGAAGCTAGTCCTTCGGATGAGACGATAAACCGAGGTCCCATGTGCAGCATGCACTTAGCGCACGTAAAAGAACCTACAGCAACAAAAGGGTTGTTCCTGGCAAAATTCTGTAGGAAAAATCCACTTCGATAGGAAAGACAAATAAAACTGCATGCAGGAAAAAAAAAACAAAAAAAAAGGGGGGGGGGTGGGGGCGGTGACGCTGTAGTATAGCGACGCAATCTCCCTGGGGAGAGCAGCCCGAATTTCACACAGAGAAATCTGTTGTGATAAAAAGAAATACAAATACATTTTTTAGAAAAAAAAAAAAAAAAATTATGGGATGATTTTTGCCTTCAGCCTGCTTTCAACCTCAAGTGTGGCTTTGTGGGCCTCAAGCAGTGAGATGTAAAGTGAATCAGAATTTTAATGTGGGCAAATTTGATTTGAACATTCGTGCTCTTTTGATCGATATGATAATCCAGTGTGAGTGAAAAGTGTAAAAGACGTAGCAGTTTTAAATTACCTGTGTTCATTTGCCTTTTTGCGTCAGATTTTTTTGTAAACGTAAAATCATGCACAGCAATTATTGAAAAATACCAGTTTGTGTCACTTGCATTGTAATGGTGGTAAGATTATACATAATGGCTATTTGAAAATTACTATAATGATTTATGTCAGTAACATTATACAGTTAGAATTATACACCAAGTTTATTTGAAAATAAGTGTGTTGATTTGTGTTACTCGTGAGGATGAAATTACGCACTGGAGTTGTTGAAAAGTATGTTAGTTATTTTGCTTCAGGATAAAATTATGTAAAATTATATAATGCAAGTAGGTAAAGAGAGAACAAGCAGATGCAAATAACTGTCAGTTCGCTTCAGCTGGTGCCAAAGTAATCATATCTGAGTGAAGGTGTAGTTATACATTATAATTTGCAGCAGTTTGCGCTCCCCACTTACACCACCACCCCCACACACCCCCATCCCTACTCTCACCACTGGTCGGTGTAAATTTTGCTGTCCATTTTCATTTTAGACATCGTTATCAGGAAGGCGAAGTGTAGTATATCAGTAGTATTTTTTATTGTCTGGAAAAAATATGAGTTAGAAATTTCCTCTTTTTTTTACCAACTTTTTTTTTTTTTTTTTTTTTTTTTTTTTTTTTTGCACCTCTCTTTTTTGCCTTTTCAGGCCATTTAAATGACACTATTTGCATTGTAGGACCATTTAAATGACATGATTTGCCTTTTAGGACCATTTAAATGACACTATTTCTTTTTAGGACCATTTAAACAGCTCTTTTCTGGAAAGTAAATGTTCTTTTCTGTCCACCTATGTGCACTGAATGATCACAAGTTTGCTAGGCTACTGTTTACTGATGATCAGGCAATGAGATTGTCGACACTATGAAGGGCGCTGGTTGCTCTTTCGTTAGTGTTTTTTGTCTATAATTATGTCTTTTTGATGATACTTTTAGCATACTCAGGGATTAGATTTGTCAGACTGTAATTTGAAATCAGATAATATTTCGAAAGCGACTTATTTTTTTAAATTTCTTATACTTTTATTGTTTGTAATTGTGGAAATAATGCTTTTTATTATTTCAATTTTTATTTTTTATATATATATATAGTTGGGTTTTTTTCACTTTTGTACTAATATACATCAATATTATCAATTATAACTGAGTGTGGATTTTTTGTTTGTTTGTTTTTGTTTTTTTAACTTACCAGATAAAACTTCGTTTTAACATTAACCTGATTAAGGTTTTAAATTTTACAAGCTGATTATGTTGCTAAATTTTATTGACCACTATTAATGTCATAATTGAATTGGGTTTTTTGGTTGTTTTTTTTAATCATTGGGAGGTTGTGAACCATGTCTACGGCTTCGTCATACCTTTTTATTTGGGATGATTTATATTTTTTCAGTGAACAGTATTTCAGTGGCCAACTAGCGGCAGAGTAAGCCAAAAATAAATCAGCTTAACAATATATCAGACAGATTGATAGATCGAGATGAGAATTATCTTGGATGGATAAATTTGTTTTTCCTATCAGTGTGGATTTTTCCACATTTTTTGTTTATGTTTTTTTGTTGTTTTTTTTATGACATTATTTGATTTTAATTTTGTTTATTTTATTTTATTTTTTTCTTCTTCTTCTTCTTCTTTTTATACACAATCACCTAATTCCCAAACTTGGTTAACAGAAAGCAGTGTTTTTTGTCTTTAATCTATTTTATTTTTCTTTCTTTTTTTTTCTTAGCTGAATGCCAATTTGATTTAAAAAGACTGTTCTGTTGGATAGACAACTGTATGCATATACATCATGAATTTTTGTTAAATATAGCCATTATAAAGCTGGTGGGGTTTTTTTTGTTTTGTTTTTGTTCTTTTTTCATTTGATTGTTACTTCTTCTTTTTTCCTTTTTTGACTCACTTGTGTAAACAAAGTGAGTCTATGTTTTAACCCGGTGTTCGGTTGTCTGTGTGTGTGTCTGTGTGTCCGCGGTAAACTTTAACATTGACATTTTCTCTGCAAATACTTTGTCAGTTGACACCAAATTAGGCATAAAAATAGGAAAAATTCAGTTCTTTCCAGTCATCATGTTTAAAACAATATTGCACCTCTGGGATGGGCACAAAAAAATATAAAAAATGAAGCCTAATTATATGCAAACTGCGTTTACTGTTATATTTTTTGTATTCATTAATATCATTTTTTGTTCAAACGGGAACTTCTTTTCCTAAGCGTGGAAGTTTTATTTATTTTGCAAACGTTTTGGTGCAGATAGTAAAAAAGGGAAATTACTCTGTAATTACTCTAGGGGACTTAATTTGCCACAAGTGAGTCTTGAGGGCCTTACCTCTCTTGTTTTTTATGTCTGCATGCCTTTCAGTTTAGGTGGCTTTGTTTTTCTTTGTTTGATTGATGACTATACACCTGGAAGCAGTTCCTGTCTTATAAAAAGATTTTTGTGGTGTTCCAGTTTCTCCGTCGTTGAATCTGTTAAACGGATTCTATGATTTTGAGTTTTGCATGATGATTTACTTGATTCGCTTTTGAATATAGATAGATGTGTTTGTGCTGTACACTTTTTTTTTTTTTTTTTTTCAGTCAGGTTTCATGTTTTTGAGAGTTGTTTTAGAGCTGTGAGAAAAGAATGAAAAAGCTTGTGATGCGTTGAACTTTTTTTTTTTTCTTTTTTTGTCAGCAAGTTTTGATGCCTGCAGTGCAGTGATTTAAAATCTGTACAAAGAAAGCCGGAGTTGCTTGTTGCTGTGATGAAGAATAATTACGTTGGTGAATACATGTTTTGCAAGAGTTTTTTTGTTTTTTTTGCATGGAGAGTTTTTTTTAAACATTGCGACAAGTATTGCGTGTGGAAGACATATGCCGAGTGTTGTTTGATGTGTTGAATTTTTTGGAAGTGAATACATGCTTTTACACTTGACTAGTTTTTTTGCTCACATTTATGAAGAATGGTGAAAATTACAGTGATTTTTTTTTTTTTTTTAAATAATTTTTTTAATGAATGCAGTGTTGTAAATATTTGAGTTCAGGAGGGATAAATGGGGTTGGATGGATGGATGGATGGATGGAAAAAACTGAGTGTTCAGCTCAAAGTGATGAAAATAATGAATGGGAATAAATGTTGAAGGAATGGTTAAAAAAAAAAAAAAAATGTGTGTGTATCTTTTATTATATTTGTGTGTAATGTGTGTTGTTTTTTGTGGGTTTTCCCCCTTCCGATTAATTGTACTTGCATTCATACATACATACATACACACAGTATTATCTTCATTCACTCACACACTCACACACACACACACACTCACACATACACACACACACACACACACACAAGTCAAACCATTTCCTGATTTATATCTGATCACAACCTCAGAAAAAGAAAAATCCATAAACAATCGTGACAACATCATCTGTCACTACAAAAGTGATATTATATAAGCCATGGAAGAGATCAGAAAAGTCTATAAACGATCTACGAAGTTGAGCAACCGACAAAACAGTTCTCTACCTCTACACACCAGTCCACAGAGCAATATATCAAAATAAAACATCTTCTTGAATCTTCACGAACAGCACGTAACATTGTGCAGGTTACCCACAACCCAAAAAAATATATCAAAGTGCACTGATTCTAAACATATTATCTATGGATGCATTTTTCACATACAAAATCAGGAAGTAGGAAATCGATACAATTAAAATGATAACCAACCACCTACATTTCATTGAACCTTTTTTTTTTTCTTTTCAAACATGAACGAACAAGGAAGGAACACCTAGAAAGCAGAGTATATAACCAATCACTCAGAGCATGGCTGAATTTCTACGGTCAGTAAGTGGAGAGCCATGTTAAATTTTTTAATTAAAAAAAAAAATGAAGAAGAAAAAAATATATAAATGTTAGCTCGATTACACAAAAAGTAAAAAGGTCTTCATAAAAATCAATTGAAAGACTTGCAAGAATGATTATAGAACTTATGAATATCAAACAAAAACATTTTTATATCAAACAAAAACATTTTTGAAAAAGAAATATGAACTTGATAAAAAAAAAAAGGGAAAAAAGAAAAAGGCATTCAGAATATAAGAATAACAAAGTTCTAACTGCTTGCAGTTATGAAAATCAAGACACAAAAGCTTTCACTGAAAAAAGAAACGTAGTGCTTGATCATCGAACAAAAAATGAAAACAAAGAGACTTAAGGTGAAAAACTTCATAATGTTTACAGTTATCAATATCAAACACAAAAGCATGAGACAAACAATATTAAATAACCTGTAAAGCCGTCAGAGAAGAAATTCCGTGCAGCCGGAACTTACGTGTTTTAGAAAAAGTGAAAGACATGGAAAATTTGTGTCTGCACGCATGCTACAAATGAGTCTGGATAAATACAACACACAGGAAAGGAAATGTAAAAAAAAAATAATAATAATAATAATGCAACAAAGGTTAGAATGACACAGCACAAAAGAAAAAAAAAAAACGGTGAAAAATAAATCACACAATCAGTAACAATGAGTAGAAGAGAACGTTGATTTTCTTGTCAACAAAGTTTGTGGTTTTTCCAAGACTGTACAAAATAATTCTTTGACATTCAAAACTGTTAAAAAATAGAAAAAGCGATCCCTGAAAAATACACATTGACAAAAAAATCTCTGTCTTGTGAAACTTAGAGGATTACACCTTAAAAACAAAACAAAAACAAAACAAAAACCCTCACCTAACTGAAACATTATCTTACTTGAAAGGAATACTCAAAGCATCAGTTCAATGCTTTGCTGTACTTACGTCACTCCATGGATGAGAAATTACCCGCACTTTCATCTAAAACGCATAACAAAACCTGAACAGTTTTATATCAATTTTCACCATGTGGGGTTTAAAAAAAAAAAAAAAAAAAAAAAAATCCAGCTAGGTTCAGAAACTGTCCACCACAACTTGACAATATAGTCTAATTTGATCTACGTTGGTCAGCAGGTTGCATACCCTCTTTTCCGACATACACGTACCTTGATCCACACCACCCGTCCCCCCCAGTCTCTCCCCCAAAAATCACCTCACCCCCTCTCTCTCACCCTCATACCCCCTAAAACCTTCCACTCCTTCCCCCACCCCCCACCCCCCCACCCCCCAAAAAATCACCTCATAAATTATCAAAACTGCATTCAAACCTCAGTGGAAAGTCACCCAGACGTCTGCCAAAATTGTTCCTACTTACTGATCAGTAATGATTCATGCATGGTTAAAAAAAAAAAAAAAAAATTAATTTTAAAAAAAAAGGCTTGATAACTCAAAAACAGAAGTTTGCATACTTCTTCAAAAAGCACTATTACGTGGATAAAAAAATTTTAAAAAAAGAAAAAAAAGAATGCTAATTATTGCCTGAGATGTGCTTGGGCTCAGGACACATAACACACACACACAAAAAAAACAAACAAACAAAAAAAAAACAAATCATAAACGCTCAAAACTGTCTTCCAAATCTGAGCCATGGATGGTCGCAAAGAAGTCTGCTGGAGTTCTTTCTCCTTACTACTACTACTACTACTAATTCAACGTAGGGTTCAAAGGTTAAAAAAAAAAAAAGTGTTTGATAACTCTTCTGGAAGCACTGGTGGAAAAAACAATCCCACCCCCAGCCCCCACCCCACCCCTCAAAATAAGAGAAAAGATATAAAAAAATAAAAAAAAGAAAGAAAAAAAAAGAAGAAATAAACCACCCCAAAACAAAAAAACATGTCCTTAATTTTCTCCTGAGCAGTAGTTTGGCCTTGGGCACACAACACCAACAAATAAGACCCTAGTGTGTTATGCCCTCTCCCCCCCCCCCACTCCCAACCCCCCCCCCCCCCCAAAAAAAACAACCCAAAACCCCCCCAAAAAAAACAGATTTTTCTTTTTTTTCTTTCTTTTTTTTTTTTTTTTTTTTAACAGAAATACTACGAGCCAACTGAAAAAGACATACCCCTGCCAACCAGCCTCTCATCCCCCCCCCCCCCCCCTCCCAAAAAAAACAAAAAAACCTCTTCCAGAAAAACCAAACCAAACCAACAGTACAGCTGCCATACACAAACCTACTCAAAACATTCCCCCCCACCCCCCACACCCTCCCATCCCCCTGCAGAACACCCCACCCTCCCCGCAGAACCCCCCCCCTGCCCCCCTCCCCCCCCCCCCCCCCCCACACACACACCCTAAAAACAACAACAACACCAGTATTGAAGTAATTTGTCAGATTAAGAGACACTACACAGACAAAAAAAAAAAAAAAAAAAAAGGAAAAGAAAAAGAAACAAACATATAATAACAAACTTCAAACTAACTAACAACTAACTAAATGAATAAACAAATAAATAAATAAATAAATAAATAAACACCAACATTACAATATCATGCCCCAATACAAGTTGGAAGATGAAAGTCTGAAAATATTTGTAAAGTCGCAAACAACACATACCCCCTACCAAAAAGAAAAAAAAAAGATGGTATGAATTTCTTTCTTAAAAAACAACAACAAACAAACAAAAAAAAAACAACAACACCAACAACTGATTATCATACCAGCAGGAAGACATGGAAGAAGAATAAATCACACACAAAAACGAGAGAACAACGAAGAAGACAAAGCCACAAGCGTTAAGTTCAGTTTCACTGTGTTCAGACAAATCCATACGCTCACCACATCTGCTGGGCAGATGCCTGGCCAGCAACATAACCAAACACACTGTCAGGCCTTGAGTACATGCAAAAATCTATATATTTGTCTACCCATCAGAGCTAATAGTTTGTTGTTGTTTTTTCTCTCCAACAAAATCTACCAGTCAGAAGCAAAATCTTTTCTGGCTCTTTTTTTTTTTTTTTTTTTTTGCTGCCCCATCATCTGCACCGTTTCAGTGGCATTACTCCCACGCCGCTCATTTAGATTCCCCCATACACGGCCACACCCGGGTTCGTCCGTCGCAGTTCCAGCCTCGGCAGGCCACAGGGAACCATCGATGTTAGGTCGCCAGGAGGCCACACACCAGAGGAGACCCTGCACTGCTGCTGAGTCACTTCGGTGGTGTTCAGTGGTGCCTGTTCTGTTTTAACGTACTTAGGACACCACCTACTAAGCCCCCTACTAATGACAATAATGTCGTTAGTCGCGGAGCCAGACTGAGTGAGCGTCCCTCCCTTTCTGGCTTTCATTCCATCAATAAACATGAGCCGATTACGTCAAGTAAAAATGCAAAACAACAAAAATCAGTCGGTTTCACAAATGCGATGTTTAGATTCCATTTTGCTAAACCAAATGCATATAACAAGCTTCCTTTAGTAAAATCAGATTCAAAACAACGGAAAACGGTTTTTTGTCAATAAAGTACACAATCAACAAAGATTCACACTAAATATATATACGTTTTTCTCAGTAAAACTGTTTTTTTCCCTCAGACACACGCACAGTTTCAGTTTCTCAAGGAGGCCTCATTGCGTTCGGACCAATCCATACATGCTACACCACATCTGCTAGGCAGATGCCTGACCAGCAGCATAAGCAAGTCAGGCCTTGAGTGTATACATATATATATATTTGAGTACCTACCAAAGTTGATTTCTCCTACAGAATTTCGCCAGAGGACAACACTCTCGTTGCCATGGGTTTTTTTTTTTTCAGTGCGCAAAACGCATGCTGCACATGGGACCTTGGTTTATCATCTCGTCCAAATGCATTCACAAAACTGCCCCTTCCTATCTCTGCGGCTGCCTTCACCTCTACACTTCATCTCGCTCACTACGATCGGCTTCGGATCCACTCTGTTTACGCATACCCAGATTCAAACACTCGACTGTTGGCCGCCGTTCTTTCTCCGTCTCTGGACCTTGCGACTGGAATGAACTTCCTCTTTCGCTTCGTCAAGTCTCCACACTCAGCTCTTTCAAGTCTGGCCTTAAAACCCACCTCTTCCCAAAATAGCCTCCCTTGCCTGAGTCATGCATACCTCCCTTGACTGGTGCGAAAGCGCTTTGATTTGTCTCTGCACAAGACGGGTGCAATAGCCGAGTGGTTAAAGCGTTGGACTGTCAATCTGAGGGTCCCGGGTTCAAATCACGGTGACGGCGCCTGGTGGGTAAAGGGTGGAGATTTTTACGATCTCCCAGGTCAACATATGTGCAGACCTGCTAGTGCCTGAACCCCCTCATGTGTGTATGCGAGCAGAAGATCAAATACGCACGTTAAAGATCCTGTAATCCATGTCAGCCTTCGGTGGGTTATGGAAACAAGAACATACCCAGCATGCACACCCCCGAAAACGGAGTATGGCTGCCTACATGGCGGGGTAAAAACGGTCATACACGTAAAAGCCCACTCGTGTGCATACGAGTAAACGCAGAAGAAGAAGAAGTAGTCTCTGCACAAGATTCAGCGCTATATAAATACCATTATTATTATTATTATTATTACTTGATGCCCAGTCTGATTTTCCAGTCACACTTGAGAGAAAGGCCCAGACCAGGATTTGAAACCAGACCCTCTGTGAGTATCAGTATCAGTATCAGAATCAGTATCAGAATCAGTATCAGTATCAGAATCAGTATCAGAATCAGTATCAGTATCAGTAGCTCAAAGAGGCGTCACTGCATTCAGTCAAATCCCATACGCTACACCACATCTGCCAAGCAGATGCCTGACCAGCTGCGTAACCCAGAGCGCTTAGTCAGGCCTTGAGAAAAAAAAAAAAAAATAAAATAAAAAAATAAAAAAAATAAATTAAATAAATGAAAAATAATAGATAAATACAACAACAAAAAAATGTTTTTTAAATATATATAATATTTATAAGATGCAAAATCTTGATGAAGTCAGCTCTAAGCACACAAACACGTGCGCACACTCACACACACACACACTGTTTAGATTGTACACAGCACAGCACAACATCTGAACAACATGCACTTATGTGTGTGTGTGTGTGTGTGTATGAGTGTGTATGTGCGTGTGTGTGTGTGTGTGTGTATACACATGTGTGAAAAAAACCCAAATGTGTTACACATATTATGCAGATTCCTTCAATGTCCACTTTCAGTCAAACACACCATCAAAGCAGCATTAATGAATGACACTGTATTGGCAACTAAGCGTCTTAACCATTCTGCACACAGATGCCAAAAGATGAGAACTTGACTACTGTGTTCCGTTGTGTTGTGTTGTGTTCCGTTGTGTTGTGTTGTGTTGTGTTGTGTTGTGTTCCGTTGTGTTGTGTTGTGTTGTGTTGTGTTCCGTTGTGTTGTGTTGTGTTGTGTTGTGTTGTGTTGTGTTGTATTTGTATTTCTTTTTATCACAACAGATTTCTGTGTGTGAAATCCCAGCTGCTCTCCCCAAGGAGAGCGCGTCGCTACACTCACTACAGCGCCACCCCATTTTTTGGTATTTTTCCCGGCGTGCAGTTTTATTTGTTTTTCCTATTGAAGTGGATTTTTTTTTTTTTTTTTTTTTTTTTTACAGAACTTTGCCAGGAACAACCCTTTTGTTGCCATGGGTTCTTTTACATGCGCTAAGTGCATGCTGCACACGGGACCTCGGTTTATCGTCTCATCCGAATGACTAAGCGTCCAGACTACCACTCAAGGTCTAGCGGAGGGGGAGAAAATATAATATCGGCGGCTGAGCCAGGATTCGAACCAGCGCGCTCAGATTCTCTCGCTTCCTAGGCAGACGCGTTACCTCTAGGCCATCACTCCACATTGCATTGTACTGTATTGTATTGTATTGTATTGTATGGTACCCACTTATACCAGTAACAGGATGAGTGCAACAGCTGAGTGGTTAGTTAAGGGTGGACACGGCAATGCAAAAGAGACCAAAATGATGATTTTTTTATGACTTGGGTTTTTGATGGATTTTGATTCTTGAACATCTCTTCTATCATTATGCATACCTTTTCCCACTGTAAAGATGTTTTTTAACAATGAAAAAAATTGCCAATAAAAATTGCTGACATGGTGGTTCCAATCGTTTTACCCATTGTAAATTTTGAGGATTTCGCAATACCCAAAATTAAAAAAATTCATAAAAAACACAATAATTGAAGAATCAACACAACCTTATGTGAAAATGAAGATAATGTCATTGTGTATCAAGTCCATATAACAAAAAGTGTCTGCATGCACCACATGGACCACAAACCCAATTTCTTAAATACATTGTTTGGCGGCCATTTTGATTTGTTTCCATAGCAAACGGTATTCACAGAAAACTAAGAACACTTTTTTTTGTGTGATCCACAAGCGATGATACACCTAGCAGACAAAAAAAGAGAGAGAGATATATAGTTGGAGAGAAAAAAAGTCGTTATCTGACTGTAGTGTCTGGCCTTAAAGCCTCGGATTTTCAATCTGACATTCCTGTGTTCAAATCCCAATCGCGGTACCTGGTGCGTTGTTAAAGGGTTGTAGATTCGTCCACCTTCCAATCTCCCAGGTGACCAGATTGCACAGACCTGCTAGCTCCCTTTGTGTGTAAACGCATGCAGAAGATGAATACGCACGTTAAAGATCCCCGTTATCGATGTCAGCAAGAGCAGAAAAAAATTTTCGGTGCTTGGTCCTCGGTTGACTACCATCGACAAACAATGTGAAATCACACAGCAAAAGTGAACATAGAAATGCAAAGGGTGCACAATTAAAACACACATGTGCATCATTAAAACACACTCGCATTACAAACACAGGTACAGACATCTGTTTAGATTGTACACAGCACAGCACCACATCTGAACAATATGCACTTATGTGTGAGTGTGTGTGTGTGTGTGTGTGTGTGTGTGTGTGTGTGTCTGTGTGTGTGTGTGTGTGTGTTTGTGCATGCATGTGTGAAAACGTGTATGCATGTGTTTGCTTGTGTGTGTTTGCTTGTGTGTTTGTGTGTGTGTGTGTGTGTGTTTGTGCACGCATGTGTGAATATATGTATGCATGTGTTTGCTTGTGTGTGTGTGTGTGTGTGTGTGTGTGTGTGTGTGTGTGTGTGTGTGTGTGTGAGTGTGTGTATGTGTGTGTTTGTGTGTGCATGTGTGAATACGTGCACGCGCACACACACATAATTTATGTATTTGTACATATATGCACGCATGGATGCATATTTTCAAGAAAAAAAAAATCCAAATTTGTTACACATATTATGCATATTCCTTCACTGTCCACTTTCAGTCAAACACACCCAGACCAGCATCAACACACGATATTATGCAGTTAACTCCACTCACACCAAAACGGCAGATCTCTCCGTCCAACTTTCAGCATCACAAAATCCTCCTACCACCCTCAGTCCCTCGATATCTCACATTTAATTCGAGTAGAATCAGAAAACTGCTTGTTGTTGTAACAATAATCTTTAAAAAAAAATGTGAGGGGCAGGAAAAAAAAACACACACAAAAAACAAAAAAAACGGCTGCAGAAATAAAACAAACAACAATTTCAATTTCAGTCTCAGGGTGTCAAAGTATGCCGACTCATCCAGTCACCACATCAGACATACGCACGTCAAAAGTGTCCTGAACTATATTGTAGCAACACACACACACACACAAGGTTTTTCTAGTAAAAGAAAAAAAAAAAATCCAAAGTCAACAATAAGATGAAAAATATAATAAAACAAAAACAAAAATAAATATAAAACTAAACTAACCTAAAATAAAATATAATAAAATAAGCAGTATAGGCATATCTGGGAAAAAAAAAAATGGAGTTCACCTCTTTTTGTGCCAAGATCATCTTGTACTGAGTGTCAAATATTCACTTCCGGTATTCACAGTAGACGTGGTGGACAAAATATAACGGGGAAAAAAATATCATTTCAAGCAGCAAAATACTCAAGAATAAAGCAAGCATGATCCAGCTGCTGAATAATAAAAAAAAATTCAAAAAAGAAATATAAATAAAATCTGACAGCAAAAGAACGTGAAGTAATACATGCATACCTACCCTCTCTCCCTTTTCCCCTCTTCTACTCTCTTCCCTCCAAACACACGTGCCCCTAAAGTCATGCCAGAAGATATTTCTACAACATACATTTATCTATCTATTAATTTAGTTATTTCTTCTTCTTCTTCTTCTTCGTTCCTGGGCTGTAACTCCCACATTCAATCGTATGCACATGAGTGGGCTTTTATGTGTATGACTGTTTTTTCCCCCCGCCATGTTGGTAATCATACTTCGTTTTCAGGGGTATTTAGTTATCTATTTGTCAGTGTTGCTTGTAACTCAGCCAAAGATGCAGGGCCGCATCAAGCCTGATAACACTGTCAATATGAATTTTTTTTTTTTTTTTCCAATCTCCCAGGTCAACATTATGTGCAGACCTGCTAGTGGCTGAACACCCTGCACGTGTATTTGTATATGTATTTCTTTTTATCACAACAGATTTCTCTGTGTGAAATTCGGGCTGCTCTCCCCAGGGACAGCGCGTCGTTACACTACAGCGCCACCCTTTTTTTGATTTTTTTTTCCTGCGTGCAGTTTTATTTGTTTTTCCTATCAAAGTGGATTTTTCTACAGAATTTTGCCAGGAACAACCCCTTTGTTGCCGTGGGTTCTTTTACATGCACTAAGTGCATGCTGCACACAGGACCTCAGTTTATCGTCTCATCCGAATGACTAGTGTCCAGACCACCACTCAAGGTCTTGTGGAGGGGGAGAAAATATCGGCGGCTGAGTCATGATTCAAACCAGCGTGCTCAGATTCTCTCTCTTCCTAGGCGGACGCATTACCTCTAGGCCATCACTCCACTTATGCATTCAAAAGATCAAATACACACATTAAAGACCCCGTAATCCATGTCAGTGTTCGGTGGGTTATGGACACCGAAAAAATACCCAGCATGCATCAACCATGACAGAATTGTCGGCAAGCTGATGTTGGTTGTGTAACAAAAAGAAGAAGAGATTTTTCCAATCTCCCAGGTGAACATATGTGCAGACCTGCTAGTGCCTGAACCCCCTTCGTGTGTATACCAAAGCAGATTATCAAATACGCATGTTAAAGATCCTGTAATCCGTGTCAGCGTTCGGTGGGTTAAGGAAACATGAACATACCCAGCATGCACACCCCCGAACGCGGAGTATGGCAGCCCACAAATGCAGAAGAAGAAGAAGAAAAAGAAAAAGAAGATCTACATCAATTCCTCGCTGTATTCATGCAGAACTCATGATGGATACTGTATATCTTTTATCACAGCAGCAATTTATCTATATCTGAGCAGAGAATTTTCGTATCTATTTCTCGACCATTGTTCCGTCACGAGTTAAATTTACTGTTTATCATTTTTCATATGACTTATGTTACTCCATCTTTAAGCACAGAATTTAAATAAACATAAAAAATCTCTCCACTGCTCTATATTCAGATCATCAACAACAACAACAATTTCAAGCACAGAAATCAAATCAACAAATGCCAGTATATGCTAATTATGATCATATGCTAATTTTCTAGTTCACAAAAGTTGTGGGCATCAATTGGAATAGTCAATGTTAATATATGGTAATTATCATAATTATGTGCCCATTATGATTATAGGTTAGCAAAAGTCATGTCTGTTGTTCTGAGCAACGGATGTTAATGTATGATAGTTAACCCCTTCACCGCCAAGCTCACATTTATGCACAGGCGAGGTAGAGGACCCATGTCACTGAAAGGTGACCAGATCATTGGTCTGTTATCCATGAACCTACTGCTCTTAATGTTCGCTGCTAGGACAGGCCATGTTTTCTACACATCACAGGGGGAATCCCCAGCTATTCTCAGACACTGTCTTTTCTGTGTTTATAGCACAAGGGAATTTTGTACTCTAAATTGACTGGCGGTGAAAGGGTTAATAATTATATATGCTTATTATCATAACGGGTTTACAAAGGTCAGTGCCATTTTTTTTTATGCAAACAATGATATGACTTCCATGGAAGAAGAACAATAAAATTGGAATAGGAAATTATTATAATCAACAGATGAAAAAGGGTTGTTTTATTTTTTTAAATAAATCTTTTTCTCAATGTGCAAGAGTCACTGAATTCACACACTAACACCCACCTTTCTAACACTATACACATTCAACGAAAGTGGAATTCAAAACGTATGGCATAGAAGCAGTTATGTAAATAGTTTGTTGTTTTTTTCTCTCCAACAAAATCTACCAGTCAGAAGCAAAATCTTTTCTGGCTTTCATTCCGTCAATAAACACGAGCCGTTTACGTCAAGTAAAAATGCAAAACAACAAAAATCAGTCGGTTTCACAAATGCGATGTTTAGATTCCATTTTGCTAAACCAAATGCATATAACAAGCTTCCTTTAGTAAAAAAAAATAGATTCAGAGCAACGGAAAATGGTTTTCTGTCAATAAAGTACACAATCAACAAAGATTCACACTAAATATGTATACCGTTTTTCTCAGTAAAACTGTTTTTTTCCCTCAGACACACGCACAGTTTCAGTTTCTCAAGGAGGCCTCATTGCGTTCGGACCAACCCATACATGCTACACCACATCTGCTAGGCAGATGCCTGACCAGCAGCATAAGCAAGTCAGGCCTCGAGTGTATACATATATATTTGAGTACTTATCAAAGTTGATTTCTCCGACAGAATTTCGCCAGAGGACAACACTCTCGTTGCCATAGGTTCTTTTTCAGTGCGCCAAGTGCGTTGCTGCACACGGGACCTCAGTTTATCGTCTCATCTGAACGACAAGACGCTCAGTTCCATTTTCTGGTGAAACTTGGGAGAAAGCGTGAGAGCGGGATTTGAACTCACACCCTCATGGAGTCTGCATTGCCAGATGAGCGTCTTAACCACTCTACCACCCTCCTCCTTGGGGGAATATTTCGAGGGATATTGGAGTGAATCAAACAGTATGATGCAGACTTTTTTCTTCTTTTTTTCTATTTTCTTCTTTCTTTCTTTTTTCTTTTTTTTTCTATTTTCTTCTTCTTCTTTTTCTTTTTTCTTTTTTTTTTTTTTTTTTAGCAAACACAGGACACATATATAACTACCACAAATCCAACTTACATTTCATTCACACATTTGTTTTATTTTGTGGAAGCACTGGCCAATAGTAGACATGGAAAGGGGGGGGAAAAAAAGTATGAAGAAAAAGAGATCGAAACTATTAAAGTGGTTTGAAAATATGATAAGATTACTTGACAAAAAATGTCATGGAAAATTTCATTAGAAAAAAAAAACAGAAAAAGAAAAAAAGATTCTCTTTGAAACTTGATGTTAGTTGACAAAAATGTCATGGAAACTGAAAACAAAACAACAAAAACTTTGAAAGTCTTCATTCATTTCATTCTCTGCAATGACAAAGAAACAAAAACGCACACACACACACAAAAAAACCCCCACTAAACACAAAACCACAGCAAAAACGCAAAACCACAGCACCAAAAAAACTTGCGGAATCAAGTAGAAGTCTTCCTGGTTGCAATTGTGTCATGATAACGTCAGGATAATGATCATCATCGTTGATTCTCATACAACATTTCAACGGTTGCATTTGGGTCATAATAGCTGTAATCATAGCAGTACAATCAATATTTGTCAATATCCATAACCTGAAAATTTGTATCGTGGTGGTTGTTATCTTCATGATACATCGTGTCACAGCGGCTAAAAAAAATTGCGACGGTCCAAAAACCATAGAAAAATAAAAATTCAACAAATCTGCAGCACGGTGACAACACTATAGCATTTTGCAGTGGGTAACAGTCCATCCAGAAGCATGGAAATCAGTTTTCTTGATGCTGCATTTTAGGAACAAGAAGCTCTCTTTGCCCAAAGTGACATTTGACATATCGTAGTGGTAGCACTTCCATCAGCTTTGAAATCCAAATGAAACAGGAAAATCTGTTTTCCTGCAAGCTGCATTAATACACAGAAAAATATGACTTCCCACAGTTACATTAAACAATCGCCAATAGTAACAGTCGTAGATATCTGATATGCAATGAAAATGGAAAAAAAAAAAAAAATCTGTTTTCCATACGGTATATTCAATGTATTGAAGTTGAAACATTCGTGGACATTATCATCAGCTTTGGAATCCAACGAGGACAGGAAAAAAAATTAATACATGAGAAAATGTTTTCCTCAGGTTACATGCAACATACTGTAGTGGTAGCAGTCAGTGATATCATTGTCACCTCCTATACTTGACAAAAAACAAGAAAATGTATTCCTATAATCCTCTTTTTCCTGAAGGTACGTTTGATATGCAAGAAAATCGGTCTTCTTAATGCATCATAGTGCAAGCAGTCAAAGATATATGTGTCAGTTTCAATGTTCAATGAAAACAGGAAAGTCTGTTTTCCTGAAGCTATAATTCATGTATAGCAGTAGTAAGAGTCTATGACATTGGTGTCAGCTTTCATATTGGTGTAAATTGGGAACACATTCTTTTTCTTCTTAACTCTCTCCATACGAACGGCGAAAGAGACGACGTTAACTGCGTTTCACCCCAATTACCACCATCAAAATATTGCAAGCGGAAGGCTCTTATACTGAAGAGGTGAATGTTGACAAAGAATACCACAATTCTGACGACAGAAGCTAAAGGTTGGGTCATTGAGACACCCACTGGACATCCGAGGGGTCTGTGTAGAGGAGAAGAGAGGACTGACCGTACTGAGTGAGTTAAAGTTACAATTGATACACAAGAAAATCTGACATCCTAAAATTACATTTAACGTATCACATAGGTGACAATTGTGAACATTATCAACAGGTTTGATAATTGGTGGAAATGGGAAAACTTTTGTTTTCTTCCAATTAATACACAGAAAATCTATTTCCTTAACATATTTAACACATCATAGTGGTAACAATAGTGAATATTATCATCAGCTTCAGTATCAGATGAAAATATGAAAATCTGTTACATTTGGAATACTGGGAAATGTATTTTCCTAAAGTCATGTTTAATACACAGGAAAATCTACTTCCGTAAAGTTACAGCTAATGTATCACAGTGGCAACAATCTAGGACATTTTCATTAGCTTCAATATCTGACAAAATCAGGAAAGTATTTTCGTAATTTTTCTTCCTGACGGTACATCAATATACACATGAAAGGCTGTATTCCTCAAGCTACGTTTACCTTATCACAGTGGAAATAGTTGTGAACACTATCATCGATACCCAATGGAAACAGGAAAAACATATCTTCCTACAGACACAGAAATATCTATCTATTTTCCAGAAGTTTAAGTCTAATGCGTCGTAAAGGTGACATTCTAGACCATCATCCTCAGCTTTGATATTTGATTTGATCAGGGAAAAGTCCTTTCTCCTCAACATTTTTTTATTTTACAGTTAAGGACATTATCATCAGCTTTACATTTCATGAGATCAGGAAAATCTTCTACCCAAAATATTTCTTTTTATTGAATACACAGGAAAATTTATTTTCACACAGTAACATCAAAAAAAAAAAAACCCAAAAAACCACAAGAAAACAATTTCAAACAGAGCCAGAGTAGAGACAGACCTGGTAAAAAAAAACAAAACAAAAAAAAAACAACATTACACAGGCACAGCATTAATAGCGAACAGTCAATTGTACATATGTAAATCGTCAAAGCTTTGTTACTTTTTCCTGGTCATTCGTTGTGAATGTGGCTGCAACAACATCATTGTTAACTGTTTGATTACATCTGTCCCTGATTTCATGACGCCGTTTTGGTCAGGGAAGTTCAGTGATAACAACATTCTTTGTCTTTGATAAAAAAAAAAACCCAAAAAACCAAAAAAACATTAACCGTCTTTGCTAATATGTGTGTGTGTGTGTGTGAGTGTGTGTGCGTGTATGTGTATAAACGTTTGCCTGCATGCATAACCACATGTGACATCACACGCACATGCATCTGTCTACCAGTTTTTAAGTTCGTCTATTCTTTAGTCTAATGTCTCTTCACTATAAATAGTAGAGTGGTAACTGAGAGAGTTACCACTCTTTACTATTTGTTAATCATTTCATCTCCTGGCCTCATTATTTGTTAATTTCCAGTTGAAAAACCACCGAGGCAACCATGTGTATTGTGCATGTGTTCTGTGTGGCTTGTTCAGGATTAAAGAGGCTATGCCAGTCTTGAATAAAAGCTAATTTGTGTTTGCACATTTCTTCTGTCTTTGCTGCTGTGTGCACATGTCCAGTGATTGGTATAAGGACAGGCCCGGCGCTTCCATTTTTTTGAGGAAGTGTCTGGGTTTGTTCCAATGTACCTTTTTTTTTGTTTACCTGTGTGCTAGCTGAATCGGTAGCGTAAGCAGCACTGACTTGAAGTTGTGTACCTTGTGAATTGAGAGAGTTTACCACTCCTTACTATTTGTTAATCATTTAATCTCCTGGCCTCATTATTTGTTAATTCTCTTCACTATAATCGACATTACACAATGGTTCTCCATCTGCGTGTCTATATGTTTGTATACATGGGTCAATCATATGAAAAAAAAAAAATTAAAAAAAAACAAAAAAACATACAACTCTTTATAACGCCTACCAATTAACTCTCACAATCCTAGTTTTGTTTTGTTTTTCATCGCAGCAAACACTTTCCCAAAACAATCCGATCACCACGAGGCATCACAAAAACCTTCTGTCGTTTCGGCGAAGGTTCACCATGTGCTTTTCTCAACTGAGGCAGCTGGACAAAACTCCTCAACATATTAATTTTTTTTTCCCGAAAACATCATTCCGAAACTATCCAATCAAACATGCAAGTCGACAAAAAAGCCTTCCGTCATTCCAGCAATACCCCCCTCTCCCCCACACACCTCCCCCAAAACACAAACCCCTACCTTCTCCCCTACCCCCCTGGCTTCTTCCTGCCGCTGCTGCTGCCGTCGTCGTCACTCACGTCTGGCGCTTCTTTTGCAGCATGCCCAGGTTTTCGTGGATGATGGGGTTATTGGGGTCAAGCTGCAGCGCCACCTTGTAGGCTTTCTCCGCCTTCTCCAGCTTGCCCCAGCGATGGTACAGCACCCCTGGAATAAATGTGTGACGCGTTTGTGAGGACCAGTCAGACCAGGGGTGGGTTCTATGAGGCGAAGTTTGCTTATCGCTAAGAATGTTCCTAACTCCACAGTAAGTTCCACAGACTTAGGAACATTCTTTGCCCTTAAGCAAACTTAGCACTGCAAAGATCGCCTCATGCTTGAGTGAACTTAGCAGTGCAAGTTTGCTTATTGCTAAGAATGTTCCCAAGTCCACCGTAAATTCCATATACAAAGGAACATACTTAACTCTAAGCAAAAAAGGAAACGTTCTTCCTAAAATTACATTTATGTAACATACTTAACCGTGACCCACTAGTGCAGACTCTGGCAGGGAGTCTGATTCCTGTCCTGTGCAAACTACTACCTGCCTATGCAGAGAAAACGAAAGTAGCTACGGCTGATAACCTCCTGTAGTAGGTTACCTCCCCACCGCATCTCTGACTAGCGCCCTCTTTTTCCGGCAGACTCCACAGTAAATTCCATACACTTAGGAACATTCTTAGCTCTTAAGCAAACTTAGCACTGCAAAGATTGCCTCATGCAAGAGCAAACTTAGCAGTGCAAGTTTATTTATTGCTAAGAATGTTCCTAACTCCATGGTAAACTCCATAAGCTTACGAACATTCTTAACTCTAAGCAAAAAGTTTGCTTATTGCTAAGAATGTTCTTGACTCCACGGTAAACTCAACAGACTTTGAAACATTCCTAACTCTAAGCAAAAAGTTTGCTTATCACTAAGAATATTCCTAACTCCACTGTAAATTCAATACACTTAGGAACATTCTTAACTCTTAAGCAAACTTACCACCGCAAGGATTGCCTCATGCTTGAGCGAACTTAGCAGCGCAAGTTTGTCTATCACTAAGAATGTTCCTAACTCCATGGTAAACTCCTTAAGCTTAGGAACATTCTTAACTTTAAGCAGAAAGTTTGCTTATCACTAAGAATGTTCTTGACTCCACAGTAAACTCAATAGACTTTTAAACATTCGTAACTCTCAGCAGAAAGTTTTCTCATCACTGAGAATGTTCCTAACTCCACGGTAAATTCCATACACGTAGGAACATTTGTAACTCAAGCAAAAAGTTTGATTATTGCTAAGAATGTTTCTCACTCCACGGTAAATGTCATATACTTAAGAACATTCTTAGCTCTTAAGCAAACTTAGCACTGCAAAGAATGCCTCATGCATGAGTGAACTTAGTAGCGCAAGTTTGTTTATCGCTAAGAATGTTCCTAACTCCATGGTAAACTCCATAAGTTCAGGAACATTCTTAACTCTAAGCAAAAAGTTTGATCATCACTAAGAATATTCCTAATTCCATGGTAAATTTCACAAACTTAGGATCATTCTTAACTCTAAGCAAAAAGTTTGATTATTGCTAAGAATGTTCCCTAACTCCACAGTAAATTTCATATACTTAGGAACATTTTCAACTCTTAAGCAAAAAGTTTGCTTATCGCTAAGAATTTTCCTAACCCCACACTAAATTCCATACACTTAGGAACATTCTTAACTCTATGCAAAAAGTTTGCTTATTGCTAAGAATGTTCCTAACTCCACGGTGAATGCCACAGACTTTGGAACATTCAAAGATCGTAAGCAAACTTTGCGCTGCAAAGATCATCTCATGCAACCTGGCCATGTTTACCTTTACGATTTAGGCTTTTTTTTTCATGTCAGCTTACACTACCTGTAAGCAAAAGGAAATTTTCTATCTAAAATTACGTTTAAATAACATACTTACCGTGACCGAACTAGTGCAGACTCCGGCAGGGGTCTGACATTCCTGTCCTGTGCAAACTATCCGCCCATGCGGAGCAGACGAAACTACGGCCGATAACCTCCCGGAAGTAGGTAACCTCCCCTTTGTCCCGCTGGTTATCGCCCTCTTTTTCCGGCAGCCATCATGACTCCTGTACCTGTGCTCTTCATACGGCTAAGTTTTTCGTATTTTCTGTCTGTCTGTCGATTCTCTGGCGTTCTTGTTTGTGGTCAAATTATGTCTCCAACCAGGTCACATAATTATGTAGCTCGATTGGGGATTCGTGCTAAAATTAAGGCGCGATCGCAATCGATTCGCTGACACTCTGGGCCCTCTATTTTGTGAGCTTTAAAGGTAGATGCTTTGACACGACATTGTCATTGTTACTATCTAGTTTCTTCCCTTGTTTGTTTGCTTTTGTTTCGCTGCTCCATCATCTCCATGGCCTAAGCGCGTTGGGTTACGCTGCTGGTCAGGCATCTGCTTGGCAGATGTGGTGCAGCGTATATGGTTTTGTCCGAACGCAGTGACGCCTCCTTGAGCTACTGAAACTGAAACTGAAACTGCCCCATCATCTGCAGAGCTTGGTCTCCAACAGAGGATAGGCGCTATATGAGTGTCCATATCAATCTTCTTCTTCTTCATTCGTGGGCTGCAACCCCCACATTCACTCGTGCGTACACAAGTAGGCTTTTACGTGCATGACCGTTTTTACACCACCAGGTAGGCAGCCACACTCCGTTTTCAGGGGTATGCATGCAGGGTATATTCTTGTTTCCACAACCAACCTAATGCTGACATGGATTACACAGGATCTTTAACGTGCGTATTTGATCTTCTGTTTGCGTATACACACGAAGGGGGTTCAGGTCACTAGCAGGTCTGCGCATCTGTTGACTTGGGAGATCGGAAAAATCTCCACCCTTTACCAACCAGGCGCCGTTACCGAGATTCGAACCCAGGACCCTAAGATTGAAAACTCCAATGCTTTAACCACTCGGCTATGGTGCCCGACATTCTGCATTAAATTGATACATACAGAAATTTTTTTTTTTTTTTTTTTTTTTTTTTGAAAGGAAAAAAAAAAAGAAAAAAAAACTCCACTGACCCAAGTTGAGGTGGTAGCGTGCCTCGCGGCCGTCGAGGCGGATAGCGGACAGGAAGCTGTGCTCCGAGTCTTCCCAGAGTTCCATCTTGCCCTGCACGTTAGCCACGTTGAACCACAGCATGGCGGACTCTGGCAGGTGTTTGAGGGCCGCCACCCCCATCTTCACCGCCTGGTCCTGACGACCTGTCCGGACACGCAGGCACACGCCACGTCGTTAGTAAGAGGAGTTTAAATTACACTCCCTGTTTGGCCTAGTTTGCATCAGTCTGACGTGGTACAGTGTATGACACAAAAAATAATATTATTGTTGTTGTTTTTTTTGTTGCTGATCACACTCACGTCGCATCGGTAGTATTATAATTATTGTTGTAATTATTATTATTACTGATCAGACACACGTCACATCTTGAGTCTGTGTTGTGTTGTGCTGTGCTGTGCTGCTGCTGTGCTGTGCTGTGCTGTGCTGCTGTGTTGTATTACTGTGCTGTGTTGTGTTGAGCTGTTATGTGTTGTGTTTGGCTGTATTGTGCTATGCTGTGTTATCCTGTGCTGAACTGTGCTGTGCTGTGCTGTGTTTGAGCGCAATCACGATCACTCGGTCTTGACAACCCACCAAACAGTGCAACAACATACATCACATCTTTGTCATCATGATTATGACAGTACATTAACAGTGTTTTCAAACCTCTCAAAAAGTGCTTTATAACATCTTTGTCATCATGATCATGACAGTACATTAACAGTGTTTTCAAACCTCTCAAAGTGCTTTATAACATCTGTGTCATCATGATCATGACAGTATTTTAATAGTGTTTTCAAACTTCTCAAAGTTCTGTATAACAACATTGGCTGTGCTGCCCTATGCTGTGTTGTATTTTGTAGCGCTGTGTTGTGTTGTGGTGTCCTGTGGTGTATTGTGTTATGCTGTGTTATGCTGTGTTGTGCTGTGTTGTGCTGTGCTTTATTGTGTTATACTGTGTTGTACTGTGTTATGCTGTTATATTGTGTTATGCTGTGCTGTGTTATATTGTGTTATGCTGTGCTGTGTTAAATTGTGTTATGCTGTGCTGTATTGTGTTATGCTGCATAGTGTTATGCTATACTGTGTTATATTGTGTTATGCTGTTATACTGTGTTGTGCTGTGCTGTGTTGTATTGTGTTATGTTATGCTGTGTTGTATTGTGTTATGCTGTGTTGTACTGTGTTATGCTGTGTTGTGCTGTGCTTTATTGTGTTATACTGTGTTGTACTGTGTTATGCTGTGTTGTGTTGTGTTGTGTTGTGTTATGCTGTGTTGTATTGTGTTATGCTGTGTTGTGTTGTATTGTGTTATGCTATGCTGTGTTGTATTGTGTTATGCTATGTTGTGCTATATTGTGTTATGCTGTGCTGTGTTGTATTGTGTTATGCTATGCTGTGTTATATTGTGTTATGCTATGTTGTGCTATATTGTGTTACGCTGTGCTGTGTTGTGTTATGCCGTGCTGTGCTGTGTTATATTGTGTTATGCTATGTTGTGCTATATTGTGTTATGCTGTGCTGTGTTGTACTGTGTTATGCTATGCTGTGTTGTATTGTGTTACGCTGTGCTGTGTTACGCTGTGCCGTGCTGTGTTATGCTGTGCTGTGTTGTGCTACACTGCACTGTGTTACGCTGAGCCATATTGTGTTACGCTGTGCCGTGCTGTGTTATGCTGTGCTGTGTTGTGTTACACTGTGCTGAGTTACGCTGTGCTGTGTGATGCTGTGCTGCTGTGTGTGTATGGGGGGTGGGGTACTCGGAACGAACAGCATTAGACTCATGCCACCGGTACCATGCAGATGATGGGGCAGCAACAACAACAACAAACAAGAGAGGCAAGGCCTTCAAGACTCACTTGTGATACACTGAAAAAAAAAAATCCAAGCTTTTTATGTATTGAGTATAATTTCAAAATGTAATGTTTAAGATGAGAAAGATCAGTTTAAAGCGAATTATGTCCCCTAGTATTTAATATAGAGTAATTTCCCTTTTTTACTACCTGCACCAAAACGTTTGCAAAATAAATAAAACTTCCATGCTTAGCAAAAGAAGTTCCTGTTTGAACAAAAAATGATAATAATGACTGCTCTTGTTGTTGGGTCAGAATATCAGATCAAAGTGCCAAGTTTATAGAATACAAAAAATATAAATATAACAGTAAATGCTGTTTGTATATAATTTGGCTTCCTTTTTTTTTTTTTTTTTTGTGCCCATCCCAAGGTGCAATATTGTTTTAAACAAGATGACTGGAAAGAACTGAATTTTTCCTATTTTTATGCCTAATTTGGTGTCAACTGACAAAGTATTTGCAGAGAAAATGTCAATGTTAAAGTTTACCACGGACACACAGACACACACACACACACAGACAACCGAACACCGGGTTAAAATATAGACTCACTTTGTTTACACAAGTGAGTCAAAAACCCTAAAAAATCGGAACAGCAAAAGACGGTAACTCACCAAGATTGTCCAGCAGGGTGACGGCATTAGACTAAAAGTTGTGTTGCTGGGGTTCGAGTCTGGTAACATTGTGCTGTGCTGTGCTGTGTTGTGTTATGCTGTGTTGTGTTGTGTTGTGTTATGCTGTGCTACTGTGTTCTCTGTGTGTACGGGGGTTACTCAGAATAAGTGGCATGACAGTAACTCTGTTTACGCACACCCAGATTCAAACTCTCCACTGTTGGCCGCCGTTCTTTCTCTGTCTGTAATTGGAATGAACTTCCTATTTCGCTTCGTCAGGTCTCCACACTCAGCTCTTTCAAATCTGGCCTTAAAACCCACCTCTTCCCAAAACAGCCTCTCTTCCCTGCCTCTTCCTTGTCTTCCTTTTCTTTTTTTCCAATTTTAGAGTTATGCATATGTTTGAATGACTGGTGTGAAAGTGTTTTGATTTGTCTCTGCACAAGATTCAGCGCTATATAAATATAATTATCGTCATTATTAATCATAACGAACTGTAAAGGGCGGTAACTGACCCAGGCTGTCCAGCAGGATGATGGCGTTGGACCAGGAGTTTGTGGTGCTGGGATTTGAGTCTGGAAGCATTGTGCTGTGTTGTGTTGTGCTGTGTTGTAATGTGTTATGCTGTTCTGCTGTGTTCTGTGTGTGTACGGGGGTTACTCAGAATAAGCGGCATGACAGTAACTCTGTTAAGGGCAGTAACTGACCCAGGTTGTCCAGCAGGATGATGGCGTTGGACCAGGAGTTGTGGTGCTGGGGTTTGAGTCTGGTGGCGTTGTGCCAGGCCAACAGGGCCTCCTGGTGTCGCTTCTGGTCCAGGTACTGTGACACGTTGGTGCCAAAAGTCATGATAAATGATAATCATGGTGATAACAAATAATAACGATAAGAAGAAGAAGAAGAAGAATAGATAAGAAGAAGAAGAAGCATAGATAATGATAAGAAAAAGAAGAAGAATATCATCATCAACAGCATCATCATTATTGTTATTATTACCATTATTACAAGAAGAAGAAGAAGAATTAATAACAATAATAATAATGACAATAAGAAGAAGAAGACGAAGAAGAAACAATCATCATCATCATCATCATCATCATAATGATGATGATAACAAACCAACAACAACAACGACAACAATGACGACGACGACGACGACGATGATGATGACGATGATGATGATGATAGTGACAATAAGAAGATGAGGAAGAAACAGAACAACGACGATGATACACGATTACTACTACTACTAATGATAACAACAACAATGATAATAATAACATTGATAATGATACTAATACTAATACTGATGATGATGATCATCATCATCATCAAAATGATACTAACAAGAAGAAGATGAAGAAAAAGAAAACAAAGAAAAAGAACAACACTGATACACTACTATGACTCCTATTACTACTGCTACTACTACAACTACTACTACTGCTACTACTACTACTAATAATAATAACAATAATAATAATGATAATGATAATAACAAGAAGATGAAGAAGAAGGAGAAGAAAAATAACAACAATAATGATTATGATATGATAACCATAACAATAATAATAATGTACATTTATAGCGTGCCCTTTTTTTCCTAAGAGCTCAGGGTGCTTTTTTACATGAAAGAAAAAGTTACAAATGACATGAATCTTTCATGACCAACTCTGTCTCAAAACCCCTCAATCCCCCCTCCACTCTCCCTCTCCCACACTCTCCCTCTCCCACTCTTCATGCATCCAAGGTGAGCTGACATGGATGGTGTTGGAGAAGAAGGAAGCTGACAGTGCTTATCGATAGGTTTTTAACAAGATGAGTTTTTAGTGATGAGCTTCTTCTTCTTCTTCTTCTGCGTTCGTGGGCTGCAACTCCCACGTTCACTCGTATATACGCGAGTGGGCTTTTACGTGTATGACCGTTTCTAACCCGCCATGTAGGCAGCCATACTCCGCTTTCGGGGGTGTGCATGCTGGGTATGTTCTTGTTTCCATAACCCACCGAACGCTGACATGGATTACAGGATCTTTAACGTGCGTACTTGATCTTCTGCTTGCGTATACACATGAAGGGGGTTCAGGCACTGGCAGGTCTGCACATATGTTGACCTGGGAAATCGTAAAAATCTCCACCCTTTACCCACCAGGCGCTGTCACCGTGATTCGAACCCGGGACCTTCAGATTGAAAGTCCAATGCTTTAACCATTCGGCTATTGCACCCGTCGTAGTGATGAGTGAAACGCAGAGATAGAATCAGATACACAAATATCTTGAGGAAGGTTGCTCAAGATATGAGGAGCAGCAAAGAGGAAAGAACGTCCACCACAGGTTTTTGTATTGACACAGAGAAATTTTCTGAAGGTAACAGTCAGAGGAAAAGGAGAGAGTTCTTGAGAGAGTGCAAGCCCTGATAAGGTCAGAAAGATTATGGGTAGGTCCTCTAGAGTGGAAAGCTGAACAGCAGAGACACACAACTTTGTATCTAATCCTTGCTTAAACTCTCTCCGGACGAAGGAACGCTATAGCGTTCATGACGTTAGGTAGCGTTCTCGGACGACGGAACTCTATAGTGGTTTCGACAATCAAAATTTTTCCACATTTTCCTCATGGTGTAGCATAACAATTGCAGCTACACCGGGCATTGCGAATGTGTCAAGGGTCGAATGGAAAGTTTCTTCATGAGATTTCGTAACAACACACTCCACAGCGAGCCAGCAAGTTCAGGACCTCACACGACAAGCTAATCTACATATGTATTGAAAATGGCGTCACAGGCGATACAAGCGGAAATTTTTGAAGCAAACTAGATCATGACAGCGGCTTTTACTACTGCTAAAGTGATTAAAATGCTTCAGACTGAAACTTTCGACATCGACGAGGATGATGAAGACGTTAAATAAAGTAAATGCAGTGAAGAAAGCTACCAGCAAGAAGGTACTGACAGTGACTCAGCTTCTGACAGCAGTGAAGAGGGATGGGGGTGGGTGTTCACACGACGTAAGGAGAGGGGTCAGTGGGTCAAGTACAGTGAGTTTCATTCAGTTACTTTATGTTTTGTATTTTTTGTGATTTTTTTCCTAACCCAAACAAATGGGTCTGTAGGGTAAAGCAAGGGAGAGAACTATTCGTCCGGAGTGAGTTAACTCACTCGGGACGACAAGTTTTCTCCCTTGCTTTTCCCCACAGACGGCCCATTTGTAAGGGTTTGGAAAAAAATTACAAAAAATACAAAATACTGTGTAAGAAAATGAAACTTTCAGAACTGGTTTATTACGTGTTGAGCTATTACATATAAAAAAAATCAAATTTCTCATCTTATTTTTTCAGTTTTGCCATATGTAGAAAATACTGCCAATTTTTCACCCCGAATCACCATACCCATGCTCGCTTTCTGCATTAAATTTGCTTTCTTCTTCGTCATCATCCACCTCTTCAATGTCTGACCCTTCAGTCTGTAGCATTTCAAGTACTTCGGCAACCCTAAAACATTGCCATCACTGCCTTGTTCGCTTCAAAACATTCTGAGAAGAGGCCGCTTTGCTAACAGGCCGGCACGCGAGCAGACGACCGGTCAGTGACTTTGTCAGTGTGTGTGCGAGACAGGCCACACATCCGAGACAAACCAATCATACTGTTCGATTGTGGAGTGACCCAGAATAGCGCACTCTGCTTGGCTAATCACAAAATCATGTGTACAGCGCATGATGGAATTTTACTTTCGGAGAATGCTATTCCATTCCTTCGTCCGAAACCGAATACGTTTTGTGTAGGAATGCGTGAGCATTCCTTCGTCCGGAAAGAGTTAATGGGGAGCCAGTGTAGAAATTATATCACAGACTGACATAAGTTTATATTTGGGCCAACAGCAAAGTGAGAGCTGTATTATCAATGGTTTCTCCAGTCAATAGGAAACCATTTACAGCTTAGTCTTTTGTGAAGGACTATGACTCTCAAACTAGGAGGCAAAATTGCACTGGCTCTTAGTGCTGCAGCCTTGTGGGCTAGTTGGCCTTTGGGAACCATCCCAACGCCGACTGTCCTAAAACCCTCTTGGCCGAGAGAGTGGGGATGTAACTTGGGCAAGACACTCTCCACTATAATCAAATTCTAGCCCAAATAGTCAGAACAGCAGTTGCCTCCTCTGCTGTTCTGACGGTCATAGTCGGACACGACTGACTATCATATATATATATATATATATATTGTAGCCCAAATAGTCGGAACAGCAGTTGCCTCCTCTGCTCTTCTGACGGTCATAGTCGGACACGACTGACTATCATATATATATATAGCGTAGAAATTGCGGAGGTGGGGAGAAATGCAATCAGTACGTTGAGCTCTGAGAGTCAGACAGACAGTACTGTTCTCACCAGGTTGCCCAGGTTGTAGTAGCAGTCAGGGTAGTTGTGGCGGTGACTGATGGCGGTGCGATAGCTGGTCTCCGATTGGTCGTACTTCTTCAGCGACGCCTGCACGATGCCAAGGTTCATCCAAGCTGCCGCAAACACTGGGCTGCCATGGCAAGAACCCGGCAACGACGGTTTCAGTTTCAGTTTCTCAAAGAGACATCGATACACACACGGCACATCATAACGCGACACAGCAACACGACACACAACACAACACAGCACAGCACAACAAGAACACAACACAACATAGCACATACACACACAGACACATACACACACACACATACACACGCACACACAGACACTCACACACACATGCAAACACACACAAACACACACACGAAGGGAGAGCAGCGTACTGACTTGATAGTGACGGCCTTGGTCAGCAGCGTTTCAGCCTCCAGATTGTCTCCCCTGTCTTTGAGGATGTTGGCCAAATTGTTCATAGCCTGGTCATATTCCGGGTTCAGTCTGATTTGAAAAAAAGAAAGAAAAAAAAAGAAAAAAAGAATACAGAACTATAAAGACCTGTTTATGAATACAATACTGTATGAGTGATGGCCTAGAGGTAACGCGTCCGCTTAGGAAGCGAGAGAACCTGAGCACGCTGGTTCGAATCACGGCTCAGCCGCCGATATTTTCTCCCCCTCCACTAGACCTTGAGTGGTGGTCTGGACGCTAGTCATTCAGATGAGACGATAAACCGAGGTCCCGTGTGCAGCACGAACTTAGCGCACGTAAAAGAACCCATGGCAACAAAAGGGTTGTTCCTGGCAAAATTCTGTAGAAAAATCCACGTCAATAGGAAAAACAAATAAAACTGCATGCAGGAAAAATACAAAAAAATGGGTGGTGCTGTAGTATAGCGACGCGCTCTCCCTGGGGAGAGCAGCCCGAATTTCACACAGAGAAATCTGTTGTGATAAAAAGCTGTAGTATAGCGACGCGCTCTCCCTGGGGAGAGCAGCCCGAATTTCACACAGAGAAATCTGTTGTAATAAAAAGAAATACACAAATTTCTTTTTATCACAACAGATTTCTCTGTGTGAAATTCGGGCTGCTCTCCCCAGGGAGAGCGCGTCGCTACACGACAGCGCCACCTTTTTTTTTTTGCATTTTTTCCTGCGTGCAGTTTTATTAGTTTTTCCTATCAAAGTGGATTTTTCTACAGAGTTTTGCCAGGAACAACCCTTTTGTTGCCGTGGGTTCTTTTACGTGCGCTAAGTGCACACAGGACCTCAGTTTATCATCTCATCTGAATGACTAGCATCCACGAACCAGCGCGCTCAGATTCTCTCGCTTCCTTGGCGAACGCGCTAGGTCATCACTCCACACTTGTCAATGGCACAATATTTGAGTGGTTAAAGCAATGGAGTTTCAATCTCAGGGTCCCTGGTATGCATCACGGTAACGGCACCTGGTGGGTTAAGGGTGGAGATTTTTTCAATTTCCCAGGTCAACAGATGTGCAGACCTGTTAGTGCCTGAACGCCTTTAGTGTGTGTGTACACACAAACAGAAAGTCAAACACGCATGTTAAAGATCCTGTAATCCATGTCAGCGTTCGGTGGGTTACGGACAACAAGAACATGCCCAGCATGCACACCCCTGGAAACGGAGCATGGCTGCCTACGTGGCGGGGTAAAAATGGTCATACACATAAAAACCCACTCGTGTAAAGATGAGTGAACATTTCTGTTGTGAAAAGAATACTGAGACTAGGTGAGAAAAGGGAGTAATTAAAAAACAACAAGAGAGGCAAGGCCTTCAAGACTCACTTGTGATACACTTTAAGAAAAATCCAAGCTTTTTATGTATTGAGTATAATTTCAAAATGTAATGTTTAAGATGAAAAAGATCAGTTTAAAGCAAATTAAGTCCCCTAGCATTAATTACAGAGTAATTTCCCTTTTTTACTATCTGCACCAAAAACATTTGCAAAATAAATAAAAATTCCATGCTGGGCAAAAGAAGTTCCTGTTTGAACATAAAATGATAATAATGACTGCTCTTGTTGTTGGGTCAGAATATCAGATCAAAGTGCCAAGTTTAGAGAATACAAAAAATACAAATATAACAGTAAATGCAGTTTGCATATAATTAGGCTTCATTTTTTTATTTTTTTGTGCCCATCCCAGAGGTGCAATATTCTTTTAAACAAGATGACAGGAAAGAACTGAATTTTTCCTATTTTTATGCCTAATTTGGTGTCAACTGACAAAGTATTTGCAGAGAGAATGTCAATGTTAAAGTTTACCAGAGACACACAGACACACACACACATACAGACAACCGAACACTGGGTTAAAACATAGACTCACTTTGATTACACAAGTGAGTCAAAAAGTGGTAACTCTCTCCATTCACCAGGTACACAACTTCCAAGTCAATGCTGCTTACGCTACCTATTCATCAAGCACACAGGTAAATAACCGGTACATTGAAACAAACCCAGACACTTCCTCATAAAAAGGAAACTCCTCACACCGATCATTTGACATGTGCACACAGCAGTAATATCAGAAGAACTGTGCAATCACAAAAGCAGCGACTGCTGCAACTGTGTGTACTACTACTGCTACTACTACTACTACTACTACTGTCAAAATGCTGTGAATAAATCTGTAACTCACTCGATGGCCAGCCGGTATTTCTGAATGGCGTAATCTGTTTCGCCACGATCCGCCTGAAGTTTGGCAATGTTGTAGTGCACCTGGATAAAGATTGTATGATAAAATAGTGTGTTGTGTTGTGTTGTATTGTGTTGTGTTGTGTTGTATGTGCTGTATTGTACTGAATTGTATTGTACTGAATTGTATTGTATTGTGTTGTGTTGTGTTGTGTTGTGTTGTATTGTGTTGTGTTGTATTGTGTTGTGTTGTGTTGTGTTGTGTTGTGTTGTATTGTGTTGTGTTGTGTTGTGTTGTGTTGTGTTGAGTTGTATTGTGTTGAATTGTATTGTGTTGTGTTGTGTTGTGTTGAGTTGTATTGTGTTGACTTGTATTGTATTGTGTTGTGTTGTGTTGTATGTGCTGTATTGTACTGAATTGTATTGTGTTGTGTTGTATTGTATTGTGTTGTGTTGTATTGTGTTGTGTTGTGTTGTGTTGAGTTGTATTGTGTTGTGTTGTGTTGAGTTGTATTGTGTTTTATTGTATTGCATTGCATTGCATTGCATTGTATTGTATTGTATTGTGGTGTGGTGTGGTGTGGTGTGTCATGGGGTGTTGTGGCGCGTCATGTTGTGTTGTGTTGTACTGTGTCATGCTGTGGTGTGCTGTGCCAGAGTTGTGTTGTGTTGCAATGGTGTTGTACTGTTCCGATTTTTAGTTTTTTGTACTGTCGTGCACTGTATTGCGTGTTGTACTGCATTGTGCTGTACTGTGTCAAATTGTGTTGTATTGCTTTGTACTGAACTGTATTGAATTATGTTGTATTGTACTGCATTGTGTTGTACTGCAGTGTGTTGAAAGTATTGTGTTTCATTATGTTGTATTACACTGCAATGAATGCATTGGATTGTACGAATCAATATGCATACAATTGTTTATCCACATTTGCTAACCACGACATGGGTAGAGTCGAAACTATTTAATAACCAACCCAACCACTTTCAAACCACAGTACACTAAACTTCAGAAAGCGATATTTGTCACAATCATTATATTAGTTGTTATTCTCTCATCGCTTGCATCGTACAATGTATAACCCCACATTACACATAAACATCTGATACTTGCAAATAATACAACAGCACAGAAAAAACCATATACGTATATTTCAACCAACAAGTAAAAAGACAACAAATAAGTGTTATACAAATCTGACTGATTCTAACCCCAAACTTATCAACTCTTTTTCCACACTAAACCATGGAGGCAATCGATTCACCCTCAAAACAGATGGTAAAGCACATATTGCTATCTAGTCTTTACGTTTCAGAGTTTCCCATTTGTCAACTAAAACTAACAACAAAATCACAAATAACTGACATCCTGCCCAACACAACAATTCTGTTGGTTTATAACCATGCACAACCTCCGGTTCAAAGAGGCCTAAACTCAGAACTTCCCAGCTATTACATGCCAGCATCATGGACACAGTAGCTCAATTCAAATGCCCTGTAACATTGCCGCAAGTGTACAGGGTTATAGAGGTTACAAACACCAGGGACATCCTCTACACAGGAGAAGGGTGTCGAAGACCAACCTAGCTCAGTCATCAAGAATGGGGTACTAACATCACGTACTACCAGTAAGAGCCGGCAAGAGAGAATGGCGTGAAACCGCTGGTAACGTCCACTTAGGCAGTATGGGGAGTAAATCAGGACGTCTGTTCATGTAAGCATGTGTGGCTGAACATCATGGCGATCACCGTCAAGTGTAGATACGGACCGTAGGTCATGCAGTCACTGCACGAGATGCATAGATTACATTATGCACCATGACAGGTGTATATGTTCTATTGCATCCCTGTCACCCTGAACAAACGGCCGCGATGATACTAGCACCCACGAGCACTGCACATGTGCTTACATACACACAAATAAGCTGAGAAGACAACAGAACACTGTAAGTGTTGCTCTATGGAACAACTGCCTGTTCATCATTCGTTATGGTGCCTGATGTATGGGGTTAGCTATCAGCACCACGAAGACACCTCACTGCATTCATGGCTCAATACATTGTATTGTTGTTTTGTGTTTGCTCATTTATGTATTGTCTAGTCCTCTATTGTATGACGACGATTGTGACACGCTGTTTATTTCTATTGACTTCCTACCCAACTGAGATTGAGAAGATATGGATTGAAAAGAGTATAAGTCTGGACATCCCCTGAAATTGGCATTGTTACGATTACCTATCCAATTAAACTGTATTGGGAATTTTATCACCCACCGTACACGCATTGCATAGTACATAGCACACTGACATTATATGTCCTTTGCATCCCAACGCTTATGATGCTAATGACAGTTATGCCAAACTAAAACAGTTTATTGTCCCAGCCATTGCATTAGCAAGATAATTATCTGCATTGAACTTTACTGTATTATGTACAACTTGCATCCACTTAGATAGATTAGCGATTGCAAGATCAATTATGCGCATTACACTGTGATTTAAATGTCCATTGCATCACTGTTTGCATGCATTAGATTACATTGCTGCATGACACTGAGATGTGTAATTTTCTTTTCCACGGTTGCATTGTCAAATGTGAAGCTGAGAACTGAGTGCAGCCCCACCGTTCATTGCCATTGACTTACATTGCTACATTGAACTGTGTATTGCTATTGCACCACTGTATGATGCTTGGAAGATACATTTTGCCGTACAGGTATTCGATATTTGTATGCTCCCACACTGACGCCCCGCATTACATTCTCAGATCATGGATATTCCTCTGCATGAATTGCTGTTTAGGTCTTTTATAGTAAAGCTCTGTCTCTTTTGTATTTTTGGACTGGCATGAATACGCATTTGATTGCATCATACTGCGTTGACATTGCATCAGATTTCTTTGCTGCTGCAATGACCTGTATTGATAGCCTATTGCCCACGCGTTGCACTGTGCAATGCAAAGATGGACCCAATTGGTGCTGCACTGTATTTATACTGCTCAGCATCCCACTGCTTATTGCAAATAAGATACTATCGCCTGAACGGTTTATTATGTTCAATGCTAACCCACGCCGTTCATGCCTATGCATCAGATTACATTATGTGCTGAACTGTAAGTTTCCGTGAATATCTATTGATCCTACGGTGCAGTGATGCATAGATTACATTTGCTGCATGACTGATGTCTATTTGCAAATGCGCCCACACACTGGTTGCATGCATCTGCACAGATACATTAAGCGCCCTTGACTCTATGTCACTATGTTCCATGAGCATCCCACGAAGCACTCCATGAAATCACATAATCACCATTATGAACTGGGATATGTAATGTCCCACCTGTGCATGGCATGGAATGAATCACGATATGCCAGCATACCGAACTGTATGTAATATGTTCATCAGTCCCACTGCACTGCACACAATTTCATACTTGCATCAGATTACTGTAATGTGCTGCATCTTTGCTTTGACTTTTAATTGCAGGTGCGTCTTTTTAGTACGACTGCAAATGCATGGTAATTGCATTCTATTGCACCCTACGGTGAGACATTGACATGCTGATTGAGACCCTCTTGTTGCGATCTTGCCATGACTGCTTGCATTGAATGCATCAGTTATCTTATGCCGCATTTACTGCTTTTGAGCTAATGCTAGTCCAGTGGTGGGTTACTTTTTTCCACACCCCCAGTGAAACGCTCAACCTATAGCGCTTTTATCGAGAGTAATTTGTAAACAGCTGCTCTACCTCCTGGGTACAGCATCTCCGAAGCTCCATTGCATATTTTGTTGATATTGGTGGCAATCGTCCCACACTCACACGGACTTCACCCGACACCATACAATCAACACAGACAAACAAACTCCCTTCAAGGACCACAATCTTTAAATTCCACTGCAACAATTACACACCAACCACACACACACACCCCACAAAAATACCTCCTCCTGCCCCTAAAACACTCAACCCCCCCTAACCCATCCCGTCCCCATAACGAACCTTTCGCCAATACCCTAAAACATCACAAATCCTCACCAACAATCTAAACACACTTTAAATCCATACACTATTTACTACAACTAGCACCCCCCCACACACCCCCAACACAGCCCCCATGCCTCTCCACCAACACCCACAACTCTCCATTTATCCCGCCACCCAACTCAAAATAAGCACAGCATCAAAACTAATATCCACACATCAAACAAAACACACAAAACGGAAACTGAGACCGTGAGCTCTACTCTCTGCGCAGTTGAGTTTCTCTCGAACCTTCTCTTCCTCCAGTCAATGTTTTTCTCTCCTATCTGCTCCTTCAGCCTTCCATTGAAGTAACCTCTCTCTCTCACAACGACCGTCTACATCAGCTGTTACGCTCTCCTTACCCTGCTACTGCAATAACACCAATAAGAGGTGCAACCCTCATCCAGCAAGACCTAAAGTCATTGCCCAACACCCTGAACCTTGAGGAGATGTTGAGAGAAGGTACGGCACTAACTCATTTAAGCCCTCATGAACTCAACCCAATACCCTGCATCAGTGCCCAGACACGTAGCCGACAATCAGGTTTTTCAGCATCGAAAAAAAGGTCACTGCCATCTGCCGACAACTACGTGACCGCAGAACAGAATAAAGAGCGCAAAAAAGTTTTCGTGTTACAGCAGTTCTTACTCACATGGATGCAACAATCACACAAAAACTTGAATTAAAGAATAAAGTCTAAGTCATAACTCCGGTCCCCACATTCACTCAACCGCAAACAGTAAGAACTCGATACAATCTAACAACCTAATCACCTTTACCAAATTAGCTAACCAAACGAAATCCTGCAAATAAACGTAAGAACAGACATCACACCTATACCAAACGGTTGTTACAATGCCGGTAAAAATTCTACCACCCCTGCATCCCAATGATGGGAGTACAGCATAAAAGAGCGAAAGAAAAACAGCCAGACTAACAAAAAAAACAGTTAAGTTGGCTGTCGTGTCCTAAGACCCAGGACACATCAAGGCATGAGGAGTTGCGGAGTCCAGGACAGCAGTCACAGGGCAGGAGGGGACGAACACCAGACACCAGTCACAGGGCAGAAAGGGGCGAAGACCCAGGACAGCAGTCACAGGGCAGGAGGGGACGAACACCCAGGACACCAGTCACAGGGCAGAAAGGGGCGAAGATCTGGGTCACCAGACGAAAGGCCCGGGACACACAGCACACAGCGAGAGCTGCCACAGGTGGCGTACACTAACGACCACCACAAAGACACGACGACGACGAAGACAGACGAAGAAACACAGAAGTGGCTCCCATGGAGAACAGCCGGTCCTCACTTCGTATGGTGCCTAGATGTCGGGGTAGCTACCCCACCAACCACGAAGACGACCCGTACACTACGGCAGTCGGGCTGCAAAAGCCTCGAATATTGTTGCTGCCCAACAATATTTCATATTCGCTCAGGTGAGCGAGTAATATGCGTGCACGTGGTTCGTGCGCAATTCAAGACTTCTACCCGAACTGAAGGATGGGAGAAGGAAGGAAAGTGAAAGAAGGGGGGGGGGGGGGAGAAAAACGAAGACGGGCCACACGCCCTAACTGCCGTCACAAGTTGTGACAGCATCAAACTGTTACACTGTCCTGCATTAAACTGTACTGTATTATATTGTAACGTGTTACTTTAACTCACTCAGTATGGCCAGTCCCCTCTTCTCCTCTACACAGACCCCTCGGATGTCCAGTGGGTGTCTCAATGACCCAACCTTTAGCTTCCGTCGTCAGAATTGTGGTATTCTTTGTCAACATTCACCTCTTCAGTGTAAGAGCCTTCCGCTTGCAATATTTTGATGATGGTAATTGGCGTGAAACGCTGTTAACGTCGTCTCTTTCGCCGTTCGTATGGAGAGAGTTAAATCATATAGTACTGCTCTGTTTCATTGTACTGCATTGTGTTGTGTTGTAGTGCGTCGTGTTGTGCTGCATTGCATTTTGCTGTTTTGTCTTTTGTCGTATCGTGCTGTCTCTTATTGTATTGTACTGGACTGCATTATACTGCATTGTATTGCGTTCTATTGCATCCCACTGCACTGCATTGCATCAGATTACATTATGCTGCATTGAACTGTGTTGTATTATGTTCTATTGCATCCCACTGTATTGCATTGCATTAGATTACATTATGCTGCATTGAACTGTATTGTATTATGTTCTATTGCATCCCACTGCACTGCATTGCACTGCATCAGATTACATTATGCTGCATTGAACTGTATTGTATTATGTTCTATTGCATCCCACTGTATTGCATTGCATTAGATTACATTATGCTACATTGAACTGTGTTGTATTATGTTCTATTGCATCCCACTGTATTGCATTGCATTGCATCAGATTACATTATGCTGCATTGAACTGTACTGTATTATGTTCTATTGCATCCCACTGTATTGCATTGCATTGCATCAGATTACAATATCCTGCATTGAACTGTATTGCATTATGTTCTATTGCATCCCACTGCATTGCATTGCATTGCATCAGATTACATTATCCTGCATTGAACTGTACTGTATTATGTTCTATTGCATCCCACTGTGTTGCATTGCATTGCATTAGATTACATTATGCTGCATTGAACTGTATTGTATTATGTTCTACTGCATCCCACTGTATTGCATTGCATTGCATTAGATTACATTATGCTGCATTGAACTGTACTGTATTATGTTCTATTGCATCCCACTGTATTGCATTGCATTGCATCAGATTACATTATGCTGCATTGAACTGTACTGTATTATGTTCTATTGCATCCCACTGTATTGCATTGCATTGCATCAGATTACAATATCCTGCATTGAACTGTACTGTATTATGTTCTATTGCATCCCACTGTATTGCATTGCATTGCATTAGATTACATTATCCTGCATTGAACTGTATTGTATTATGTTCTATTGCATCCCACTGCATTGCATTGCATCAGATTACATTATGCTGCATTGAACTGTATTGTATTATGTTCTATTGCATCCCACTGTATTGCATTGCATTGCATCAGATTACATTATGCTGCATTGAACTGCATTGCGCTATGCAGTGCAGTGCCGTGTGTATTGATAACGGGGATTATTTTCACAGCACCTATCCTCAGCTGGAGACCAAGCTCTAAGTGCTTTATAAACGCAGAGTAATTTGTACAACAGGCTGCCTGCCTGCCTACCTGGGTACAGCCGACTGACTGAGAGCTGCCACTGGGCGCTCATCGTTCGTTTCCTGTGTCATTCAGTTTGGTGGCAGTCTGTCACACATGCACGCACACGCAACTTCACACACACACACACAACTTCACACACACACACACACACACACATACACACAACTTCACACACACACACACACAACTTCACACACACACACACACATACACACAACTTCACACACACACATCCCCCACAAAAATACACCCCTCCGCACCCCTTAAACACACCTCCCCACCCCCACCCATAACCCCCCACCCTCTCCCCCCCACACACACCCCTTCTTCCCCCAATCCACCCCCCTAAACACACTCACACACACCAACCCACACCCCTACCTCCACCCCCACAAACACATGCACACACACACACACACCAACACTCATACACACCAACTCACACCCCCCCACACACCCCCCCACACACACCCCTCCATCCCCCATCCACCCCCAAACACACACACACACACCTCCATCCCCCCCTCCCCCCCCACACAAACACACACACAACACACACACAGCACACACTCACACACACAAACACACACACACAAACAAAAACACACACACACACAAACAAACACACACACACACACACAAACAAACACACACAAACACACACACACACGCACTGAACTCTCACCTTGCCGTTGAGCGGACACACCTTCTCTCCCTCCGAGTACAAGGGTAGTTCTGCTCTCCAGTGCTGACTCCTCTGCAGACACAACATCCAACTGAAAGTTAACTCTCTCCATACGAACACCGGCGAAAGAGACGACGTTAACAGCGTTTCATCCCAATTACCATCATCAAAATATTGCAAGCGGAACGCTCTTTTACTGAAGAGGTGAATTTTGACAAAGAATATCACAGTTCTGACGATGGAAGCTAAAGGTTGGGTCATTCAGACACCCATTGGACATCCGAGGGGTCTGTGTAGAGGAGAAGAGAGGACTGGCCGTACTGAGTGAGTTAATGTGACCCCCAATGAGACCATAAACCCGAGGTCCCGTGTGCAGCATGCACTCAGCGCACGTAAAAGAACCCACGGCAACAAAAGGGTTGTTCCTGGCAAAATTCTGTAAAAAAAAAATCCACTTCCATGGGAAAAACAAATATAACTGCACGCAGGAAAAAAAAAAGAAAAAAAAAGGGGGGTGCTGTAGTGTAGCGACGCGCTCTCCCTGGGGAGAGCAGCCCCAATTTCACACAAGAGAAATCTGTTGTGATTTAAAAGAAATACAAATACAAATGTCTGTCACTCACTCATTTCATTTGCCTGAAGAAGAGCTTGTGGCTCGATACGTCGCCTCTTTTATCCCAAGTAAGTCGACTTTTACCAAGATTTTTTTTAGTCTACCTCCCACAAATACAAATACAAAATACAAAAACGGAGTATGGCTGCCTACAATGCAGGTAAAAAAAACGGTCATACACATAAAAGCCTGCTCGTGAACATACGAATGAATGTGGGAGTTACAGCACAGGATCGAAAGAAGAAAAAGGAGAAGGAGAAGAAAAAAAAAAAGTTAATGTGTTTTGGGTTTCTTCTTCTTCTTCCTTTATACAACCAACATCATTATAGTGACGATTCTGTTGTAGTTTGGGGAGGTTGCTGAGGATTGCGCTGTTGCAAGGATTGGAAAAAAAAAAAAAAAAAAAAAAAAAATTTTTGGCGACCTGACCAGCCAGTGCACGTTTAACATGCACTGACATGATGCCAAGCCTCTGCATCATCAGCTGTTGAGCAGGGATGGGGGGGTGGGGGAGGAAGACAATCTGTGCTAACATGGGGGACAATCTGTACTCACAAGGGAGACAATCTGTACTCACAAAGGGAGACAATCTGTACTCACAAAGGGAGACAATCTGTACTCACAAAGGGAGACAATCTGTACTCACAAAGGGAGACAATCTGTACTCACATGAACACATCTGGCGACGAACATCACACACAGGAGACTCAGACCAGCTCCCACAATCTGCTCACGAACATACACAGAGACATGTAAAATTATCACTGAAAACGTACATAAGCGCATGTGGAAAATCATTATCATAAACACAAGGGGTACATGTTGAAAATTATTGCAATCATCATTATCATGAATACATAGGTACATGTTGAAAATTGCTGCTATAATCATTATCATGAATACATACAAACATGTTGAAAATCATCATTTTATCTATCATTAAAAATACATAGGTACATGGTGAAAACTATTGCAGAAAATCATCATTTTACCTATTATTATAAATACATAGGTACATGGTTAAACCTATTGCTATAATCATTATCATGAATACATTTGGACAGGTTGAAAATCATCATTTTATCTATTATTATAAATACATAGGTACATGGTTAAACCTATTGCTATAATCATTATCATGAATACATTTGGACATGTTGAAAATCATCATTTTCTCTATTATTATAAATACATAGGTACATGGTGAAAATCTTTATTATAAATACATGGTGCACGTTGACAATTATTACTGCAAACATATTTTAATCATTATCATAAGAGAGTAGAACAACAGACCCATACCTGTCTCAGGTGATAGCAAGAACAACACACCCATACCTGTCTCAGGTGAAAGAAAGAACAACAGACCCATACCTGTCTCAGGTGATAGAAAGAACAACACACCCATACCTGTCTCAGGTGATAGAAAGAACAACACACCCATACCTGTCTCAGGTGATAGAAAGAACAACACACCCATACCTGTCTCAGGTGATAGAAAGAACAACACACCCATACCTGTCTCAGGTAATAGCAAGAACAACAGACCCATACCTGTCTGAGGGGACAGCAAGAACAACAGACCCCTACCTGTCTCAGGTGAGAGTAGAACAACAGACCCATACCTGTCTCACGTGATAGCAAAAACAACAGACCCATACCTGTCTCAGGTGATAGCAAAAACAACAGACCCATACCTGTCTCAGGTGATAGCAAAAACAACACACCCATACCTGTCTCAGGTGATAGCAAAAACAACAGACCCATACCTGTCTCAGGTGAGAGCAAGAACAACAGACCCATACCTGTCTCAGGTGATAGCAAAAACAACAGACCCATACCTGTCTCAGGTGATAGCAAAAACAACAGACCCATACCTGTCTCAGGTGAGAGCAAGAACAACAGACCCATACCTGTCTCAGGTGATAGCAAAAACAACAGACCCATACCTGTCTCAGGTGATAGCAAGAACAACAGACCCATACCTGTCTCAGGTGATAGCAAAAACAACAGACCCATACCTGTCTCAGGTGATAGCAAGAACAACAGACCCATACCTGTCTCAGGTGATAGCAAGAAAAACAGACCCATACCTGTCTCAGGTGAGAGTAGAAAAACAGACCCATACCTGTCTCAGGTGATAGCAAGAACAACAGACCCATACCTGTCTCAGGTGATAGCAAAAACAACAGACCCATACCTGTCTCAGGTGATAGCAAGAACAACAGACCCATACCTGTCTCAGGTGAGAGTAGAAAAACAGACCTATACCTGTCTCGGGTGACAGCAAGAACAACAGACCCATACCTGTCTCAGGTGACAGCAAGAACAACAGACCCACACCTGTCTCAGGTGAGAGTAGAACAACAGATCCATACCTGTCTCAGGTGAGAGCAAGAACAACAGACCCACATCTGTCTCAGGTGATAGCAGGAACAGACCCATACCTGTCTCAGCTGATAGAAATAACAACAGACCCTTACCTGTCTCAGCTGATAGAAAGAACAACAGACCCATACCTGTCTCAGGTGAGAGTAGAACAACAGACCCATTCCTGTCTCAGGTGACAGCAAGAACAACAAACCATACCTGTCTCAGGTGAGAGTAGAAAAACAGACCCATACCTGTCTCAGGTGACAGCAAGAACAACAGACCCATACCTGTCTCAGGTGAGAGTAGAACAACAGACCCATACCTGTCTCAGGTGAGAGTAGAACAACAGACCCATACCTGTCTCAGGTTACAGCAAGAACAACAGACCTATACCTGTCTCAGGTGAGAGTAGAACAACAGACCCACAACAGACCCATACCTGTCTCAGGTGAGAGTAGGAACAACAGACCCATACCTGTCTCAGGTGAGAGTAGGAAAAACAGACCCATACCATGTGGAGTGATGGCCTAGAGGTAACGCGTCCGCCTGGGAAGCGAGAGAATCTGAGCGCGCCGGTTCAAATCATGGCTCAGCAGCCGGTATTTTCTCCCCCTCCACTAGACCTTGAGTGGTGGTCTGGACGCTTAGTCATTCAGACGAGATGATAAACCGAGGTCCCGCGTGCAGCATGCACTTAGCACACGTAAAAGAACCCACGGCAACAAAAGGGTTGTTCCTGGCAAAATTCTGTAGAAAAATCCACTTCGATAAGAAAAACAAATAAAACTGCACACAGGAAAAAATACCAAAAAAAATGGGTGGCGCTGAATTGTAGCGACGCTCTCTCCATGGGGGGGGAGAGCAGCCCAAATTTCACACACAGAGAAATCTGTTGTGATAAAAAGACATACAAATACAAATACAAATACCTGTCTCAGGTGAGCATAGGACGAGAGACGCACGGCGCCCAGGCTGACGAGGAGACAGAAGCCTGCAGAGGGCAGGTAGAGGTTCCTCTCGGCGATGACGAACCCCACGCGGAACAGCAGGTTGGAGGCCGGGAGGAAGGGGATCACTAACACACCCAGCGCCAACACCACACACCTGAGAGGGGGGGGGACGAGGGGGGGCGAGGGGGGGCGGGGGGGGGGGGGGGAGGAATACACACAAAGAAATCACAGACCTGTACAATTACCGTCATTTTCAGCCTACAAGTGGCAACGTTTTTTGGTGGTTGTTTTTTTTTGTTTTGTTTTACTCAAAATAAGTCCTATATAAGTAAGTATCAACAATAAGTAAATATAGAAATTTTAAAATATTGTGAAAGAACGAAAAAAAAAAAGACAACCCTTCCCCTCTGACCCCCACCCTTCCCCTGACCCCCACCCTTCCCCTACCCTTCCCCTCTGGCCCCCACCCTTCCCCTACCCTTCCTCTCTGACCCCCACCCTTCCCCCACCCTTCCCCTCTGGCCCCCACCCTTCCCCTCTGACCCCTACCCTTCCCCTCTGACCCCCACCCTTCCCCTCTGACCCCCACCCTTCCCCTCTGGCCCCCACCCTTCCCCTCTGACCCCTTCCCCTCTGACCCCCACCCTTCCCCTCTGGCCCCCACCCTTCCCCTACCCTTCCCCTCTGACCCCCCCCCGAACCCCCCCCCCCTCGCCAAAAAAAACAGAACACCAACAACAAAACAATCACATAATTGCACACTCTGTGTGCATGTAAATTTCAATGTACATACACATACATATGCAGGACTATTAGCACACACAAACTCACACACAACACACACACACAACACAAACACACACACACACAAGCACACACACACTCTCACAACACACACACACACACACTCACAAAACGCACAAATACACACACACACACCACACGCATGCACAAACACACAACACACAGAGACTTGCACTTACGGACTGACAAACATACATAGTTACTATAAAACATTACAAGGGTTGGTTTATCTCTTCTTTTTTTTTTTGACTCTGCACACGTTATCTATGTAATTGACAATACATCATTTCATTTTATTTTCCTTTAAAAAGTTAAAGAATAAACCAAAAACATATCCCTCACCTCTTCTCGTGGGTGAGCTCCCCTGTTAAGGCATGGAAGACGACAGAGCCAATCACAGCCCACAAGACAAACACACAGACCAATCGGTGGTCAGATAAGGAAACGATGGTGGGCACACACCCCATGGACCAATCAAAACACAGCCACCAAGGGTTCAACAGCAGCCAACCGTTGATGGAGTAGAGGTAGTTGTAGTTAAAGCCCTGAAAACACACGCGTTTCAGTTTCAGTTTCAGTTTCTCAAGGCAGCGTCAATGTGTTGGAACAAATCCATACACGTTACACCATTTCTGCTAGGCAGATGCCTGGCCAGTAAACATAACCCAAAAGTGCTTAGTCAGGCCTTGAGTGCATTCATATGTTTTTGCATCTGTCAGAGTGGATTCCTTCTACAAAATTTTGCCAGAGGACAGCACTCTCGTCGCCGTTGGTTCTTTATCAGTGCACCAAAGGCGTGCTGCACACGGGACCTCGGTTTCTCGTCTCATCCAAATGACTACATGCTCAGTTTGACTTTCCAGTCAACGGGCGCAGTAGCCAAACGGTTAAAGCGATGGACTTTCAATCCAGTGGTCCCGGGTTCGAATCACGGTGACGGTGCCTGGTGGGTAAAGGGTGGAGATTTTTACGATCTCCCAGGTCAACATATGTGCAGACCTGCTTAGTGCCTGAACCCCCTTCGTGTGTATACGCAAGCAGAAAATCAAATACGCACGTTAAAGATCCTGTAATCCATGTCAGCGTTCGGTGGGTTATGGAAACAAGCATGCACACCCCCGAAAGCGGAGTATGGCTGCCGAAATGGCGGGGTAAAAACGGTCAAACGCGTAAAAAGCCCACTCGCATATATACGAGTGAACGTGAGAGTTGCAGCCCACAAACGCAGAAGAAGAAGAAGAAGAACAAGATTTTCCAGTCAAACTTGGGAGAAAAGGATGAGAGTGGGATTCGAACCCACACCCTCACAGACTCTCTGTACTGGCAGTTCTGCCGCCTTCCTCCAGAAAATGAAAGAACAGAAGCTGAAAAGGTGAAAGGTCTCACAGCCTTTTTCAAATCTGCCACTGGGACAGCTGATTCATATGCACTGTGTCCAGGGCTCAACAACAGCATAAGGTAGGACTGAATCCTCTCCTTACTGCAAGCATCTAAACTGAGGAGATAGAGATGAAAAAAACAAGAGAGGCAAGGCCTTCAAGATTCACTTGTGATAAATTAAGTCCTCTAGCATTAATTACAGAGTAATTTCCCTGTTTTACTATCTGCACCAAAACGTTTGCAAAATAAATAAAAATTCCATGCTTAGCAAAAGAAGTTCCTGTTTGAACAAAAAATGATAATAATGACTCCTCTTGTTGTTGTGTCAGAATAAGAGGTCAAAGTGCCAAGTTTAGAGAATACAAAAAATATAAATATAACAGTAAATGCAGTTTGCATATAATTAAGCTTCTTCTTTTATTTTTTTTTGTTCCCATCCCAGAGGTGCAATATTGTTTTAAACAAGATGACTGGAAAGAACTGAATTTTTCCTATTTTTATGCCACATTTGGTGTCAACTGACAAAGTATTTGCAGAGAAAATGCCAATGTTAAAGTTTACCACGGACACACACACACACACACACACAGACAACCGAACACCGGGTTAAAACATAGACTCACTTTGTTTACACAAGTGAATCAAAAAGAATCGTTTCACACATGAATGAACTCTGGAATATATATGCCCATGGGGGCTTGAGATGGGGTGGCATGGGAGTAATGCCACTGTAACATACATGAGCACACACACAAACATGCTTCATGTACACTCACAAACACACACACAAACATGCTTCATGTACACTCACAAACACACACACAAACATGCTTCATGTACACTCACAAACACACACACACAAACATGCTTCATGTACACTCACAAACACACACACAAACATGCTTCATGTACACTCACAAACACACACACAAACATGCTTCATGTACACTCACAAACACACACACAAATATGCTTCATATACGCTCACAAACACACCACACACAAACATGCTTCATGTACACTCACAAACACACACACAAACACACACACCCTCTCTCTCTCTCTACACACACACCCACATACACCTTCCAGCCACAAACCAACACACCCCATCTACACACCACACACCCCCTCTCTCTCCCACACACACACACACACACACCCTCTCCCACACACACCCATGCACACAACCTCTCTCCCACACACGCCCACACATACCTCTCCACACAAACCCTCTCTTTTCTCACACACACACACACACATCACATACATACACCTCATCACACACAACCATACACCCCCTCTCACACATACCCACCCACACACACCCTCCTTCCTACACACACCCTCTCTCATCACACACACATTATCATTACCCCCATCCCCAAACGGGGACACACACACACACACACACACACACACACACTAGTGGAGTGATGGCCTAGAG
>NC_134905.1:5563569-5576069 GCF_041734735.1 Babylonia areolata | reverse complement strand
CATAGACTCACTTTGTTTACACAAGTGAGTCAAAAAACAAAAAAAAACCCAAACAACAACGAAACAACAAAATAAAGAAGAACGGACAGCCGAAGAACAGAAGCGTGCTCAGACTCACGATGACCGTGATGCCTTGCTCTTTGCTGAACGTCGCCAGGAAACACCACAGGACGCTCACAAGCAGCCGACCCCACTTCACGCTTTCCGGCCGATACCTGCTTCCTCCCCGCTCTGAAGAAAGAAAGAAAATGCACCGTAAAGCTCGGTCTATAAGCCGCCACGACTTTTTCTCCCAGCTTCAACCCCTGCGGCTTATACATCTTATTTTCCTGGCAGCAAAAGGGTTAATCATCTACAGGTGAGGCCAGATGCAAACAGCAGTTACTTATGAATAGTTAAGGGAAAGAAAAAAATAAATTAAACTTTCATTTTAAGAAAAATACATCCTTACCATCAACGCAGGCGGAAGCGTAGGCAAGAAAAGACAGGAGGAAAAAAATGGCGCACAGGAGATCTGCTCGCCCCACCAATCCAGCCACCTGGTAAAAAACCAAAAAGACCGATTTAATGCGAAGTCATTCCGAACAACTTGTACATGTTGTATTCTGTATCAATCAACAAATTTTTTTTTTTTTTTTTGAGATGAGCATAAAGGTTCGCTCCATAAAATAAATAATCAGGTTACCATTTTAAGAATAAATAAACAATCTGAACACTGATGTGATAAATCCTCTAAAAAAAAAAAAAAAAAAAAAAAAAAAAAATCATATGCAATTACAAAATTAAATCTGAATGCTGATATGACCATTAATCCTCATTTAAAAAAAAAAAAATTCACATGCATTACCTATTTAAAGAAGAAAAAATTAGAAAAAAGTACAGAATTTTCTGAACAATAACTATTTTCTTTCAAAATGTTATAGCATATCGCTGGATACGTGTGTCCACCATTTTGTATCACTGTATACTGCTGGACATATATCTGATGCCTACATCCTTTCTCAAATTTCTGCTTTGGATGGGAAGGAGATGGACTGATTGAATCTTTCATGTTTTCGGTTTCCATTTCAGTTTCAGTAGCTCAAGGAGGCGTCACTGCGTTCGGACAAATCCATATACGCCACACCACATCTGCCAAGCAGATGCCTGACCAGCGGCGTAGCCCAACACGCTTAGTCAGGCCTTGAGAAAAAAAAAAAAGGTGAATAAATAATAGATAAGCGTACATAAATAAGTAAATAAATACATAAATAGATAAATAAATAAATAATAATTATAATATGAAGAAAAAAGGTAGTAATAATAATAATAATAATCAATCATGTGCAAAGGGAAAGAGGAGGGAGGGGAGAGGGAAGAGGGGGGTAGAGGGAAGAGGGGGGGGGGGGGTAGAGGGAAGAGGAGGGAGGTGAGGGGGGTAGAGGGAAGAGGGGGGGGGGGGTTAGAGGGAAGAGGAGGGAGGGGAGAGGGGGGTAGAGGGAAGAGGAGGGGGAGGGGGTAGAGGGGAGAGGGGGGGTAGAGGGGAGAGGAGGGGGGTAGAGGGAAGAGGAGGGAGGGGAGAGGGGGGTAGAGGGGAGAGGAGGGATGGGGGAGGGGGTAGAGGGAAGAGGGGGGTAGAGGGAAGAGGAGGGATGGGGGAGCGGGTAGAGGGGGGTAGAGGGAAGAGGAGGGAGGGGAGAGGGGGGTAGAGGAAAGAGGAGGGGGGGGGGGGGTAGAGGGAAGAGGGGGTAGAGGGAAGAGGAGGGGGTGGGATAGAGGGAAGAGGAGGGTAGAGGGAAGAGGGGGGTAGAGGGAAGAGGGGGGTAGAGGGAAGAGGAGGGGGTGGGGTAGAGGGAAGAGGAGGGAGGGGAGAGGGGGGTAGAGGGAAGAGGAGGGGGGGGGGGGGTTAGAGGAAAGAGGAGGGAGGGGAGAGGGGGGTAGAGGAAAGAGGGGGGTAGAGGGAAGAGGAAGGGAGAGGGGGGTAGAGGGAAGAGGAGGGAGAGGAGACGGGGGTAGAGGGAAGAGGAGGGGGGTAGAGGGAAGAGGAGGGAGGGGAGAGGGAAGAGGAGGGAGGGGAGAGGGAAGAGGAGGGGGGTAGAGGGAAGAGGAGGGAGGGGAGAGGGGGGTAGAGGGAAGAGGAGGGGAAACTGGAAGCGGTGACCAAGACAAGGTCAAAGGGAAACAATCCAAGCTTGCCCTCCAAAAAATAATTTTGTAGATAAATTGCGTCCCTTCACCTGGATGACAGATATTTCCAGGAAATGTTTTGTGTTTTCCTGTGTGAAGCGTCCCTCCCCATTCTAGCTAGAAATGTGGAATCCCAAAACATTCATGCACTATATCATGAGATGTTTAATGATTGGGAATCAGTCACTGAAATTTTCTGTTGTCTTTGCTGTTTTGCCTGCAGTATCAGGTGTCTTGTTCAAGTCCATGATATTCATAAAATGTGAAGCACTTATTCATTTCCAATAAGATAAATTAATTGATAAAGGTCTAGGTGGTTAGAAACAGTTTCCCCCTTTAAATTACAGTTTTCGAGGGCTGTGGACAATGTAGTGATCTTGAATCTTATGATTAACTCAAAACACTTTATGTGCAGCTCGACTCCTCCTTAAAAAGTCAAGGAGAGAGAGTGCTACTGCTCTCCTGCGGACACTTCATTGGTTGCCTGTTCAAGCTAGAATTGAATATAAAGTTGCCTGTCTATGCTTTCAGTGCCTGAATTGTGATACCACACCCTCATATCTTTCTGAGATTGTTAACCTGTACTTGCCAAACAGAACATTGAGATCTATTGATTCTCCCAGCTAACTGTTCCCCGATACTTCCTTAACTCCTGTGGAAAGAGGTCATTTTCCGTCTTCGGCCCAACAACTTGGAGTTCTCTGCCTATTGCTCTCAGACAAACAACTCATCTATCTACCTTTAAAGCAAATCTTAAAACTTATCTCTTTAAAAAAAAACAACTTGTCATAACTCAGATAGTGCTGTTGTCCCAGGCCCATGGCAATGTGAGTGTGCGTGATGGGTGAGTAGAGAGAATGGGGGTGGGTAGATGGATGGTGGTGGTGTGGTTCGAAAGGGAGAATGACCCAATTTTTACCCCTTTCACCTTTTCTATCCAAAACTTTATTAAATCTATGGCATGCAGATTATAATTATGCTTCTTTTTACATTTATGTATTTTAAGTGAAAATTGCTGTTATCTCAGCTGTTTAATCATGTGTGTGTCTGTGTGTGTGTGTGTTTGTGTGAGTGTTGTAGTATTGAGAGTATGTTACTTTGTCAGTTTTATGCACTGTGTTTTTATAATATTAATGATTCTGTTTTATGTTTCTACTGCTTTTCATAATATTATGCTTTCTTGTTTTACTTTGTGTACTGGATTGTAAAGCGCTTAGAGCTTGCTTATGCTTGTATTTTTTTTAAATTAAATATTATAAAATATTATGTTTGGGGAAAGACACAAAGTGAGAGAAAGACTGTATGCCAGGTTACAGTTTATATATATATATATATATATATATAGAGAGAGAGAGAGAGAGAGAGAGAGAGAGAGAGATTTGGGTGATGGTTTTTTGTTGTTGTTTTCTTATTGTTGTTGTTCAGTGACTTATAAACATATAGATTTGATGACAATAAAGTGCTGTGTTCCATTCTCTTTACAGAGCTATACCCTTTTTTTTTTCTTTTTCTTTTTTTCTTTTTTTTAAACTTTATTCATTTTATTTTATTTTATTCTTTTTTTTTTCTTTTTTTTCTCAAGGCCTGACTATGCGCGTTGGGTCAGGCATCTGCTTGGCAGATGTGGTGTAGCGTATATGGATTTGACCGAACGCAGTGACGCCTCCTTGAGCTACTGATACTGATACTGATACCCTTTCAGACCACACTCACGTTCTCCGTGTGCACTGGGTGAATGGCGAACATTAGAGCAGACAGGAACGCCGCCTTCGACACGCCCTCCGTTCCTCTGGGTGTGACCTCCGACGACCTGCGCTTGTCCAACTGTGAGGGGAGACGATCCAGTAAAATGGAAAACATGGACAGGAACAAGACGGAGACCACTCCGTGGAGAATGATGTTGATGATGTGAAACCCTATCGGGTGCAGACCATTGGCGAAGTAATAGTTCCACCTAGAGATTGAAATTGAAATTACTAAAAATTCAGACTAGCTGAATGTGTACACATGCACTGGCATTTTCTTCCAGATCGGCTAGATGTATAGTATACACTTATTTTTTAAACTTTTTTTCCATTTTGCAAAAAATGACAAGTACGTGTATGAGAAAGCAATAACATTTGCGAACAAAAAATGACAAGTACATGACAGGCACAATAGCTGAGTGGTTAAAGTATTGACTTTCAATCCAAGGGTCATGGGTTTGAATCCCAGTAACAGCGCCTGGTGGGAAAAGGGTGGAGACTTTTCTGATCTCCCAGGTCAACATATGTCCAGACCTGCTAGTGCCTGAATCCGTTTCGTGTTTCGCAGATCACCAAATTTGCACGTTAAAGATCCTGTAATCCATGTCAGCATTTGGTGGGTTATGGAAACATGAACAAACCCTGCATGCACACCACCGAAAATGGAGTATGGCTGCCTACATGGGGTAGATAAACAAAACCGTCAAACACATAAAATATTACATGTCTGAATGTGCATATGTGTGTATGTGTGCGTGCCTAAAATCTGATTGAATGACACAGGAAACGAATGATGAGCGCCCAATGGCGGCGATCAGTTGGCTATACCCAGGTAGGCAGCCTGTTGTGCAAATGACCACGTGTTTGTTAAGCGCTTAGAGCTTGGTCTCCAACCGAGGATAGGCACTATATAAGTATCCATATCACCATCATGTATATATATGGGGAAGCAATAACACTTGTGAACAAACACAACAACTCGTAAGTTAAACTTCCCACCTGTATGTGAGCACCGTTAGCGGTCTGTATGATTTGTGCGACTTGTTGTTCAGCTTGTTGCCCCAAAAGTCGTGCTCCACCAAACTCCACAGAGGCGTCTCCGGCTTCAAGTCTTTGTTGCCGACAATGGCTTCACTGTCGTCAAACACAAACTCCCCATCGTAGCTGACTGCAAAGCAGACGACAGACACAACGAAGAGAACGCCACGAGCAATGATGGGGGATAACGTGGGTAAGGGCAGGCAACCATCCCATCTGTTAGCGAGATCAGAGTCGTCATCAAAGCATCTGTTGTGGTGGTGCTTGTGTTTTCCATTGGCTCTGGCTGATATGGATGTCATGGTTGATTTGGCTTGCAGCAGTAAGATTTCTTTTTGAGATCTGCAAGATAAAGCACGTTTAATTAGAAATAATCAATTCTTTCACTTTCAGGTGAAGTAAACTTCACTTGCATTAGGTTTTGCTGCTGCTCCCTGGATATTCAGTCAAAACATATAAGTTAAAAAAACATGCTTGTTCTTGCAGCCATGTATTTAATCTCAACTCTCAAATCAAAGCCAATAAATCTAACCACGAATAAGTCAACTTGTCTCCCTAGGATCATTTCCAACTACTTACATGATTGTTCAGACAGAAGAACACTGACAGGGCAAAAGTCCTGGGTTTGTCAGAATGTTCCCATAACCTGACCACTGTCATAAATTATATTTCGTTTGCTTACCTTTGCACATGGTGAACTGGAATGTGTTTGGTGTGTTTGGTGTGTGTGTGTATGTGTGTGTATGTGTATGTGTGTGCGTGCGCGCACACACATGTTCCATGTTTGTGAATGCAATACTAAGACTCTGTGTGTGTGTGTGTGTGTGAGTGTGTGTGGGCGTGTGTGTGTGAGTGTGTGTGCGCGCGCATGTTCCATATTTGTGTGAAAGTAAGGCTAAGACTCTGTGTGCGTGTGCGCGCGCGCGTGTGTGTGTGTGTGTGTGTGTGTGTGTGTGAGCGCCCGCGCGCGCGTGCACGTTCCATGTTTGTGTGTGTATGAATGCAAGTCTATGAGTATGATTCTGTGTGTGTGTGTGCGCGCGCGCGCGCTCGCGCGTGTGTGTGTGAGTGTGTGACAGACAGAGCGAGCAGAATTAAACATGACAAGCCGGAAAATTCAAATCGAATGTCTGAATCAATCGATCCAACCATTGCAGACGACCATGCGACTTTACAGAATTTCTTTTAACTCGTGCCAAATATTCCATGAGTGACTTGCATTAAACCCAGCAACACACTTACCAAATACGTATTTACAGAAGCATGCCAACAGTATGCACCCACTGAATCTCTACAGCTGAGAGGAATGTGGTATTTGAAGGTGTTTAAATTCTTGAAATAGCATCGGAGGTTGCCATACTGCCAGAAAGCGTATTTCGTTGTCGTAAACGTTTGACTGTCTCGTGTGCACTTCCTGATTTGTTCGCTGTAAGGTCTCTCGTTGGCGTCAATATCGTTCGATAATGGTCATGAGATATTACTTTGAAACGACCGTTGGAATGCAGATTAAGCTTGTATGCGGTTAAGGCGGAGTCAGCCCGATACCCCCCCGATGTCGATACTCCCCCGGCTCGTTAATCCCTCTCAGAAGATCCAAAAACAAGCAAATACACAACGCAAATGTAGTACAGTTGTGACTGATCATCCTTTCTGCTTGATCAAAGATGTGTTGTGGAATGATCAGCGTGTTATGTGTTCTCCGAGTTAGGGCGATCTCTGCGGGGATCGCACCCAATACCTCTCCTCCTCCGTTCTTTGGGGGGAAATGTGTGGTCTTTCTTCCCCTTTTGTTTTTTTTCTCTGTGAGAAGTGTCTGCTCGGTCAGCCGGATGGAAGAGGTGAGGCAGAGTAGAGTAGAGTAGGGGGAGAGAGGGGGGGGGGGTGGAAGAGGGTGACTAGGACAGGCGGATATGGGGGGTTGGGGCACCTTGGGGCACTGACATAGTAGGGGAAGGGAGAGTAGGATGGGGGAAACGGCTTAGGGGTCGATAGGGAAACTGAGCAGGCGGGATGGGGAGAACATAGGAGATGGAAGAGTAGGATAGGGGGAACATACGGGTAGGGAAAGTAGGATGGGGGGACTGACATAGGGGAGGGGGAGATAGTGGAAGGGAGAGTATGATGGGGGGAACATATGGGTAGGGAAAGTAGGATGGGGGGACTGACATAGGGGTAGGGAAAGTAGGATGGGGGGAACATAGGGGTAGGGAAAGTATGATGGGGGAACATAAGGGATGGAAGAGTAGGATGGGGGGAACATAGGGGTAGGGAAAGTAGGATGGGGGGAACATAGGGGTAGGGAAAGTAGGATGGGGGGAACATAGGGGTAGGGAAAGTAGGATGGGGGGAACATAGGGGTAGGGAAAGTAGGATGGGGGGACTGACATAGGGGTAGGGAAAGTAGGATGGGGGGACTGACATAGGGGTAGGGAAAGTAGGATGGGGGGAACATAGGGGTAGGGAGCCATTGGGGGAACATAGGGGTAGGCCGGGAAAGTAGGATGGGGGGAACATAGGGGTAGGGAAAGTAGGATGGGGGGAACATAGGGGATGGAAGAGTAGGATGGGGGGAACATAGGGGTAGGGAAAGTAGGATGGGGGGAACATAGGGGTAGGGAAAGTAGGATGGGGATAGGCCGGGAAAGTAGGATGGTAGAAACATACTGGGGGGGGGGGGGGGAGGGGGGGCATGGGGGATGGGAGAGTAGGATGGGGGGACATTGGGGGAGAGTAGCACAGGGGTGGAGACATAGGGGAGGGGAGAAGGAGAGTAGGGGGTGGGTGGTGGGGAACGAAGGAGGGGAAGAGAGACTGGGTAGGATGGGGGAACATGAGGGGGCGGGGGGCCGGGGGGGGGGTATAGGAGAAGGGAGAGTAGGATGGGGGAACATAGGGGAGAGGAGGATGGGGGAAACAGAGGGGGAGAGTAGGACAGGGGGGGGGGGGACATAGGGGAAGGAAGAGTAGAACAGGATGGGATCACAACCAATCATTCTGCTCCATTCTTTGGAGGAAAATATGTGGTCATTTTTCTTTATTTCTGTTGTGAAGCGTCTGCATGGTGATCTGATCAAATACACTGTTACTGCATGGGGCCGGTAGGAGGTCCAGCAGTGGAGAGGGTAGCCAGACTGAGGGTAACGGGAACAGGAGCATGTAAGAGGTGCGTAGTAAGAAGCGGGAGAGGCGGGGAGTAGGGTGATAGGAGAGTAGGCCGGACTGGGCTTGGGAAATGGGGGTACGGTGATGGCAGAGAAGGACGTGGATGGATGCAGGTGGAAGGGAGACTAGGATGGTGGGGATGGGAGAGTAGGACAGGGTGGAGATGGGGGGATGAGAGAATAGGACAGGGGGAGATGGTGGGAAATGGAGAATAGGAGGGCGGGGGGGGGGGGGAGTGTCGCGGGGGGGGGGGGGGGGGGAGATGGATGGATGGAGATTCGGAGATGGAGAGTAGGACAGGCGAGGGATAGGGGGAGTGGGGAGATGGGAAAGTAGTACGGGAGCGGGAGGGGGGGGGGGCAGGAGAGTATGGAGGAGATGGAGAGATGGATGGATGGGAGATTAAAAGATGGGGGGTAGGACAGGCGAGAGATAGGGGGGGGAATCAGAGACAAGGACAGGGGGGAGATGGGGTAAGGGAGAATAGGACAGGGGGGAGGGGGGGAGAGAGGTGGATGGATGGGAGATTAGGAGATGGGGAGTAGGACAGGTGAGAGATAGGGGTAAATCAGAGACTAGGACAGGGGGGAGATGGGGGGATGAGAGAGTAGGACAGGGGGAGATGGTGATAGGGAGAGTAGGACAGGTGGGAGATGGGGTAAGGGTTTACAGGTCAGGATGTCAGTGAAGGGCTGTCACCTCACTGAGATCAGACAGAACTTACAGGTCAGGATGTCAGTGAAGGGCTGTCACCTCACTGAGATAAGACAGATCTTACAGGTCAGGATGTCAGTGAAGGGCTGTCACCTCACTGAGATAAGACAGAGCTTACAGGTCAGGATGTCAGTGAAGGGCTGTCACCTCATTGAGATCAGACAGAGCTTACAGGTCAGGATGTCAGTGAAGGGCTGTCACCTCACTGAGATCAGACAGAAGCTTACAGGTCAGGATGTCAGTGAAGGGCTGTCACCTCATTGAGATCAGACAGAGCTTACAGGTCAGGATGTCAGTGAAGGGCTGTCACCTCACTGAGATAAGACAGAGCTTACAGGTCAGGATGTCAGTGAAGGGCTGTCACCTCATTGAGATCAGACAGAGCTTACAGGTCAGGATGTCAGCGAAGGGCTGTCACCCCATTGAGATAAGACAGAGCTTACAGGCCAGGATGTCAGTGAAGGGCTGTCACCTCACTGAGATAAGACAGATCTTACAGGTCAGGATGTCAGTGAAGGGCTGTCACCTCACTGAGATAAGACAGATCTTACAGGTCAGGATGTCAGTGAAGGGCTGTCACCTCACTGAGATAAGACAGAGCTTACAGGTCAGGATGTCAGTGAAGGGCTGTCACCTCACTGAGATAAGACAGAGCTTACAGGTCAGGATGTCAGTGAAGGGCTGTCACCTCACTGAGATCAGACAGAAGCTTACAGGTCAGGATGTCAGTGAAGGGCTGTCACCTCACTGAGATCAGACAGAGCTTACAGGTCAGGATGTCAGTGAAGGGCTGTCACCTCACTGAGATCAGACAGAAGCTTACTGGTCAGGATGTCAGTGAAGGGCTGTCACCTCAATGAGATCAGACAGAGCTTACAGGTCAGGATGTCAGTCACCATTACTAACTGGACTTTTTCCTTTTAGGGAATATAATTACTCGGAACTTTAATTTTTTTTTTTTTTAAATTTTTATATCTTTTTAGATAATTGGGAATGTAATTACCACCTTTCTCCAACAAAAATCGCTCGGCCTCATTAAAAAGCACACATAATCAGATAGTAGGGATTCATTTAAAGCTAAAGCCACATTGATATTTTGCCAAAGTTCTGCAGTCAAGGAGTTAGCACGAGGAATGATAACAAGCAAAGGGCGGTAATTTGTATACCCCCCCCCCCCCCCCACCACCACCACCACCGCCTCCTAGGATGTTTATACAACCGATTCACATATTTTGTATTTGTATTTGTATTTCTTTTTATCACAACAGATTTCTCTGTGTGAAATTCGGGCTGCTCTCCCCAGGGAGAGCGCGTCGCTACACTACAGCGCCACCCTTTTTTTCTTCTTTTTTGTATTTTTTCCTGCATGCAGTTTTATTTGTTTTTTCCTATCGATGTGGATTTTTCTACAGAATTTTGCCAGGAACAACCCTTTTGCTGCCGTGGGTTCTTTTACGAGCGCTAAGTGCATGCTAGCACACGAGACCTCGGTTTATCGTCTCATCCGAATGACTAGCGTCCAGACCACCACTCAAGGTCAAGTGGAGGGGGAGAAAATATCGGCGGTTGAACCGTGAATCGAACCAGCGCGCTCAGATTCTCTCGCTTCCTAGGCGGACGCGTTACCTCTAGGCCATCACTCCACATATCAATGAAAACCTTGTGAACCTCCTCAGTCTCACCTCCTAGTCGCACCTCTCTCTGTCTCTGTCTGTCTATCTGTGTGTCTCTATCTCTATCTCTCACTGTGTGTGTGCGTGTGTGTGTTACTCGCTTCCGTTCCGTACAGATGTGAGCGATGTTGTGTCTCTCAGTTTGACGCTGTGTTATACTGGTACGTTATACATGTATTAAGTATTAAGTATAACTACATTTATATGCGTACATGTTTGTGTGTCTCTTAGAACAACGGCAGATGTGTAAGTCGGCCAAAGTGCTAATATCTTCACCGTTGGAAAATAAAGATTAATTAATTCATTCTCCCTCTCCCTTTCTCTCTCTCTCTCTCTTTCTTTCTCTCTCTCTCTCTCTCCTTCCCTCTCTCTCCCTCTCTTCCTCTCTCTCCATCTTTTTCTCCCTCCCTTTCTCTCTCCCTCCCTCTCTCCCTCCCTCCCTCTCTCTCCCTCCCTCCGTCTCTCTCCTCCCCCCTCTCTTTCTCCCTCTCTCTCTCTCTTCCTCTCTCTCCATCTTTTTCTCCCTCCCTCTCTCCCTCCCTCCGTCTCTCTCCTTCTCCCCCCTCTCTTTCTCCCTCTCTCTCTTTTCCTCTACCTCTCTATCCCTCTCCGCCTCTCCCCTCCCCATCTCTCTCTCCATCCCTCCCTATACCTCTCTCCCTCTCTCTCCCCATCTATCTCCCTCTCCCCCTCTCCCTCTGTCTCTGTCTGTCTATCTGTGTGTCTCTATCTCTATCTCTCTCCCTCTCCCTTTCTCCCTCCTCTCTCTCTCTTTCTCCCTCTCTCTCTTTTCCTCTCTCTCTATCTCCCTCTCCGCCTCTCCCCCCCCCATCTCTCTCTCCATCCCTCCCTATATCTCTCCCCCTCTCTCTCCCCATCTATCTCCCTCTCCCCCACTCTCTCTTTCTCTCCCCCTCTCCCTCCCCCCTCTTTCTCTCCCTCCCTTTCTCTCTCTCTCTCTCTCTCTCCCTTTCTCTCTCTCCCTCTATCTCTGTCTCTCTGTCCGCTCTGCCCCGCCCGAGGCGTTTCTATTCCCACCTCAGTCCACCTACTCTCCTACACACACACACACACACACACACACACACACACACACACACACACACACACACACACACACACACACACACACACACACACACCTACACACACACACACACACACACACACACACACACACACACCACGATGCAACAACCAGCAGCAGTTTCAACTCAATCGCGGGCCCAACGTTCTCGATCAATGAATGATCTACAAACACAGGGTTCATGAATAGTTAGGGATTACTTGGGAACCCAAAACAGTCGTCTTCTTTGGAGCATACATTGTATAATGATACTGAACAATTGGGAACCCAAAACAATCGTCTTCTTGGAAGTATACATTGTATAATGATGTTGAACACTTGGGAACCCAAAATGTCGTCTTCTTCGGAGCATACACTGTATAATAATGTTGAACACTTGAGAACCCAAACAGTCGTCTTCTTGGAAACATACATTGTATAATGATGTTGAACACTTGGGAACCCAAACAGTCGTCTTCTTGGAAACATGCATTGTATAATGATACTGAACACTTAGGAACCCAAACAGTCGTCTTCTTGGAAGCATAGATTGTATAATGATGTTGAACACTTGAGAACCCAAAACAGTCGTCTTCTTGGAAGTATGCATTGTGTAATGATGTTTAACACTTGGGAATCCAAAACAGTCGTCTTCTTCGAAGCATACATTGTGTAATGATGTTGAACACTTGGGAACCCAAAACAGTCGTCTTCTTCGAATCATACATTGTATAATGATGTTGAACACTTGGGAACCCAAAACAGTCGTCTTCTTCGGATCATGCATTGTATAATGATACTGAACACTTGAGAACCCAAACAGTCGTCTTCTTGGAAACATACCTTGTATAATGATGTTGAACACTTGGGAACCCAAAACAGTCGTCTTCTTCGAAGCATACATTGTGTAATGATGTTGAACACTTGGGAACCCAA
>NC_134905.1:5556069-5558569 GCF_041734735.1 Babylonia areolata | reverse complement strand
TTGTCGATGGTTTTCCACACAGGCAACATCCTGCTCGTCAAAGAGTACCAGCACGTCACCAGCCAGATGGCAGTGCTGTTCAGGTCCAGGGAGGAATCTCTGCTGACGAGCGACGCCGTTCGACAGGAAGGTGGGGAAAGTTCAGAGCCAGGGCGACCCGTGTTTAGCGAAAGCGGCACCCAGGCTGTTCATCGCTCTAAGACGAAGATGTCCAGAAAGGTTCCCGACACTTATTTCCACACAGCTTCTGAACAAAACGGCGTTAAAGCACGCGGAAAAACACTCTCTAACAAACACCCACAACCTCATTTAAGACAAACGACAACAAAAAGAGAATTTTCTTCCCAAGCGAAGTTCACACATTCATTAGAGAAAACAGCAACATGGAACTCCACCGAAAAGAAACACCCACAAACGACCAGAGCCGTGACGAGGAACAAGAAAACGATTCTCACCCCTATTCCACCATCAGCAGACCAGTCCCCACCCCAAAACCTCACCCAAGGTACAGCGGAGAACGACTCCAGACAACCTCACCACCCACCCACACCAAGCAACACGCGGAAGGCGCAGTGAAGCTGATGGTGAATGACGACGTGATTCATCTGGAGGACATAGACACACTCCACAACGACCAACACGATGACCGAAAACAACACACTACAACACCGAAAGATGCTCAACGTCAGAAATTCAAAAACGTTGCAGCAGACGATCCTGACGGCGGCCATCTTGAGCAGAAGAAGAAGAAGACCACAGACGGACAAGTTGTAGAGGTCCAAGGCGCCTCCAGAACATTGAAGACACTTTGCGTCGTATTCAAGCACGCCGTCGTCAAGGCAGCCAGAGGAGGGGGAAGGAGGAGGTGGAGGAGGAGATGCAAGACATGGAGGAGGCGTTTGATCACCTGTGCGGGCAGCATCAGGTCCTGTGTTCCATTCTGCGCCGGAGTCAGGGCAGTTTGGTGCACCTGATCGCTGTGGCGTTTATCTGGTGGGTGGAAACTTTGTTTCCTGTATAAGTTTTTTGTTCTTTTTTTTTTCATTTTCTTTTCCGTTGTCTTCATTTTCCCCTCCACCCCCCCTCCACCCCCATGTATTTGTATTTCATTTTATCACAACAGATTTCTCTGTGTGAAATTCGGGCTGCTCTCCCCAGGGAGAGCGCGTCGCTACACTACAGCGCCACCCTTTTTTTTTTCTTTTTTTTTTCTCTCCTGCATGCAGTTTTATTTGTTTTTCCTATCGAAGTGGATTTTTCTACAGAATTTTGCCAGAACAACCCTTTTGTTGCCGTGGCTTCTTTTACATGCGCTAAGTGCATGCAAGCACACGGGACCTCGGTTTATCGTCTCATCCGAATGACTAGCGTCCAGACCACCACTCAAGGTCTAGTGGAGGAAGAGAAAATATCGGCGGCTGAGCCGTGATTCGAACCAGCGCGCTCAGATTCTCTCGCTTTCTAGGCGGACGCGTTATCTCTAGGCCATCACTCCTCATAAGGTATTCTGTATTCTGCAAAGTAAAAGTAGTTATAGTAGTATCAATGATGGCGGCGGCGGTGATAGTTGTGGTGGTGATGATGTTGACGACGACGATGATGATGATGATGATGATGATAACAACAGTAGCATTTACAGAGTTCCGTGAATGGATATATATGAACGCGGACCAGACGTGGATTCGTTGACCTTGTAAAGTGCTGTGGATGAATGAATAGATGAACGTATCTCGTGGGCTGCAGCTCACATGTTCACTCGTATGTACACGAGTAGGCTTTTGCGTGTATGGGGGGGGTGGGGACCGTTTTTAGCGACGCCACCAGGCTGTTACTCGTTCTAAGGGGATGTCCAGGAGGTTCCTCCCTTATTTCCACCACGACGCTGATAGAAACGGGTCTTAAACGGCGTAAACATCTTAAACCCTTGCAGTTAAAAAAGACCGAAGGAGAGAATTTCTCCACAAGCAAGTTTCAACATTATGTTGACCTGGAATCACGAAAAGAACTCCACCTTACCACCAGGCCGTACGGGGAATCGAACCCACCCTAAATCAGCAGAAGTCCCACCCAAAACTCACCAAGGGTACGGGCCCCAGACCCTCTCCTCCCCTACACCAGACCCCGCGGATGCCAGTGGGTGTGCTGAATGACTCATCCTTTGAGCTTCGGACACTCAGACAAGTGACGTAAAACTTTCCCAAAGATTAAACGTCTTCAATAAGACGTCCTTGACGCGCCTTGAAAAGAAGAAGGTAAGGGGGAAACGTTGTTCAAGCGCCCCCGTCATTGCCTTTTTCGTATTGAGCAGAGTTAACCCACCGGGCTATGCGCGGTCAAGGAAGTGAAGGAATGCTGACCATGGGAGCGTTTGTATGTGCAGCGGCATCAGGTCTGTTTCATGATCTGGCCTCGGGGCAGTTTCACTGAGCGGCGATAAATTGTCAAAAGCTTGTTGCTTTTTGTCCTCCGTTGCCATTTTACCCTCATGCCCCCATGATTT
>NC_134905.1:5478569-5536069 GCF_041734735.1 Babylonia areolata | reverse complement strand
AAGAAGAAGAATTTTGCGAGAGGACAAGACTCTCAATCGTTGCCATGGGTTCTTTTTCAGTGCGCCAAGTGCGTGCTGCACACGGGACCTCGGTTTATCGTCTCATCCGAAAGACAAGACGCTCAATTTGATTTTGCAGTCTTCTCTTCTTCTTCTTCTACGTTAGTGGGCTTCAACTCCCACGTTCACTCGCATATACGCGAGTGGGCTTTTTACGTGTATGACTGTTTTTACCCCGCCATATAGGCAACCATACTCCGCTTTCGGGGGTGTGCATGCTAGGTATGTTCTTGTTTCTATAACCCACCGAACGCTGACATGGATTACAGGATCTTTAACGTCCGTATTTTTGATCTTATGCTTGCGTATACACACGAAGGGGGTTCAGGCACTGGCAGGTCTGCACATATGTTGACCTGGGAGATCGTAAAAATCTCCACCCTTTACCCGCCAGGCGCCGTCACCGTGATTCGAACCCGGGACCCTCAGATCGAAAGTCCAACGCTTTAACCATTCGGCTATGGCGCCCTTCTGATTTTGCAGTCAAACTTGGGGGGAAAAAAAAAAAAAAAAAAAAAAACAGGGCGTGAGCGGGATTCGAACCCAGACCCTCACGGACTCTGTATTGGTAGGTGGGCGTCGTAACCATTGTGCCACCGTCCTCCTGAGAAAACTGACACAGAAGGATCGAAGAAATGACAATAAGATCAAGCAAGTTTGAACAGTTTTTGACTCACTTGTGTAAACAAAGTGAGTCTATGTTTTAACCCGGTGTTCGGTTGTCTGTGTGTGTGTGTGTGTGTGTGTGTGTGTCTGTGTGTCTGTGTGTCCGTGGTAAACTTTAACATTGACATTTTCTCTGCAAATACTTTGTCAGTTGACACCAAATTTGGCATAAAAATAGGAACAATTCAGTTCTTTCTTGTTTAAACAATATTGCACCTCTGGTATGGGCACAAAAAAATAAAGAATGAAGCCTAATTGTATGCAAACTGCATTTACTGTTATATTTATATTTTTTGTATTCTCTAAACTTGGCACTTTGATCTGATATTCGACCTAACAACAACAGCAGTCATTATTATAATTTTTTGTTCAAACAGGAACTCCTTTTGCTAAGCATGGGAGTTTTATTTATTTTGCAAACGTTTTGGTGCAATCAGTAAAAAAAAGGGAAATTACTCTGTAATTAATGCTAGGGGAGTTAATTTGCTTTAAACTGATCTTTCTCATCTTAAACATTACATTTTGAAATTATACTCGATACACAAAAAGCTTGGATTTTTTTTTTTTTTTAAGTGTATCACAAGTGAGTCTTGAAGGCCTGGCCTCTCTTGTTTATTCAAGCTTTGGTCCTTAGGGGTGGAGTAGGCGTTTAAGCTAAGATAAATCACACAATGTAATGGATATCAATGTGCTACAGTTTCATTTATTCGATCACAGACACCGCAAAATAACAAACTACCTATACAGCTGACATGCATGTCACACAGTAAATATACAAGAAGACAGTTGAAAGATAGTGTTGTGAAGTGTGTTCATCAAAAGAAGCCTCTAGTTTTATACATTATTTCTGGAAAAATACATTCAATAAGACACGGTGTGTGTGTGTGTGTGTGTGTGTGTGGAGTTATGAAAACATGACACGGTGTGTGTGTGTGTGTGTGTGTGTGTGTGTGTGTTTTGCAAGTTTAAAAAGTTTGCATTTTCGCTGTGTTTTCGTGAGACTTGTGAGTTTTATAGCTACTGGGTGGCGTTAGAAGTATTCATTTACTGTCACCGACCCTCAGTGTGCAATTTTTTAACGACTGGGAACGAACAATTGAACACATAACGAAATTGCTCACCGCCTCCTACGCCTAATCGGACCTGCCACAGCTTCCAAGTGTGAACAACAAAGGCTCAAAAAACAAACTGAGGATAGATTCTAGCCTCACTCAGTGCACGCACGCACACACACACACACACACACACACACACACACACGCGCGCGCACACTGACACTGATTTTATTGCCATTGGCAAAGATACCCTTTTGGCAAGGGGCTTACAAAACCAGAGAGAGGATAAAGATTTTAGGCATTGCCTCGTCTCCCAACCTGTCCTTGTGACAACAAAAACAGTAACGATAAGACACAACAATAATAACAATGGTAAATACTACTACTACTAATACCACCACCACCACCACCACCACCACCACTACTACTGCTACTGCTACTACTACCACCACCACCACCACCACTACTACTACTACTACTACCACCACCCCTACTACTAATGATAATTATAATACTAATCAACGCACCATCATCACCATCATAAAAAATATAATAAAGGAAACATAGTCACACACTCACACCCACCCACACACATGTGCACACACTCATCCCCAAACACACACAACCCTTATGCATATACATATATACACATCAGGACTATACACACATGCATGCATATGTCTACATGTACATACGTACATGTATGCATATGCATACATAGACATAATAAGGTATCAAATCATATTGTAGTACATTACAAATCATATTGTAGTACAATAGCAGATACTGAAAAAAAAATTTTTTTTTAAATCAAGAAGTAAAGGGGTTATTACTACTGTCAAATGAATCACCACACAGATTACAGGAAAGAGGCACGACTGAGATGAAAAATATATAAAGAGAGCAGAGAAACATAGTTATATGACTGTACATATACAATGGTGATGAGAAATCTGATATGGTAGGCAATAACAGCGTGCATGTAATACATGAGGAGAGAGAGAGGGGGTGGGGGGAGAGAGGAGAGAGATAGAGACAGAGGGGGGAGAGAGATAGGGGGAGAGAGAGAGATAGGGGGAGAGAGGGAGGGGGAGAGAGATAGAGACAGAGGGGGGGGGAGAGACAGAGGGGGGAGAGAGAGAGAGAACGAACGAACGAAATTTTATTTTACGAGGGTAAAGGAGTAAGCACAAAGTACTTTTTTACATCCAGCCCTCTGGGCATGAATAATAATTGGAAAAAAAAAGCAACAAAGTAACACACACAAAAAAAAAAGAAAAAAAAAAAGCGAGAGTCAATTCACAACATCAACGTCAAAATTGCATAAGCATGTGCAAACATAACATAGAACGTATGTACAATACAATATCGCGATAGATGAATAACAACGAGGACAATAGGGTAGGGGCGTGGTGGAGAGCGGAAGGAAGAATGGACAAGAGGAAGAGTAAAGAAGGCAGGGGAGGCTGACAACAGACAGATATAGTGACAGTGACAGTGGAGAGACATAGAGACTGACAGGGGAGGAGAGAGGCGTATATATATTGACAATCTATACATGATTTTTTGTTTATAATTGATATGTGCCACATAATCACATGTTTTTCAATAAATGTGCACGATATATATTTTTAAAGTTAGGGATGCTTTTTACAGTGTTTACATTGAGGCAGGATAATAATTCATTCCATAAACAGCCCCCTGAATAAGACAGACTAGATTTAAAAAGATCGATCCTTGGAAGTGGTACCATAACTTTATGAAGATGACGATGAGTGTTGATTACAAATTTATTCTTCAGCGAGGGGGGAGCAAATCCAGACATGATTTTGAACATAAGTAGACCTTTGTTAAATAGAAGTTTTGTTTTCAGTGGGAGGATATCGAGAGCTTTATAATCAGATACAGTCAATGATGAAGATTTTAAAAGAATCAATTTTACAGCTCTTCTATGCAGACTCAATAGAGGTTTTATAATACTGTCACTCGCCGAATCCCACACTGTCGAAGCATAGTTAATGTGTGATTCTATATAAGTACTGACAAATAGTTTTCGGCAGTGAAGATCCAAAAAATGTTTGATTCTAGACAGTTGATAGATATTTTTTGATACCTGTTTGCATAACAGAGAAATATGATGTGACCATGACAAATTATTATCGATAGTGATGCCAAGGATTTTATGGTGGTCAACTTCTTCAATCTTGTCACCTTTGATGAAAATAGGCGAACAGTTTATGGATATATTTTGACGTTTTTGTCTTGTTGTGATTATTAGGAATTTTGTTTTTTTAGGACGGAGACACATGTGGTTTAGTTCGGACCATTCAATCAATTGGTCAATACTTTCCTGAAGAGAAAGAGATACGATACATAGGTTAGTATGACTAGTATGAATGGTGGTGTCATCAGCAAACATTTCACATGAGAGGGAGAGAGAGAGGGAGAGAGAGAGAGGGGTGGAGAGAGAGGGGGGAGAGAGAGAGAGAGAGAGAGAGAGAGAGAGAGAGGCCACCACTCAAATAACTGCAACAACAACAACAACAAAAAGTCTTTAACAGGACACGGATATCAGTTGCTATCCGAACAGCAGCTGCGCTGGCGTGCAGATGACACTGTAATTACCTTAACCCTTTCATTTCTTCCGACCCGAACAGAACCCACCACCCCCCATTTCGACAGCTACCTTCACTGAACCCGAGACCCAAGCCTCCGAACAACTTGACTTCAAGGCGTCAGTTGATTGTTAAAATTAACTCTTTTCAAACCACTAATGGCGCGTGGTGAGGAGACAGGGTTTGATGGATATTTTATAATCTCTATACCATATCCGAATATAAATTTTTAGTCATAATTATCATTTTTTGTTCAAACAGGAACTTCTTTTGCTAAGCATGGAAGTTTTATTTGTTTTGCAAACGTTTTGATGCAGATAGTAAAAAAAAAAAAGGGAAATTACTCTGTAATTAATGCTAGGGGACTTAATTTGCTTTAAACTGATCTTTCTCATCTTAAACATTACATTTTGAAATTATACTCAATACATAAAAAGCTTGGATTTTTTTTTTTTTTTAAGTGTATCACAAGTGAGTCTTGAAGGCCTTGCCTCTCTTGTTACTATTTTTCTTATCACCGACTACACCAGGAGTCTGTCTTATCTAAACAACCTGTCAGCCGAGAGAGGGGGCGACCCGAAACGAGCGTAGCACAGCGAACATGACTTGGAATATTGTGTGTGTGTGTGTGTGTCTATGGCTCAGACCGACAAAAACTAAAGAGTGGTAACTCTCTCCATACACAAGGCACACAACTTGACCTGATCGAGGAGTATAAATACCTCAATGGGCATTACACTGCTTACAGGACCACATCACACCACCATAGATAAGACCACAGCCACGAACAACTTGACCTTGAGGGCTCATTGCGGATAGGTCGCTAAACTCAACTCTACCTACACCACATAGAGAGACCACAGTTCCAGCTATCCTTCTTCTTCTTCTTCTTCTTCTGCGTTCGTGGGCTGCAACTCCCACGTTCACTCGTATGTACACGAGTGGGCCTTTACGTGTATGACCGTTTTTACCCCGCCATGTAGGCAGCCATACTCCGTTTTCGGGGGTGTGCATGCTGGATATGTTCTTGTTTCCATAACCCACCGAACGCTGACATGGATTACAGGATCTTTAACGTGCGTATTTGATCTTCTGCTTGCATATACACACGAAGGGGGTTCAGGCACTAAGCAGGTCTGCACATATGTTGACCTGGGAGATGGTAAAAATCTCCACCCTTTACCCACCAGGCGCCGTCACCGTGATTCGAACCCCGGACTCTCAGACTGACAGTCCAACGCTTTAACCACTCGGCTATTGCGCCCGTCGTTCCAGCTATCCGACACGATGAACCTCTGAGGCAACTCCATGAAGCTGTCAAAGAACAGGTTTCACCTCAACGTCAGGGGCAACAACTTCTTCGCACAGAGGGTGGTCTCAGCATGGAATGAACTACCTGATCAGGTGGTGACAGCACCATCAGTCGCCGCCTTCAAACAACGCCTCGACAGCCACTGGAAGGACCTGTGTACGATCCCAAGTACATTCAACAGACCGCAGGGAGAGCGCGTCGCTACTCTGACAGCGCCCCTCCCGCCCCCCGCACACTCCCTGCTCCCCCACTCCCACTCCCCGCCCCCCCTTAAGGTTTATGAGGCACAATAAAAACATAAACATGAGCATAAACAGAAAAGAAACATTCTTGTGAACAAATTTCGCCAACCTCGGCTGATTGAAGAAAACTCCAACCAGCTTCGTTCACCCGTCAAAATATGCCCGCTTGTCCAGTCCAAACCTTTACTGCGCACTGATTGCACGTGCAGTGTTACGGCGCACTCATCGCACGTGCAGTATTACGGCGCACTCATTGCACGTGCAGCATTACGGCGCACTGATCGCACGTGCAGTGTTACGGCGCACTCATCGCACGTGCAGTGTTACGGCGCACCCATCGCACGTGCAGTATTACGGCGCACTCATTGCACGTGCAGTATTACGGCGCACTCATTGCACGTGCAGCATTACGGCGCACTCATTGCACGTGAAATGCACAGTTAGAAAAATGTTGTACCTGACAACTAGTTCACAACTTGTCTGCTGCCAGCATTGGGTTTCAGCTATTTCCCTGTTTCCAACTTGTCAGGTGCGACAATGTATATTTTCTAAAGTAAAACCAATACTATAAATGTTCATAAAAGACCTCAAACAAGCATATGAAGCAGACAAGTATGCCTTTGACGTAACTATGCATAATAACTAATTTGTGGGGAAAAAAATGTGCACTTTATAAATGTTTAATACAAGATTAAGCTATACAATGCTACCTTGGAATTATGCCATTGAACATGTATTGTTTTGCTGTTGTATTTGTATTTGTATTTCTTGTTATCACAACAGATTTCTCTGTGTGAAATTCGGGTTGGTCTCCCCAGGGAGAGCTCGTTGCTGTACTACAGCGCAACCCCTTTTTTTTCTTTCTTTTTCTTTTCTTTTTTTGTATTTTTTCCTGCGTGCAGTTTTATTTGTTTTTCCTATCAAAGTGGATTTTTCTACAGAATTTTGCCAGGAACAACCCTTTTGTTGCCGTGGGTTCTTTTACGTGTCCTAAGTGCATGCTGCACACGGGACCTCGGTTTATCGTCTCATCCGAATGACTAAGCGTCCAGACCACCACTCAAGGTCTAGTGGAGGGGGAGAAAATATTGGCGGCTGAGCCGTGATTCGAACCAGCGCGCTCAGATTCTCTCGCTTCCTAGGCGGACGCGTTACCTCTAGGCCACCACTCCACTGGACTTGTGGACTTGTCAGTACTTAGAACTTAATCATGTGCTTACCCTTTACTTTCTAATGCACAAAATGTATAAATTATGTATCTGTAAACCTTTGTCTGAATGAAAAATGTTAGGGGAAAAAAAAACGTATACTTTCTTTCTGGAAAACTTTTGCATGCCAGAACATTATTATTTTTTATTTATTTATTGATAATTATCGCCGAAGACATGGAACAAGCTCCCTGATAACCTCCGTCATTCTGATTCCCTCGCATCTTATCTCGTCTCAAAACCCACCTTTTCCCTCAGCAGTAAGTTCAATTGTGGGCAGGTCCACTTCCTTTGCGTTAGTTGTGCTTGACTATGTGTGTATACATATGTGTGTGTGCATAACTACATGCATGTATATGAATATGTATTGTGTGTGCGTGAGTTTATGTAAGTTTGAGCCTGCATATGTGTGCGTATGTGTTAGGGTAGCTGTTAGATACACATGTATTGTTAAAATGTATGTATGCAGTGTGTGTGTGTGCGTGTGTGCGTGTGTGTGTGTGTGTGTGTGTGTGTAGTCACATTTTGGTGTGTGTATGTAACATAGATGTAATGTTTTATGTTAACAAAGCGTTTTTGTAAAGCACCTAGAGCAGATTTCTGGACAGTGTGCTATATAAGTATCCATTATTATTATTATTATTATTATTATTATTATTATTATTATTCTCCGCTTCGCACACATCACACCGGCATCAAAGTAGTTCGTGCCAGCGAAAGGGTTGTGAATATTTTCTTGAAATAGTTTGCCTGCTGTATGAGAAAAAAGAAATATAAATCAACTACTACCTTCCGCAGTCAGCGATCGCCTGACACACAGTACAGGAAACGAAAAGTAAAAATAACGCGTGACAGCGAAAGGGTTAAATATACTTTCTTGCAACATTATCTATACTTAATCATAACCCTCCACGGCCAATAATCGCTTGACACAAAACACAGGAACCCAGAAATAAAAATAATAATGCGTGACAGCGAAAGGGTTAAATATACTTTCTTCCATTCGTCTGCATTATTACCTTTTTTATCATTAATTATCACCTTCTACGACCAGCAATCGATTGACACACATAAAAGGAAGCCATAAATAATAATAATAATAATGCGTTGTAGCTAAAGGGTTAAAAGTTGGGGTGGGTTTTTTTGTTGTTTTTTTTCTTTCTTTTTTTTAATTCAAACACTTAGTTTTGTGAAGAAGGGTCCACAACTCGTTTGCAGTCCCCACTCGGTTTGTCAGTCAGAGCAGACTCGGACACTCAACATGATCGCTACATTCTGGAAACAGGTTTCTCAAAGCTGGGGACAATTGTCTTCGAGGTCTAAGAGATGCTTCAGCGTCAGTGCCACGCTGGGGACTACCAAGCGGAACTATCCTTTGTCTGCCAATGAAATGCCAAGAAGCGGTGGGATAGCTTCCATGATGAGACTCCCCATTCAGGACACCACTGAAGGTACTGTCAAGAACTTATTTGTTTGCTTGAATATAAATATAATATATTCAGGTAGTCATTCGGGTGAGACGATAAAAACCGAGGTCCCGTGTACAGCATGCACTTAGAGCACGTAAAAGAACCCACGGCAACAAAAGGGTTGTTCCTGGCAAAATTCTGTAGAAAAATCCACTTCGATAGGAAAAAAAAGAATAAAACTGCACGCAGGAAAAAAAAAACCGAAAAAAATGGGCGGCGCTGTAGTGTAGCGACGCGCTCTCCCTGGGGAGAGCAGCCCGAATTCCACACAGAGAAATCTGTCATGATAAAAAGAAATACAAATACAATATATATATATATATATATATATATATATATATATATATATATATATATATACTTAGTTTGCTGCTATATTGAATGACTGGGATGTGTATATGTATAAATGATTACATGTCTTAGATATATGTAATTATTGAATTCATTATTGAATTGAGTTAAATTGAGTATTTTATTGATAGTATTCGCATCGTAGCATTTTGGATTTTACTAATATATATATATATATATATCTAGGGGGTGGGGAGGGAGTAAAGAGGGAGTCAACTTGGCGCTATCATTGGACAAGTCAGTCAGAGCAAGCCACCCCTGTGCCCCATAAAGACTTCAACTTGTTCTCACTCATCCACTCAGCTCCATCCTCAATACAATTTTTCAAACTAACAAGCCAGAGTTGAAAGTCTCAGGGAAAAGTGCAGCTGTGGAGCCGGGAATCGTCAGCAAAATAGATAAATAAAATAAAATAGAATAAATAAATGAATGACAGGATTGACCTGACTGACGAATGAGGGAGCTGAAAGGCCTTTGTATATACACACACAGTAAATAAAACTGGGCCTGAGACTGAACCTTGTGGCACTCCATACTTCAACACAGACAGAGCAGATTTTTCATGACCAACTAGGACAAACTGGCTTGGACAAGTTTGATAAAACGTGAGCCAACCACTGTTCTAAAAAAAAAATAGATGGATAGCTCATTAGCCAGGAAAGCTGAAGCCAAATGGACGCCATATTGGTACTCGTATCCGGCCGTCAGTCCGTTGAGAAGTCGTCTGATAACTGATGGTAGTTTCTGAACTGTAACCGTGTGTTTTCGATGAAATCGTGTTATGCTTGCCCCCATGACATGCCAAATGTTTCGTCTTGATTGATATCTGCCAATGGTTTATTTACCAGAGTCATTACAGGAAAACAGGTCAGTGGTACGTAACGCAAACTTGCTGCGGAGGCACACACAGGAATGTCAGCTTAACTAACGCCGCGAGTAAGTGAAAGCTTGCCGTGAAGCAGTCATCGTAAGCAGCTGAGCGCTCGGCTGCATATAATGTAGTTACTGCTTCGCGCTATACTGAAACTAGTAGCAAATTGGCTGATTGAACACTTCTCCTGGCTTCAGTTGGCAAAGGGGCTCAAAGAAGGCATGTGCTATCCACATGTTTAACCATCCCACAGCCGTTCCATAGCAGCCTAGAGTGCCGCGCAGCTGTGTAATGTATCGTCATAAAAACAATCCTATTTGTTTTATCTACAGACCTTCTGGCGCTCAAATACGATAAAAGGGGACATTGCTTAGATGTTTCATTTGCGAAGTTATATCATTTTTAAAAGCTTAGCTTGTGCAAAAAAATTAAGAAATAAAAATTAAAAAAAAAAAAATTTGAAAGTGTTTTCTGTCTGTCTGTCAGCTTCTCTGCTCCTCTATCAGTCTGTGTGTGTGTGTGTGTGTGTGTGTGTGTGTGTGTGTGTGTGTGTGTGTGTGTGTGTGTGTGTGTGTGCGTGCGTGCGTGCGTGCGTGCGTGCGTTCGTTTGCCTCTGTCTGTCTGACTTAGTTTTAACACTTTCTTTTCGCTTTTCATTTACTTTTACATTTCCCCCCTTCTTTTTCGGTCGTTCTTAGTGTTAACAAAATGTTACTGTTTTCTTATACAATTGTTTTGTATTATCATATGAGACTACATTTATTTCCTATAGACCCTCTCTCAATAATGAAAGTAGTCAGTTGATTGTATAGGTATACTTGTAACGCTGTATTGTGTGTGCGTCGAATGTATGTATGAATGGATGTATGTGTTGTACGTACGAGTTTGTATGCGCATATATGATATGTTTATTGTGCCTGATTGTGAGTTGAGGACTGAGTGTGTGTGTGTGTGTGTGTGTGTGTGTGTGTGTGTGTGTGTGTGTGTGTGTGTGTGTGTCTGTGTGTGTGTGTGTGTGTCTGTGTGTGTGTGTGTAGACTGTAAAGCGCTTTGTGCTATGAGGAAAGCGCTGATAAATGTCCGGTTATTATCAATATCACCAATTTTAACATGACTTTTGTACTGTTTTTTGGCATTATATTATGATTATGATAAATGAGTGGAGTGATGGCCTAGAGGTAACGCGTCCACCGAGGAAGCGAGAGAATCTGAGCGCGCTGGTTCCAATCACGGCTCAGCCACCGGCGATATTTTCTCCCCCTCCACTAGACCTTGAGTGGTGGTCTGGACGCTCGTCATTCGGATGAGACGATAAACCGAGGTTCCGTGTGCAGCATGCACTTAGCGCACGTAAAAGAACCCACGGCAACAAAAGTGTTGTTCCTGGCAAAATTCTGCAGAAAAATCCACTTCGATAGGAAAAACAAATAAAACTGCACGCAGGAAAAAATACAAAAAAAAATGGGTTGCGCTGTAATGTAGCGACGCACTCTCTCTGGGGAGAGCAACCCGAATTTCACACAGAGAAATCTGTTGTGATAAAAAGAAACACAAATACCAATACAAATACAACATACAATATTTTAGCAAAAATGTGGAGCAGTGGCCCAGTGGTGATGTGCACGTCTAGGAAGCAAGTGTCCATGGGTTCGAATCTCATAAACAGGCCGAGATTTTTACTTCCACCGTCCTCTAGATCTTGAGTGGTGGTCCGGATGCTAGACTGCATTCAGACGAAACGATAGACCGAGGTCCCGTGTGCAGCATGCACTCAATGCGCGTAAAGGAGCCCACGGCAACGAAATGGTTGTCCCTGGCAAATTTTTTGAAGAAACATTGTAACTGTGTTTGTAAAACAAATACTTTTTTTTTTTTTTGCAGACTGAAAAAAAACAGGTGGTTTTTAGAGGTTTGTTGTGACAAAAATTGATACAATACAATGCAATACAATACAATACAATACAATACAATACAGTAATTTCGCTAAATGTTTATGGCCGCAACCCTGAGCCGACTTTAGATTTGAGGGTCCTGGGTTCGAGTCATGATCACGGTACATGGTGGGTTAAAGCTAGATTTTTTTTCCTTTATCTCCCAAGTCCACAGATGTCGCAGACCTGATAATGCCCGTGAACGATCCCATGATCCATGTCAGCGAGCGGTGGTTTATGGAAACAAGAAAATACACTACTATAGTGGTAGTAGTAGTAGCTGCAGCAGTAGTAGCAGTAGTCGCAGTCAGTATCACGTCTTTCCACTCAAAGTTATAATGTATGTGTGTGTGTGTGTGTGTGTGTGTGTGTGTGTGTGTGTGTGTGTGTGTGTGTGTGTGTGTGTGTGTGTGTGTGTGTGTGAGTGTGTTTGTGTTAGTGTGCGTGAGTGTGTACGCGCGAACGTGTATAAGTGCCTGCATGCGGGCGTTCGTAAGTCTATCCGTGCGTGTGCGTGTGTATCCATCCGTGCGTGTGCGTGTGTATCCCTCCGTGCGTGCGTGTGTATCCGTCCGTGCGTGCGTGTGGTAGTAGTAGTAGCTGTAGTAGAAGTAGTAGTAGTAGTCAATATTACGTCTTTCCACTCAAAGTTATAATGTGTGTGCGTGCGTGTTTGCGCGTGCGCGCGTACGTGTGTGTGTGTGTGTGTGTGTGTGTGTGTGTGTGTGTGCGTGCGTGCGAACGCGCGAACGTATATAAGTGCCTGCATACGTGCGTTCGTAAGTCTATCCGTGCGTGTGCGTGTGTATCCGTCCGTGCGTGCGTGTGTATGTGTCTGTGTGCGTGCGTGTTTGCATGCGTGTGTGTGTGTGTGTGTGTGTGTGTGTGTGTGCGCAGGCCTGGACGTGTGTTTTGTGGGGGTACCCTTGGACAGCGGGGTATCCAGCCGGACGGGCACCCGACTCGGGCCACGTCACATCCGCCAAGAGTCCTGCCTCCTACGCACTTCCAACATCCCTCTGGGTGAGGTGGTGTGAAGGGTGTTCATCGTCGTCATCATCATTATAGTTTGACTCAGTTTCAGCTTCAGTAGCTCAAGGAGGCGTCACTGCGTTCGGACAAATCCATAATACGCTACACCACATCTGCCAAGCAGATGCCTGACCAGCAGCGTAACCCAACGCGCTTAGTCAGGCCTTGAAAAACCCCAAAAAAACCCCAAAGAGACTCAGAAAAATGAAAGGCACACTGAATATGAAAGCTACATTTCTGTGGGTAGAAGGACGATCATCACTTGATCCAGAAATGAATAGAACTGCCCCTGTTTCGGCAATTCCTCTGATACCAATGAAAAATCCAGCAAAGACTCTCAGGACAATCAACAGGGACACTATGTTTAAAAAGCTGTCAGGACAGAAGATTCACTTGACACTGGTTTAATCTGTACTCCTAGTGTACTCTAATTGTTAGAGTGAATGACAAATAAAGTGATGCCACTGAACCTGCTATTCAATTGATGGTTAACAATTCACAAGTTACAATGTCTGACTGAAAAAATGTGTCGCCACGTCCACTGTTTCCATTGTCTCACTCTGCAGATTGGCATAACTTTACAGCTGTGCCAAGAGCTGTATCATGAATGGTGTCTCCATTGCAGTGGAAAAGTCATTAACAGCTTTGTCTTTTGTGAAGGACTATGACTCTCAAACTAGGAGGCAAAATTACACTGGCTCTTAGGGCTGCAGCCTTGGGGGCTAATACGCCCTTTGGGAACCATCCCCAACGCTGACTGTCCTAAAAAAAACCCAAAAAAAAACCTTGACCGAGAGAGTGAGTAAAATAATAATGATAATGGTATTTATATAGCGCTGAATCTTGTGCAGAGACAAATGAAAGCGCTTTCGCACCAGCCATTCACACGCATGCAAAAATCTAAAACTGGAGAAACTGAAGACAAGGAAGAGGCAGGGAAGGGAAGCTATTTTGGGAAGAGGAGTGATGTGCTCAGATCTTTTCTAACTGGAGCAAAGACACTCTCCACTTTTATCTAATTGTAGCCCAGATAGTCGGGACTGCAGTTTCCTCCTCTGCTGTTCTGACGGTCATGGTCGGACACGACTGACTATCATACATCATTATAATCAATCATTGTTGATTTTAGTCTAGCCAACCACACAAGGCCATGGTAAAAATCAGGGCTGAAAATACCTGTCAATATCGTAAGTATCGTTCATTATCAATGACTGAGTCATTGGTGGTGGGCTGATTGGATGTCACCACGCCCCCGTTTTCATGTGATTGACGTGGGATGTATGAATGGTTAATTGGTTGGTGAATTGATTGACTGGATGGATGGATGGGTGTCGCTCCGCCCCCTTCCAAAACGCCACTCCTCCCCTTTTGATGACAGTTGTGTAACTGACGTCGGAGATATTATGATTGACTAACTGATTGATAGGTTGTAAATTGACTGGATGATTGTTGCCCAGCCCCATTTTGGGCATCAACCTCTTTCGAAGACCATCATGTGACTTTGATTGTCGAAGTAATATGACTGACTGACTGTTTGATTAACTCGCGTCGCTCCACCCCCCACCCCACCCCCCCTTCCAAGCACCGCACCTTTTGTGGATGTGCATGTGAATGACATTGAAGTTATTACGTGAATGATTTACTGATTTGTGAATGGATTGACTGATTGGATGGTCGTCGACGGGTGCAATAGCCGAGTGGTTAAAGCGTTGGACTTTCAATCTGAGGGTCCCGGGTTCGAATCACGGTGACGGCGCCTGGTGGGTAAAGGGTGGAGATTTTTACGATCTCCCAGGTCAACATATGTGCAGACCTGCTAGTGCCTGAACCCCCTTCGTGTGTATATGCAAGCAGAAGATCAAATACGCATGTGAAAGATCCTGTAACCCATGTCAGCGTTCGGTGGGTTATGGAAACAAGAACATACCCAGCATGCACACCCCCGAAAACGGAGTATGGCTGCCTACATGGCGGGGTAAAAACGGTCATACACGTAAAAACCCACTCGTGTGCATACGAGTGAACGCAGAAGAAGAAGAAGAGGATGGTCGTCTTCACGGTTCAGGTGCCCACCTCTTTCGAGGACGGTTTATGTAACTGACATGGGAGATGTGTGATAGACTGTGATTGGTGAAAATGATTGACACATATCATTCCGGTTCCTTCCAGTTGCAGAGGAAAATTACGCGACTGGTATGCAGGAGATAATTTTTGACTCACTTGTGTAAACAAAGTGAGTCTATGTTTTAACCCGGTGTTCGGTTGTCTGTGTGTGCGTGTGTCTGTGTGTCCGTGGTAAACTTTAACATTGACATTTTCTCTGCAAATGCTTTGTCAGTTGACACCAAATTAGGCATAAAAATAGGAACAATTCAGTTCTTTCCAGTCATCTTGTTTAAAACAATATTCCACCTCTGGGATGGGCACAAAAAAAAAAATGAAGCCTAATTATATGCAAACTGCATTTACTGTTATATTTATATTTTTTTGTATTCTCTAAACTTGGCACTTTGATCTGATATTCTGACCCAACAACAAGAGCAGTCATTGTTTTAATTTTTTGTTCAAACAGGAACTTCTTTTGCTAAGCATGGAATTTTTATTTATTTTTGCAAACGTTTTGGTGCAGATAGTAAAAAAAAAAAAAGGAAATTACTCTGTAATTAATGCTAGGGGACTTAATTTATCACAAGTGAGTCTTGAAGGCCTTGCCTCTCTTGTTTTTTTTTTTATGAATGACTCATTGATTGGCGTATTGAGCTCAGTGATTAACTCGCGTAATTGTTATTATTACTGCTGTTTGTTATCAACCGCCGTCGCCGCCTTCCAGGCGCCACCCCTTTCGAGGACGTGCAGGTGGCGGACGTGGGTGACGTAACGATGAACATCTACGACCTGCCCCAGGCCGTCACCCAGATCACTGCCGCCTTCAGCCGTCTGATCGCCACGGGCTGCATCCCCCTCACACTGGGCGGGGACCACACCATCACCTTCCCCATCCTGGAGGCCATCAAGGTGAGTGAGGGTGGTGGGGTGGGCATGGGAGGGGGAGTGGGGGGGAGGAAGGATGGGGGGTGTGGTGTTGGTGACAAGGGTGCGGGTGGGTTTGTCTGGCCCTTAAATAGAGGGGAGGAGAGGGGGGCGGGGTGGGGTGTTGTGTGTGTGTGTGTGTTGTTGTTGTTGTTGTTGTTTTCAAATCAGATGACTGATTTCTTGCCATTAATATCATTCCCGTTAATTCAAATTTGTCGCTATCGTCATTATCGTTGCCGTTCATTGTCCTTGTCATTCATTGTTATTCATTCATATTGTCATTGTCACTCATCTTTCATGGTGTTCACCATTCACTGTCATTTGTCATTGTCATTCCCAAATGTATTGTATTGTATTGCATTGTATTGGATTGTATTACTCGTCTTTATCACAACATATTTCTCTGTGTGAAATTCGGGCTGCACTGCCCAGGGAGAGCGCGTCACCACACTGAGAGCGCCACCAATTTTGGGTTTTTTTTTTTTTCCTGCAAGCATTCATTAAGAAAAATTGTTTTCCTATCGAAGTGGATTTTTCTACATAATTTTGGGACAACCCTTTTGTTGCCGTGGGTTCTTTTGCGTGCACTAAGCGCATGCTTACGCACGGGACCCCGGTTTATCGTCTCATCCGAATGACTAAGCGTCCAGACTACCACTCTAGGTCTAGTGGAGCGGTGAGAAAATACCGGCCAATGTGCCGGGATTGGAACCAGCGCGCTCAGATTCTCTCGCTTCCTAGGCGGACGCGTTACCTCTAGGCCATCACTCTACCATCACTCATTGTCATCACCATATACTGTCATCGCCATATGTTGACTTCTGTAACTCTCTATTGTCTGGTTTGCCTGCTTCATCCATTCGGTCCCTTCAGCACACACAAAACTCTGCTGCCCGACTCGTTCTCAGAAAAAAGAAGAAAAAATCTGAGCACATCACTCCTCTTTTGCAACATCTCCACTGGCTACCTGTCTCACACAGAATAAAGTACAAGATCAGCACTCTATGTTATAAATGTATTCACAAATCTGCTCCTTCCTATCTCTGTGGCTGCCTTCACCTCTACACTCCATCTCGCTCTCTACGATCGGCTTTGGATCCACTCTGTTTACGCATACCCAGATTCAAACACTCGACTGTTGGCCGCCGTTCTTTCTCTGTCTCTGGACCTTGCAATTGGAATGAACTTCCTCTTTCTCTTCGTCAGGTCTCCGCACTCAGCTCTTTCAAGTCTGGTCTTAAAACCCACCTCTTCCCAAAATAGCCTCCTTCCCTGCCTCTTCCATGTCTTCAGTTTCTTCAGTTTTAGAGTTATGCATGCGTGTGAATGACTGGTGCGAAAACGCTTTGATTTGTCTCGGCACAAGATTCAGCGCTATATAAGTATAATAATTATTAATAATTATTATCATTAATTGTATTTGAATTTCTTTTTATCACAACAGATTTCTCTGTGTGAAATTTGTGCTGCTCTCCTCAGGGAGAGCGCGTCGCTACACTACAGCACCACCTTTTTTTTCCTGTGTGCAGTTTTATTTGTTTTTCCTATCGAAGTGGATTTTTCTACAGAATTTTGCCAGGAACAACCCTTTTGTTGCCGTGGGTTCTTTTGCATGCACTAAGCGCATGCTTACGCACGGGACCCCGGTTTATCGTCTCATCCGAATGACTAAGCGTCCAGACTACCACTCTAGGTCTAGTGGAGGGGGAGAAAATATCAGCGGCTGAGCCGTGATTCGAACCAGTGCGCCCAGATTCTCTCGCTTCCTAGGCGGACGCGTTACCTCTAGGCCATCACTCCACAATTCTTATCGTCGCTGTCAATAAAAAATCCACCCCTTTCCACCACACCCCAGGAGAGGCACGGACCAGTGGGACTGGTTCACGTGGACGCACACGCGGACACAACGGACACGTTGCTAGGGGCAACCATCATGCACGCCACACCCTTCCGACGAGCTGTGGAGGCCGGTTGTCTGGACTGCAAGCGTGTTGTACAGATAGGGCTGAGGGGCAGCTCCTACTCTCTGGGCGACTACCAGTGGGGCATTGATCAGGTGGGTATTATGATGATGATGATGATGGTAGGGTTGAGGGCGAGCTCCTACTCTCTAGGCGACTACCAGTGGGGCATTGATCAGGTGGGTATTATGATGATGATGATGATGATGGTAGGGTTGAGGGCGAGCTCCTACTCTTTGGGGGACTACCAGTGGGGCATTGATCAGGTGGGTATGATGATGATGATGATGATGATGATGATGATAGGGCTCAGGGCGAGCTCCTACTCTCTAGGCGACTACCAGTGGGGCATTGATCAGGTGGGTATGATGATGATGATAGGGCTGAGGGCGAGCTCCTACTCTCTAGGCGACTACCAGTGGGGCATTGATCAGGTGGGTATTATGATGATGATAGGGCTGATGGGGAGCTCCTACTCTCTAGGCGACTACCAGTGGGGCATTGATCAGGTGGGTATTGTGATGATGATAGGGCTGAGGGGCAGCTCCTACTCTCTAGGCGACTACCAGTGGGGCATTGATCAGGTGGGTATTATGATGGTGATAGGGCTGAGGGCGAGCTCCTGCTCTCTAGGCGACTACCAGTGGGGCATTGATCAGGTGGGTATTATGATGATGATGATGATGGTAGGGTTGAGGGCGAGCTCCTACTCTTTGGGGGACTACCAGTGGGGCATTGATCAGGTGGGTATTATGATGATGATGATGATGGTAGGGTTGAGGGCGAGCTCCTACTCTCTAGGCGACTACCAGTGGGGCATTGATCAGGTGGGTATGATGATGATGATGATAGGGCTGATGGGGAGCTCCTACTCTCTAGGCGACTACCAGTGGGGCATTGATCAGGTGGGTATTATGATGGTGATAGGGCTGAGGGGCAGCTCCTATTCTCTAGGCGACTACCAGTGGGGCATTGATCAGGTGGGTATTATGATGATGATGATGATGATGGTAGGGTTGAGGGCGAGCTCCTACTCTTTGGGGGACTACCAGTGGGAATTATGAGGAGGAGGAGGAGGAAGAAGAGAACGTTGAGGGTGACGATGGTTTCTGGCGTTGTATATAGACTGGGCTGAAAGGGAGTGCTTCCTCTTCACAGGGGTGCAAGTGGGGGATATCTGAGGCAGGTATATTGGTGTAAGGATGATAGCGGTGATGACTATGATGATGATGATGATGATGATGATGATGATGATGATAGGGCTGAGGAGGAGCTCCTGCTCTTTGGGGGACTACCAGTTGGGGATTCATAAGGTGGGTGTGATGAGGAGGAGTAGGAGGAGAACGTTGAGGGTGATGATGATGATGATTTCTGGCATTGTATAGATTGGGCTGAAAGGGAGTGCTACCTCTTCACAGTAGTTTGGTGTAAGGATGATAGCGGTGATGACGGTGGTGATGATGATGATGATGACGAGGAGGAGTAGGAGGAGAATGCCGAGGTTAATTATGGTTTCTGAATTATCAACGCGTTGTATAGAGTAGGCTAAAAGGGATTGCTTCCTTTTCACAGGAGTGCAAGTGGGGGGAGGGGGGGGGTATATCAGGTAGGTATATTGATGATGATCATGCTGATGATGAGGAGGAGGAAGAGGAAGAGGAGAATGTTGAGGGTGGTGATGATGATTTCTGGCATTGTATAGACTGGGCTGAAAGGGAGTGCTTCCTCTTCACAGGAGTGCAAGTGGGGAATAGATCAGGTAGGTATATTGGTGTAAGGATGAATATGATGATGATGATGATGATGATGATGATGATGACAGAGGTACGAGGGAGCTCCTACTATTTGGGGGACTACCTGTGGGGCATTGTTCAGGTAGGTGTGAAGATAATGATGGTGGCGGTGGTGGTGGTGGCGCTGGAGGAGGAGGTGGTGGTGGTGGTGGTATGATGATAATTAGCAAACATACTTATTTTTTATGAAGTTGTCCATAACTTTTTGTGGAGTGTGTATGACCATTCCCTGTATTTGTGGTTAAAAAAAAGTAAAAAGAGTACAATACGTAAATACTGACCATGATCCCCTATGTATGTGGTTAAAAATAAAGTAAGAAGACTACAATACACACGCTGACCATTCTCTGTATGTGTGTGGTTAAAAATAAAGTAAGAAGACTCCAATACACACACACACACACACACACACACACACACACACACACACACACACACACACACACACACTGACCGTTCTCTGTATGTGTGTGGTCAGAAATAAAGTAAGAAGACTACAATACACACGCTGACCATTCTCTCTCTCTGTGTGTGTGGTGCCACACTCTGCAGGGTTTCCGTGTGGTCCCCGCGGCCGACTGCTGGGGTCAGTCCCTGAAGCCGTTGATGAAGGAGGTGAGGGAGATGATGGGGGAGGGGCCTGTCTACATCTCCTTTGACATTGACGCTTTGGATCCCAGCTTTGCTCCTGGCACCGGTGAGTGTGTGTGTGTGTGTGTGTGTTTAAGAGAGAGAGAGCGAGAGAGAGAAAGTTGTGTGAGAGAGAGAGAGAGAGAGAGAGAGAGAGAGAGAAAGTTGTGTGTGTGTGTTTGTAAGAGAGAAGGTGTGTGTGTGTCTTTGTGTGTGTGTGAGTCAGTGCGTGTGTCGTTGTGTGTGTGTGTGTGTGTGTGTGTGAGAGAGAGAGAGAGAGAGGAAGTTGTGTGTATGTGTGTTTGTGTGTGTGTTTGTGTGTGTGTGTGTGTGTGTGTGTGTGTGTGTGTGTGTGTGTGTGTGTGAGAGAGAGAGAGAGAGAGAGATAAAGTGTGAGTGTGTGTGTGTGTGTGTGTGTCTGTCTGTCTGTCTGTCTGTCTGTCTGTATGTCTGTCTCATGGTCTGTCTGTCTGTCTGTGGCTGTGCGTGAATGGGAAGTGATGGGGGGGGGGGGGTGTTGAATGTCTGTGCTGTCGAATCAGAAGCCACGTAAAAGTGAGAGTGCGTATGCGTGCATGCGTGCGTGAGTGCGTATCTCCGTGTCTGTGCATATGTGGTTGTTTTGTTTTTGGTTTTTGTTGGTTTTTTTTTTGTGTGTGTATGTGTATGTCCATGAATAGATTAACCCAACATACTTGTTACCCTCCTACCATATCTGTGGATCATGACCATGACACTGACCTCGACCTTGTCCATGCAGGCACTCCAGAATTAGGCGGGTTGACGACAGCCCAGGCCATAGAAATCATCCACGGATGCGCAGGACTCAGCATCGTTGGTGGGGACATGGTGGAGGTGAGTCACGTGACTGAGAGGAAAGGGAGGAGGGGGGTGGTAGTGGTAACGGAGAGAGGGTTGTGGGGGTGAAGTGGGGGAGGGGGGGGGGCGGTCAAGGTCACGGTTTATTCCACGAACGGTTTGCGCCGGGGACTCGATGTCTGTGGGTTAGACAAGGTGGGAGTAGGTCACCTGACACAGAGGGGAAGAAAGAGACGAAGACTTCTTCTTCTTCGTTTCGTGGGCTGCAACTCCCCCGTTCACTTGAACACATGTACACGAGTGGGCTTTTACGTGCATGACCGTTTTTACCCCCGCCATGGAGGCAGCCAAACTCCGTTTTTTCGGGGGTGTGCATGCTGGGTATGTTCTTGTTTCCATAACCCACCGAACGCTGACATGGGTTACAGGATCTTTAACGTGAGTGTTCTGATCTTCTGCGTGTATATATACACACGAAGGGGGCTCAGGCGCAAGCAGGTCTGCACATATGGTCGTAACCCGCTATGCTAACTGTGTGTAGTATGGAACTGACCAATGGCGTAGTTCGGTCAACGTAGGCATTTAGTCACGTGTAACTCAACAACAGGCTGTGGAACAACAAAGGCATCAGGCTCAGCACCAAGATGAAAACCTACAGAGCTGTTGTGCTGACCACCTTGTTGTACTGCTGTGAAACATGGACGACGTATCGCCGTCACATTCAACAATTTGAGCAGTTTCACCAGAGATGCCTACGAAAGATCCTCGGCATAAAGTGGCAAGACAGGGTCTCCAACCTCCAGGTCCTAGAGAGAAGCGGCCTGCCCAGCATCGAAAGCCTGCTGATCCAGTGCCAGCTACGCTGGACAGGACACGTTGTCCGCATGACAGGCAGCAGGATCCCGAAGATGCTTTTGTATGGCCAGCTGAAGGAAGGCCACCGTGAACTTGGAATACCCTGCAAGCGCTTTAAGGACCACCCCTCTACAGACAGCCAGGATGTCAGCCCTCTACAGACAGCCAGAACTTCCCTCTACAGACAGCCAGGACTTCAGCCCTCTTCAGGACTTCAGCCCTCATACAGACAGCCAGGACTTCACCCCTCTACAGACAGCCAGGAATTCACCCCTCTACAGACAGCCAGGAATTCAGCCCTCTACAGACAGCCAGGACTTCACCCCTCTACAGACAGCCAGGACTTCAGCCTCATACAGACAGCCAGGAGACCCCCCCATTGGAGCACCATAATAACAGCCCCAGCTTTCCCTTGGAACACCAGAAGGACCTCCTGCCTGGACGAACGGATTACCAGGACTCCAACCCCCCACCCCCCACCCTCCAGTTGTCTGTCTCTGTCCCTGTCTTTCTCTCTTTCAGTTGTTCTCTCTCTCTCTCTCTCTCTCTCTCTCTCTCTCTCTCGGTTTGTCCGTTGATGTACACGAAAAGCATATAAACATTTCTGGATTCTCTCTGTCTCTGTCTCTGACTCTCTCTCTCTCTCTTCTGATGTACATAAAAGGTATAAAGGTTCTCTCTCTCTCTCTCTCTCTCTCTCTCTCTCTCTCTCTCTCTCTCTCTCTCCTATTTCTCTCTATCTGTCTGTCTGTCTGTCTGTCTGTCTGTCTGTCTCTCCGTCCTTCTCCCTTTCTCAAGAAAGTATAAACGTTCATGAACTCTCTCTCTCTCTCTCTCTCTCCATCCACCCTCTTTCTCCCCCCCTCTCTCTCTCACCCCTTCTCTCTGTCATTCTCTGTCTCTCTCTCTCTCTCTCTCTCTCTCTCTCTCTCTCTCTTTTCTTTCCTCTCCAATATAGAATATGTAAATGGTCAGGATTCTAATCTAACAGATCTAGGGGGAAAACAAAACTTAAAATCCCACGTGCTACCATAGATACACTGATCAAGTGTGATGATAAATTAGGAAAAAAAAATCAGTTGACCGATCGATTACCTGATGCGTTGGTCAATTGACTGATTGAATCTTGCTGTATTTATGCTTGATTATCTATTGATTAATGACTGATTTACTGTCGGTTGATTGATGATTGATTGATTGACTTATCCATCGATTGATTGATTTGATGCGTGCTTGCTTGATTATTCGATTGATTGATCGATTGCTTGCTTGCTTGATCGATTGATTGATGCTTGCTTGGTTGATTGATGCTTGCTTGGTTGATTGATTGATTGATTGATTGATTAATTGATTGAAACGACTGTGTCACAGGTGTCTCCCCCCTTCGACACGACCGGACTGACGGCTATAACAGCTGCCAACCTTCTCTTTGACATGCTGTGTGTTCTGCCTGGTGTCAAACGCAGATGCGAAGTCTAGTTATCAAAACGGCAATATTTCCCCACCCTCCCTCTGTCTTTGTCTCCGTCCCTGTCTCTGTCTCTCTCTCTCTTTCTCTCTGGGAGGAAGAAGAAGGATTGTTGTTGTTAGTCTTTTTTTTGTTTTGCTTTGCTTTCTATCTTTATATATATATATAAAATTTCGTACGAGTTTATTAGTGTGTGTGTGTGTGTGTGTGTGTGTGTGTGTGTGTGTGTGTGTGTGTGTGTGTGCGTGTTACTCATTTCTTTGAAACGTTGTTTACCTATCAACTGTCAAACGCATTGTTGAGGTCTAGTCAGTCTTTTTGTCTTTCTCCTCTGTTCTCTGATCTGTTTGATCTGTTCGTTTGATTTATTGTCTTTCGTCTTTGTTGTTGTTTTTTTCTTTTTTGCTTGTTCTTAACTCACTCAGTACGGCCAGTCCTCTCTTCTCCTCTACACAAACCCATCGGATGTCCAGTGGGTGTCTCAATGACCCAACCTTTAGCTTCCGTCGTCAGAATTGTGGTATTCTTTGTCAACATTCACCTCTTCAGTATAAGAGCCTTCCGCTTGCTATATTTTGATGATGGTAATTGGGGTGAAACGCTGTTAACGTCGTCTCTTTCGCCGTCGTATGAAGAGAGCTAAAACCGTGTTTTCTTTCTTAATCAGAAATTTAAAATGTAATGAGATTTTTGACGAGGAGGCATCCTTAACCATTTCACCGCCAGTCAATTTGGAGTGCAACATTACCTTGTGCTATAAACACAGAAAATATGGTGTCTAAGAATAGCCGGGGATTCCCCCTGTGTCGTGTAGAAGATATGGCCTATCCTACCACTGAACATAAAGAGCAGTAGGTTCGTGGATACCAGACCCATGATCTGGTCACCCTTCAGTGACATGGGTCCTCTACTTGACATTGCTGCTTTTTTTCATATTAAGTGTTGTTGTTCTTATTCTACTTACTTTGTTCTTATTGTTCATGTCACTATGGTTTTGTTTGTTGCAATGATGTTATCACTGATCATAGTGAAAGTGGTGATGGTGGGTGTTATTGATTCAAACGGTATCGATGTTGTTTCTTTTTCTTGTTCTTTTTATGCATTCCTTCTACTGTGGTCTGTAGACATATACCTTAAGTTCACAATACACATGCCACGAGGGCTGGACTTTAACTCTCTCCATACGAACGGCGAAAGAGACGACGTTAACAGCGTTTCACCCCAATTACCATCATCAAAATATTGCAAGCGGAAGGCTCTTATACTGAAGAGGTGAATGTTGACAAAGAATACCACAATTCTGACGACGGAAGCTAAAGGTTGGGTCATTGAGACACCCACTGGACATCCGAGGGGTTTGTGTAGAGGAGAAGAGAGGACTGGCCGTACTGAGTGAGTTAACCAGAGTGGCATTTCTTTGTTCACATTAATGCCACGGAATTTAAGTTCTGCGAATAAACAAATTAACAAACGGTTTGAACGAGTGAAAGAACGAACGAACGAACGAACACTGAACAAAGGAACGAATAAAGGTAAATACACACAGACACACGCAACAGACACGGACTTACACAGACACACACACACACACACACACACGCACACGAACACGGGCACAGACGCACAAACACAGACACACACACACATGCACACGAACACACACACACACACACACACACACACACACACACACACACACACACACACACACACACAACACAAATCGCTCATTTTCAAAGATATCAAGGGCCGGCATAAAATCATTCATTATGTCATTATCCTCAGAAATGAGATTCATACTGGATTCATGGATGAAGTGAAAATAAAGAGCAGAATCCTTATCTGGGAATTACAACTTTTACAATGACCTGATATATATATGATAGTCAGTCGTGTCCGACTATGACCATCAGAACAGCAGAGGAGGCAACTGCTGTTCCGACTATTTGGGCTAGAATTTGATTAAAGTTGAGTGTCTTGCCCAAGTTACATCCCCGGCCAAGAGGGTTTTAGGACAGTCGGCGTTGGGATGGTCCCCAGCGGCCAACCAGCCCACAAGTCTGCAGCACTAAGAGCCAGCGCAATTTTGCCTCCTATTTTGAGAGTCACAGTCCTTCACAGAAGACTAAGCTGTAAATGATTTCCCATTGACTGGAGAAACCATTGATAATACAGCTCTCACTTTGCCGTAGGCCCAAATGTAGACTTAACTCAGTCTGTGATAATTATAAGCCGAGTGTTGGGCCGTAATGATATATTACCAACATCTGCTGAAGGACTGACTGTACACCCAGCTTCCTGAGACGTCGCCTAAGGAAATGCATGCCCTCCAGAGAGAGTCGTTGGATAGCTTTCAGTCGTCTGTCTTGTCTCGCTCTATACGCTGAGAGTATGGTGCAGTGGTATAGGACTCCTCAGTACCTCAAGACATACATTACAAGAATCGAGAGAGAGAGAGAGACGTATGTCAGTGAGAGTGTGTGTGTGTGTGTGTGCGTGCCAGTGCGTGTGCCGGTGTGTGTGTGTGTGTGTGTGTGCGTGCGTGCGCGCGCGTGTGTGTGTGTGCGTGTGAGTGTGGATTATGGCTGCCTATATAGCAGAGCAAAGATGGTAAAAGCCTACTCATACATACTGCATTGCATTGTCTTGTATTGCAAGTTCCTTTACCTGTCACAACAGATTTCTCTGTGTGCATTTAGAGCGTCCATCAAAAGTTCCCTATTGCGGATTCCAACCTTTATTGAAAAAAATTAAGTAAAACAAGAGAGGCAAGGCCTTCAAGACTCACTTGTGATAAATTAAGTCCCCTAGCATTAATTACAGAGTAATCTCCCTTTTTTACTATCTGCACCAAAACGTTTGCAAAATAAATAAAAATTCCATGCTTTGCAAAAGAAGTTTCCTGTTTGAACAAAAAATGATAATAATGACTCCTCTTGTTGTTGTGTCAGAATAAGAGGTCAAAGTGCCAATTTTAGAGAATACAAAAAATATAAATATAACAGTAAATGCAGTTTGCATATAATTAGGCTTCTTTTTTTTCTTTTTTTTTGTGCCCATCCCAGAGGTGCAATATTGTTTTAAACAAGATGACTGAAAGAACTGAATTTTTCCTATTTTTATGCCAAATTTGGTGTCAACTGACAAAGTATTTGCAGAGAAAATGTCAATGTTAAAGTTTACCACGGACACACAGACACACACGACACACACACACACACACACACACACACACAGACAACCGAACACTGGGCTTAAAACATAGACTCACTTTGTTTACACAAGTGAGTCAATAAGCACGCACAGTCTCAAGTCCGTTGCTACGATGGTCACACTGGCCTCTGCAGCTGATCCTGGTCTCAGTTACAGTGAAGGTAAACATTACCTGCTGACATATTACTTATAAGTTCTTTGTCAATAGCTTGGCGCATTATTACTTTAGGGTTGTAAGATACAGCAGCACTGAGGCTGTCACTATGCATGTTTGAATGTTTGCTGGATCCATTTGACATTTTGTCTCAAAGATATTCTTGTGATAAGCATATACTCTTTGTCGTCGGTTCAGTTGATGAACCTAGTGGGTTGTTTGATCAATCTACAGATTGTTTTGTACAATATGGATAGTTCTTTATCAATTGTTTCAGTCAATTGTCAGGGTCTGAATGATAGTCAAAAAAAGAAGAGATGTGTTTCATTACTTAAAAAATAAACAATATTCGATCTATTTTTTGCAAGATACACATTTTGAAAAAAAGAAAAGAAATGTTATATTCTTTCTGAGGGGGGTTATCAAGCTTCGCAAGCCACGCATCTAACGCAAGAGGGGTTGCTATTCTATTTAATAACAATTTTGAATTCAAGGTAAAAAATAAAAAAAAGTTTATAGGGGTGATGGGGGAAACAGTATTATGATATTGGCCGAAATTAAGGAAAACGACTTTATGTTTGTAAATGTGTATGGTCCAAATAGAGATGACCCGGAATTCTATGATATTTTAAGCGAAAAAAATTAAAGATTTCAATGTCAGTAATGTAATAATTGGTGGAGATTTTAATTTAGTACTCGACCCATCTAGAGACTATAATAACTATAGAAACGTTAACAACCCAAAGGCTAGAGAGATAGTAGAAAAAATGATTAGCGGATTAGAATTGAACGATATATGGAGGGATCTGAATCAACATGTTCACAGATACACATGGACAACTAATCCATTTCAACAAGCTAGGTTGGACTTTTTTCTCATTTCAGATCAAGTAGTTTCTTTCGTTGAAGATGCAGATATTGATTACGGATATAGAACTGACCACTCAATGACCTTGTTAAGGCTAAAATTTGATAACAAATGTAAACGGAACACGTTTTGGAAATTCAACTCCTCATTATTAAAAGATAAGGGTTATTTAGACGAAATTAATGAAGAGATAAAAAAGGTTAAAGAGGAATATGCAGTTAGCCCGCATTCAAGAGAGGCATTGGATACTATTCCAGTTCAAGACTTACAGTTGTCACTACCTGATGATCTATTCCTAGACTTTCTATTAACTGATGAAGATTAGATCAAGGACTATTTCTTATGCTACAATGAAGAAAAGGAAAACAAACGAAGAGGAGAATACTTTACAACAAGACATTCAGCAACTAGAAAAGCTAGAAGTAAAAAGTAAGGACGACGCTATGAATATAGAAGCTAAGAAGGAACGACTGATGTTATTCGGGAGAAAAGAATAGAGGGGTTAATTTTAAGGTCAAGGGCAAGATGGATAGCAGATGGAGAAAAAGTAACTAAATATTTCTGTAATCTAGAAAAACGTCATTATATAATCAAGAATATGGCTAGATTAAATGATACACATGGCAATGTTCTAAATAACCAGAAAGAAATTCTAAAAGAAGTCAAAGGTTTCTATGAAAATTTGTATAAAAGTTCAAACGTTGAAGACTGCGAAATTAACAAACTTATAAAAGATATTCCATGTTTAGATGTTGATGAAGCACATGATTTAGAGGGCGATATTACGTTTGAAGAGACTAGTCTAGTACTAAAAAATATGAAAAACAATAAGAGTCCTGGTACAGATGGTTTCACGGCAGAATTTTTTTAGTGTTTTTGGAGCAGAATAGGTGATTTTGTTGTAAGGTCATTAAACACTAGTTTTAGAAAAGGTCAAATTTCTTGCGTTCAAAAACAAGGAATAATTGTATGCATCCCTAAAGAAGACAAACATAGAAACTTCATCAAGAACTGGAGACCAGTATCACTGCTAAATATCGCATATGAAATCGGGTCGTCATGCATTGCCAACCGTATAAAAACTGCCTTGCCCAAACTTATTGCAGAGGACCAAACTGGCTTTATCAGGAAAAGATATATAGGTGACAATATAACGTTGATTTATGACACAATAGCTTACTTAGAAGAGCACAATCTACCTGGACTTTTGTTAAATATCGATTTTGAGAAGGCTTTCAATTCAGTTAGGTGGAATTTTATGTTTAAAGTATTAAAAGCATTTGGTTTCCAAAATGGGATATGTAAATGGATAGAAACATTTTATAATAATATCAGATCCTGTGTTCTTGGAAGTGGGCACGTCTTTAGCTGGTTTAGTGTAGAACGGGGATGTAGACAGGGAGACCCACTATCACCATACCTTTTTGTTTTGTGTGTTGAAATATTAGCAATAACGACACGAGAAAACGAAGACGTACGTGGTATAACGATCAACAATATGGAACACAAACTTTCTCAATACGCAGATGATACTGAATTTCTTTTAGCAGATAACAAAAAATCATTCGAGAAATGCATGCATACAGTGGACACGTTTGGGCGTAAATCAGGCCTACATGTGAATTTTGGAAAAACAAGTGCAATCTGGCTGGGAAGTAGTAAAAATTCTAATATTCGGTATATAGAGCATCTAGGGATAGAGTGGAATCCACCAAAATTTAGAATTCTAGGAATCTGGTTTACAAATGATTTACAAAACTGTGCAAATATGAACTACTCTGAAAAATTAGCAGATGTTATACAATTATTTAGAGTATGGATAAGCAGGGAAATAACACCCTTTGGACGAATAGCTGTTCTAAAATCATTAATTTTGTCTAAATTTACTCATTTGTGGATTTTACTGCCTAACCCACCTGGCAATTTTTTTCGCATTTTACAAAATCACTGTTATAGTTTTGTATGGAACAAAAAGAATAAGATAAATAGAAAAACTGCGCATAAAAGTATCAGAAATGGTGGTCTGGGATTACCGGAATTAAAAACCTATGCATCCTCTCTAAAATTGACTTGGATACGGAAAGTGGGTAAAACGCATCATAAATCGAAAAACATTTCAATGGCTAATTTTCCTGCGCTGAATGATATCCAGAAATACGGGCCAGAAATAACATTATCTTTCGCTCAAACAAATATTTTTTGGACAGATGTATTTAATGCATACAAAGAATTTTTCTATAAAATAGATTGTAATAACTCTGCTGAGCTTCTGGCAGAACCAGTATTTTATAATCGAAGAATACAAATAGGGAAAACATTTATTCGGGGAAAAACATGGATAGATAAAGGTATATACTGTATTGCACATTTTTTGATTGAAAATGGACATTTTATTTCTTACGAAGAATTCAAACGAAAATATAATGTCGACATCAATTTTCTTACTTTTGCCGGTTACATATCAGCAATAAAAGAGTACATTCAAAACAAGAACATAACCATAGATAATGATCAATGCTTAAATATGTCTATAATTTTCAAGAAATTGATGTCCATATGTAAAGGTTCAAAGCTTTATTATGACATACTTATAGACAATGGTGTTCATCCACAGTGTTGTTCACAATGGGATGAAAAACTAAACATTGTTCATGACTGGAGAAAATGTTTTTTGTACATTAGTAAGATTCCAGATGTTAAACTGAATTGTGCACAGATGCCTTGGGACAAATGTTATACTTAAAGAGATGGGTGTACTTAACAATGATCTATGTAGTTTTTGCAACACAATGAAAGATAGTATTAGACACATGTTTTGGCAGTGTACAACCATTCAACGTTTCTGGCAAGAATTAATGGATTTGATAAACGAAAGATGCCCAAATGCTCAGAATTTGCAATTAACTGAACCATTAGTCATACTTGGACATGACAAAAATATAGTCACACTGATCCCACTTTTTATTTCATTTTGTTGCTGGCTAAACAATACTTGTACCAACGCAAGATCAACAGCACTGTACCTGTTCTGCAAGGTTTCGTAAAAAAAAAATTGGAATATAGATATACAGTTGAAGAATATATAGCAAGGAAAAACTTTCTTTATAATGACTTTATCAGCAAATGGTCTCCATATAAATCCTTGTTTTTTAATACAAATTGAAATAAGAATACATATTGTGTCTATACAGTTCTGATATCGTTATTACTATATTTTGTATCTTACTATGCAATTTAAAGTATGGCCACATATATGGTAACTATTGTGAGGTTGACAACCTACAATTTATCAGATTCCTTAGACTGCGCCCGGCGACCTTATATTTGATCTTGATTCATTTACTTTGCCAGCATGTTCTTGTGGTTGTGTTATTACTACTACTACTACTACTACTACTACTAGTAGTAGTAGTAGTAGTAGTAGTAGTAGTAGTAGAAGTAGTAGTAGTAGTGGTAGTGGTAGTAGTAATGGTAGTAGTACTTCTTTTTGTTTCTGTGTGTGTGTGTGTGTGTGTGTGTGTGTGTGTGTGTGTGTGTGTGTGTGTGTGTGTCTGTGTCTGTGTGTATGTATAGTTACTAGTGTATGTTTGTGTGCGTTTAATAATGTAAAAATTGAATAAAAATGTTTGAAAAACAAACACAAAAAACCAAAAAAAACCCACATTTCCTGCTGACATATTATTTATAAGTTCTTTGTCAATAGCTTGGCGCATTATTACTTTAGGGTTGTAAGAGACAGCAGCAGGCGACCTGAAAAAATATTGGGGGCTAGCACAGAAACGGCTGCAAACTCACGCCACGGTTGTCTGTGCACAGTGACAAATTATAAAAAAGCGCTTTGGTGTTTAACTGCGACTATGGACTAAACGGATGGCACAAATCCAAATTACGGCTTGTGACCATAAATCGACATAAGTCAAGGTCTCCATGGGGAACAACTCTCGTTTAAGCATCTCATCTACGAACTGGGAAGCGCACAACAAAATCTTAGAATCTTCCGAGTTATCCATTGTGAAAAGGATAGGGTGTGAAGAGAATGCCTGTGTCTTGTGTAAATCTAGAGTCAGATGCCTATCTGGTGTGCCTGACTCATGCCTTGTCGACCGAAAGAGAGGAAGTCATGGGTCTTTTGATCGGAGAGGTATGATCGTGTATGATTATGCAAACATTGTTTTTTAAAGTGGATCTGGATACGATATGATAATGAATATCTTGAATAACTCAATAAGTATTTACAGTTGTTTGTTTTTTTTCTCACTCTGTATTTCAGTGATGGATCTGAATGAATCCGTCAAAGTCCGTTCATTTCGTGTCAGATCGAGTAAGATTCTAAGAATGCTTTTGTGTAGTGTGAAAATACATCGTTTCACAGAACACCAACAAAATTGATTAATTCTTCCATTACAAAATACTTTTCAGGCTTCTTTGGTTTACTTTTATGCACAACTTACAATTGATTTTATAATTATGATATTTATTCACACAAATGTTCACACACACACACACACACACACACACACACACACACACACACACACAGACTGACAAAGAATCCCCGTTTGTCTGCCTCTCTCTTACACTTACTCAGTTTTCTCTCTCTGTCAGCTCCTCTCCGCTATAAGTCTCTGTGTGTGTGTGTGTGTGTGAATACATGTGTACTTTGTGTGTGTGTGTGTGTGTGTGTGTGTGTGTGTGTGTGTGTTAACCAAAAACAAAACAGACAGAGAGAGACCTGTATCTCTTCTTCTTTTTTTTTTAGTGGATTTTCAGGAGGGAGGGAGGGGGGTGCATGCAGCTCTTATTTCATTAACCCACCAAATACCGACATAGATAATAGATTACAGGATCATTAATGTGTGTATTTAGTCTTTTGCATGTGTATACATACACACAAAGGAGGGTCAGGCTCTAGCACGTCTGCACATAATGTTGACCTGGAGAGATCAGAAAAATCTCCACCCTTACCTCCACCAGGTGCAACAGGCTATCAAACTCAGAAAACTCGACCAAGAATCCAGTGCTCTTTCCATTTGACCATGGCACCAGTATTCATTCTTACATCTTACTTTATGTTTGTTTGTTTTTTTAATTCGTTTGCTGCTTGTCTGTTCATTCGTGGCAGGTTGATGAGAACAGCGTGGTTCACATCTCAGCGGTGATAGTTCTGCGGCGCTCAGACAAGCAGCCTGACAGAGTGGAGATCTCTCCAGAGCAACTGTCTGATGCCTCCACAAAAGCAGAGGTAAGGTTTGAATACAGCGCTGCGGAGGGCGTGCCCCGTGCGCACCACAGCACGCAACACACACACACACCACCCCGTATATATATAATATTATGTGTGGTGTGTTGTGTGCACACGCACAGACATCTGTACACACATTCCTATACATATATGCCAGATGCATGCACATTTATTCACAATACACAATCAGACACTTTCTGTCTGCCTGCATGTGTGCTTACATGCATGGATGACCACTCAAACTCACAACACAGGAATGGATGCATTCACCAATCACATGTGTGCGCGCGCACACACACTCACAGTTACACACACACATGCAAATGCACGCACGCACGCACACGTACACACACACACACACAACACGCATCAACATTACAGATTTATACATGACTACAGACATAAAGGGAATGGGGAAAACAAGAGAATGAGAAATAGAGTGACACACACACATGTACACAAAACACACACACACACACACACACATACACACACACACATTAACATATGTTTTCATAATGACAACAACACACGCACGCACACATACACGCTCGCACATGCTTGCAATAGTTGCATGCATTCACACACAGACACACACACCACTACACACACACACACACACACACACACACACACACCACACCACACCACCACTACCACACCACACACCACACCACTCATCCAAATAAAAAAAGTATCACGCTGAAACTTTTCAGAGGCTTGCCCAAGATCTGAACAGACCTATGCGTGTGATAGGCTGGTACCACTCCCACCCCCACATCACCGTGTGGCCTTCCCATGTCGGTAAGTGGTGCTTGGTTGTCAAGTTAACTCACTCGGGACGACAAGTTTTCTCCCTTGCTTTTCCCCACAGACAGCCCATTTGTAAGGGTTTAGAAAAAAATTTACAAAAAATGCAAAATACTGTGTAAGAAAATTAAACTTTCAGAATTGGTTTATTACGTGTTGAGCTATTACATATTTAAAAAAATCAAATTTCTCATCTTATTTTTACAGTTTTGCCGTATGTAGAAAATACTGCCAATTTTTCACCCCGAATAACCATACCCATGCTCGCTTTCTGCATTAAATTCGCTTTCTTCTTCGTCATCATCCACCTCTTCAATGTCCAACCTTTCAGTTTGTAGCATTTCAAGTACTTCAGCAACCCTAAAACATTGCCGTCACTGCCTTGTTCGCTTCACAACATTCTGAGAAGAGCCCGCTTTGCTAACAGGCTGGCACGCGAGCAGATGACCGGTCAGTGACTTTGTCAGCATGTTTGCGAGACGGGCCACACATCCCAGGCTGACCAATCATACTGTTCGATTGTGGAGTGACCCAGAATAGCGCACTCTGCTTGGCTAATCACAAAATCATGTGTACAGCGCATGATGGAATTTTACTTTCGGAGAATGCTGTTCCATTCCTTCGTCCGAATCCGAATACGTTTTGTGTAGGAATGCGTGAGCATTCCTTCGTCCGGAGAGAGTTAAGGAGGAAGATGGCAGAGCGGTTAAGATGTTCATCAGCCAGTACAAAAGAGTCCATGAGGGTGAGGGTTCGAATCCTGCTCCTCACCCATTCTGCTAAGTTTGACTCGAAAATCAAACTGAGCGTCTGTCGAGTCATTCGGACAAGATGATAAACTGAGGTCCCGTGTGCAGCACGCACTTAGCGCACTGAAAAAGAACCCATGGCAACGAGAGTGTTGTCCTCTGGCAAAATTCTGTAGAAAAAAATATACTCTCATAGGTACACAAACATATATTTGTATTTTGTATTTTTATTTCTTTTTATCACAGCATATGTCTCTGTATGAAATTCAGGCTGCTGTCCCCAGGAAGAGGGTGTCGCTACACTACAGCGCCACCCATTTTTTTGTATTTCTTCCTGCGTGCAGTTTTATTTGTTTTTCCTATCAAAGTGGATTTTTCTACAGAATTTTGCCAGGAACAACCCTTTTGTTGCCATGGGTTCTTTTACGTTTGCTAAGTGCATGCTGCACACGGGACCTCGGTTTATTGTCTCGTCTGAATGACTAGCGTCCAGACCACCACTCAAGTGGAGGGGGAGAAAATATCGGCGGCTGAGCTGTGATTCGAACCAGCGCGCTCAGATTCTCTTGCTTCCTGTGTGGACACATTACCTCTAGGCCGTCACACCATATACATACATATGCATATACTCAAGGCCTGACTAAGCGCATCGGGTTATGCTGCTGGTGCGGCATCTGCCTAACAGGTGTAGCATATATGGATTTGTCCAAACGCAGTGATGCCTCCTTGAGAAACTGAAACTGAATCTGTCGAGTCACTTTCTCGTGGAGGTCTTCACATGCTGAATTCTTCTTCTGTGTTTGCAGGCTGCAACTCTCATTTAATTACACATACTTAACCGTGACCCAACTAGTGCAGACTCCGGCAGGGGTCTGACATTCCCGTCCTGTGCAAACTACTATCCGCCTATGCGGAGAAAACGAAACTACGGCCGATAACCTCCCGGAAGTAGGTAACTTCCCCTTTGTTCCGCTTTTCAGTCGTACACATGTACTGATGTAGGCAGAGAAGAAAAAAAAGAAAGAACCAAAAAGCAGTGGCGCTGCGCTGTGGTAAAACTCTCTCCCCGAGGAGAGCAGCCCAAATTTCACAAAAAGAAATCAGTTGCGACAAGAAAAGTAATACAATGCAATACAATATGTATGAGTGGGCTTTTACATGATGATATAATATATCACCATTTTTACCATGCTGTATATGTAGCAATAATCCATTAACACACACACACACACACACACACACACACACACACACACATTTAGAGATGACTGTCCTGATGATATGATGTGAACATCAATTTTATTTCATGGGATCGTTGATACGTATGTATAACATTTTGTTACAGCTGTGATGTGTTTGTGTGTCCATATAAAGATATATATATATACAACCTATGGCCTAATTTACTAATAATGAATAAATTATTCACACTGACATTTACATTCGCATTCTTTGTCTCAGTTTCTGTTTCTGTCTGTCATTCTGTCTGTCTCCCCCCATCTCTTCTGCAGTTTGATGTGTAGTTAATTACATACTAATATAGGTACACATGTAGTTGATTATCAGCTGGTGTGCATTCACCAAATTTGCAGAATCCTTTTCTATTGTGCATTGTCCAATAAAAATTTTTAAAAGTGATACTCGTATTGTTTGTAATGTGTGTTCACTGCATTGAATGAAAAAACAAGAGAGGCAAGGCCTTCAAGACTCACTTGTGATACACTTTTAAAAAAAAAATCCAAGCTTTTTATGTATTGAGTATAATTTCAAAATGTAATGTTTAAGATGAGAAAGATCAGTTTAAAGCAAATTAAGTCCCCTAGCATTAATTACAGAGTAATTTCCCTTTTTTACTATCTGCACCAAAACGTTTGCAGAAAAAATAAAACTTCCATGCTTAGCAAAAGAAGTTCCTGTTTGAACAAAAAATGATAAGAATGACTGCTCTTGTTGTTGGGTCAGAATATCAGATCAAAGTGCCAAGTTTAGAGAATACAAAAAATATAAATAAAACAGTAAATGCAGTTTGCATATAATTAGGCTTCATTATTTTTTTTTTGTGTGTGTGTCCATCCTAGAGGTGCAATATTGTTTTAAACAAGATGACTGGAAAGAACTGAATTTTTCCTATTTTTATGCCTAATTTGATGTCAACTGACAAAGTATTTGCAGAGAAAATGTCAATGTTAAAGTTTACCATGGACACACAGACACACACACACACACACAGACAATTGAACACTGGGTTAAAACATAGACTCACTTTGTTTACACAATGACCATTTGTGATTTTGTCTGTCCATCCGTCTCTCTCTCATTTTTGTTAATCTTTAACAGAAATAATTTGTCATGACTTTACTGTGCTAGTTGTGCTGAGGATGGTGACGTGAAACCTTTGAAACGTACAAGAAAGATCCACTTACGATTCAGGAAATTTCTTCAACATTTTCTTCTACATACATTTATCCTGAATCAGAGAACATATACGGACAAATTTTGCATGACATTGTTCAGATGTACGGACCCAAGCCATGTATCAGATGATGGACGACAATTTCGTGGGGCTCATTTTCTCCGTCTTCAACGAGGACAAAAATTCAAAGGTATACTCTTCTTCTTCTTCTGTGTTCGTGGGCTGCAGCTCCCACGTTCACTCTTATATACGCAAGTGGGCTTTTACGTGTATGACCATTTTTAACCTGCCGTGTAGGCAGCCATACTCCACTTTCGGGGGTGTGCATGCTGGGTATGTTCTTGTTTCCATAACCCACCGAACGCTGACATGGATTACAGGATCTTTAACGTGCGTATTTGATCTTCTACTTGTGTATACACACGAAGGGGGTTCAGGCACTGGCAGGTCTGCACATATGTTGACCTGGGAGATCGGAAAAATCTCCACCCTTTACCCACCAGGTGCCATCACTGTGATTCGAACCCGGGACCCTCAGATTGAAAGTCCAAAGCTTTAACCATTCGGTTATTGCGCCCGTCCAAAGGTATACATTATCCCTTTGTTACTTTGTTTCTTTGCTTGTTGATTGTTACATTGTTTCTTTCTTGATTTCTGTTACTTATTGTTTTTCTGTTGTTCTTATTAAAGTGTGTTTTCTACCAAGGGAGAGTTTGTTTTCAGTGTCACAGTTTGAGATTTTTTTTTCTTTTTTTTTTTCCATTAATTTTCTGTTAAAACATGTAAAAGTATGTCAATTAATCAACTGAAATAAGTTTTGCTGAGGACAGCGTTTTGGGTTTGGGGTTTATTTTGTGTATATATATGTAATACATGCTAAATAAAAAAAAAGCATAGGTACCTTGTTTGTCCTCTTGCTTGAAAAGGAGAGGGGGGGTGGTGAGGGAGGGGGATGGGGGGGGTGGGGGTGGGATAAATTTGTGTGCTTACTTTCTTGTGTGAGTGTGTGTGTTTGTGCATGTGTGTGTGTGTGTGTGTGTGAGTGTATGTTTGGTGTCATATACTGTACCATGTCAAACTGATGCAAACTAGGCCTATGGTTTGCTCTGTTTGGCCAAATTTCGTGCGGCTAACAGTGAAAAGACGCCCCTCTTAGTCTGGCCCGCTCTTAGCCAATCAAACGCCTCTAACAGCTATAAGCGCTGAGTGTGTGTGTGTTTGTGCCTGTGTGTGTGTGTGTGTGTGTGTTTGTGCATGTGTGTGTGTGTGTGAGTGTATGTTTGTGCATGTGTGTGTGTGTTTGTGCATGTTTGTGTGTGTGTGTTTGTGCATGTTTGTGTGTGTGTGTTTGTGCTTGTGTGTGTGTGTGTGTGTGCCCAGTGGATGTGTTTCTTTTCAGCATCTGTATGCATCCATATATATGCAGCTTTGTTCAATTTTTAATATTTGTGATGTATCTCTTTTTTTCTTTTTCTTTTTTTTCCCCCAGCACAATCGAATCCAGGTGACGTGTTTCCAAGCCATACCTTCAAATGGATACGGAGGATCAGAGTATGTGTATTGACTGATAATTGTTTTCCCTTTCCTGTTTCTTTTCTTTTTCTTTCTCTGTTATCTTTGTTGTTGTTGTTTATTTACTTTGTCATTGTCTTATTTTTTTCCTTTTTTCTTTTATATATTTTTTCTCTTGCTTTTTGTTTTTCTTTTCTTAGTTTCTCTTTTCTTCCTTCCTTGATATTTTGTTGTTGTTATTTAACCCTTTCACTGCCAAACTTCCATTTATGCAGCAGCAGCTAGGTAGAGGACCCATGTCACTGAAAGGATGACCAGATCATGGGTCTGTTATCCATGAACCTATTGCTCTTAATGTTCGGTGGTAGGATAGGCCATATTTTCTACACATCACAGGGGGAGCCTCCAGCTATTCTTAGACACCATAATTATTTTCTGTGTTTATAAGCACAAGGGAGTTTTGCGCTCTCAGTTGACTGGAGGTGAAAGGGTTGATTACTTTGTCATTGTCTTTTTTTTTTTTTCTTTGATAGTTTCATTTTTCTTTCTTTTCATTCTTTTATTGATTCTTTCTCTCTTGCTGTTTGTTTTTTCGTGTCTTATTGTCTTTTTTTTTGGTTCCTTCATTTTGTTGTTGTTGTTATTTTCCTCTTTTTCTATTTTGTTTTTTAATTTTATAATTTAAAAAAAATTAATTTTTTTAGATGATATTCAGTTAGAATAACAGGATAAAATTTCAGTTTGTTTGTTAACTTAGATGTGTGATGGCATTGACTGATTGAGAGGGTTTGTCATTGCACATTCTCTTTTTTTTTCTTTTCTTTTTTTTTCTTTCTTGGCTTTGTATTGAACAAGCTTTTTTTCTCGTTTTTTTGTTTGTTTTTTTCTCCAGTGGATATATATATTCATTATTATCAGTTATTGTTTATGCTATTTCTTGATACAGGAGTCATTGAGTGTATAGCATATGAATTGCTTTTAAGTGTTCATTTTTCAGTAAAAATCACGTGTACTCATAGAACAGCGTGGCAAAACCGCAAAGTACTTGGAGAGAAGTAATTTGCGATTTTTGTATGGAGTTAGCTCCCTTGAAATAGCCCACAGCTGAGCCACTGTTATTTGATTTTTTTTTTTTTATGATTTTTTTTTTTAACTTGAAGCTGTGTACCTTTTTTTCTTTTTTTTTTAACATCACCATTATCCTCTCCTCTCTTCTCCTCCTCCTTTTTAACATCACCATTATCCTCTCCTCCTCTTTCTCCTCCTCCTCCTCATCGCCACCATCAGTAACCTCACCATCATCCTCTCCTCCTCTTTCTCCTCCTCCTCCTCATCGCCACCATCAGTAACATCACCATCCTCTCCTCCTCTTTCTCCTCCTCCTCCTCATCGCCACCATCAGTAACCTCACCATCATCCTCTCCTCCTCCTTCTCCTCCTCCTCCTCATTGCCACCATGAGTAACATCACCATCATCCTCTCCTCCTCTTTCTCCTCCTCCTCCTCCTCCTCATTGCATTACTCTCATGCCACTCAATCTGACACCCTCTTACACAGCCAGACCTGGGTTCATCTGTCTCACGCTCCTTTTTCTTTTCTTTCTGTCTATTCATACTCACACCAAAAAAAACTTTACAGCATCCCATACACAAGAGTTACCAGTTACAAGAGTTGCCACACTTTATCGTTGTTTTATTCTGTGCTCTGTACACCAGAGTTACCACTCTTTATTGTCGTTTACATTCTAAGCTCTGTACACTGTGAGAGTTACCACTCTTTATCGTCGTTTTATTCTGTGCTCTGTACACCACAAGAGTTACCACTCTTTATTGTCGTTTACATTCTAAGCTCTGTACACTGTAAGAGTTACCACTCTTTATCGTCGTTTTACTCTGTGCTCTGTACACCACAAGAGTTACCACTCTTTATTGTTGTTTTATTCTGTGCTCTGTACACCACAAGAGTTACCACTCTTTATCGTTGTTTTATTCTGTGCTCTGTACAGCAGAGTTACCACTCTTTATTGTCGTTTACATTCTAAGCTCTGTACACTGTAAGAGTTACCACTCTTTATCGTCGTTTTACTCTGTGCTCTGTACACCAGAGTTACCACTCTTTATTGTCGTTTACATTCTAAGCTCTGTACTCTGTAAGAGTTACCACTCTTTATCATTGTTTTATTCTGTGCGCTGTACACTGTAAGAGTTACCACTCTTTATCGTTGTTTTATTCTGTGCTCTGTACACCAGAAGAGTTACCACTCTTTATTGTCGTTTACATTCTAAGCTCTGTACACTGTAAGAGTTACCACTCTTTATCGTTGTTTTATTCTGTGCGCTGTACATCAGAGTTACCTCTCTTTATTGTCGTTTACATTCTAAGCTCTGTACACTGTAAGAGTTACCACTCTTTATCGTCGTTTTATTCTGTGGTCAGTATACCAGAGTTACCACTCTTTATTGTCGTTTACATTCTAAGCTCTGTACACTGTAAGAGTTACCACTCTTTATCGTTGTTTTATTCTGTGCGCTGTACATCAGAGTTACCTCTCTTTGTTGTCGTTTTCATTCTGTGCTTTTCTTCTTTTGACATCACTCTTTATTGTTTGTTTGATGTACGTAAAAGATGTATGTATGTAATGTTTCGATGTCCCCCCCCCAAGGGGCACAAGAAATAAACTTTTTTACCACCACAAGAGTTACCACTCTTTATCATTGATTTTTGACTCACTTGTGTAAATAAAGTGAGTCTGTGTTTTAACCCGGTGTTCAGTTGTCTGTGTGTGTGTGTGTCCGTGTGTCTGTGTGTCCGTGGTAAACTTTAACATTGACATTTTCTCTGCAAATACTTTGTCAGTTGACACCAAATTTGGCATAAAAATAGGAAAAATTCAGTTCTTTCCAGTCATCTTGTTTAAAACAATATTGCACCTCTGGGATGGGCACAAAAAAATATAAAAAAGAAGCCTAATTATATGCAAACTGCATTTACTGTTATATTTATATTTTTTGTATTCTCTAAACTTGGCACTTTGATCTCTTATTCTGACACAACAACAAGAGGAGTCATTATCATCATTTTTTTTGTTCAAACAGGAACTTCTTTTGCTAAGCATGGAAGTTTTATTTATTTTGCAAACGTTTTGGTGCAGATAGTAAAAAAGGGAAATTGCTCTGTAATTAATGCTAGGGGACTTAATTTATCACAAGTGAGTCTTGAAGGCCTTGCCTCTCTTGTTTTTTTTTTATTATATGATTTTTTTTTAACTTGAAGCTGTGTACCCTTTTTTTTTCTCTTGGTCTCAACATTTAAGTGGCATTACTCTCATGCCACTCAATCTGACACTCTCTTACACAGCCAGACCTGGGTTCATCTGTCTCACGCTCCTTTTTCTTTTCTTTCTGTCTATTCATACTCACACCAAAAAAACAACTGTACAGCATTCCATACACAAGAGTTACCAGTTACAAGAGTTACTAATCTTTATCGTTGTTTTATTCTGTGCGCTGTACACTAGAGTTACCACTTTTTATTGTTGTTTACATTCAAAGCTCTGTACTCTGTAAGAGTTACCACTCTTTATCGTTGTTTTATTCTGTGCGCTCTACACTAGAGTTACACACTTTTTATTGCTGTTTACATTCTAAAACCCTGTACACTGTAAGAGTTGCCACTCTTTATCATTGTTTTACTCTGTGCGCTGTACATCAGAGTTACCTCTCTTCGTTGTTTTCATTCTGTGCTTTTGTTCTTTTGACATCACTCTTTGTTGTTTGTTTGATGTACGTAAAAGATGTATGCCTGTAATGTTTCGTTGCCCCCCCTGGGGGCACAAGAAATCAACTTTTTTACCACCACAAGAGTTACCACTTTTTATCGTTGATTTTTAATCTTGTGCTCTGAACACCGCAGACACGAGAGGTACGAGGTGCCGCTGAAGATCACGCCCAGCTCGGCCATCGGCTGGGAGTGTCTGGAAGCTCTGGTGGCACTACCTGGCATCCTGAAGCAGGAGGAAGAGGAGGCGTACCACAACGCTTCCGCCTCCGTGCCACCGGAAGATCTCATCGCTCGCGTCCACAACAGCGCTGGTGAGTCGGTGATGGGGGTTGACGGTGGTGGTGATGAGAAAGAGGAGGAGAAGGAGGAGGAGAGGATGATGGTGAGGTTACTGATGGTGGCGATTAGGAGGAGGAGGAGAAAGAGGAGGAGAGGATGGTGATGTTACTGATGGTGGCGATGAGTAGGAAGAGAAAGAGGAGGATGGTGAGGTTACTGATTGTGGCGATGAGGAGGAGGAGGAGAAGAAAGAGGAGGAGAGGATGATGGTGAAGTTACTGATTGTGGCGATGAGGAGGAGGAGAAAGAGGAGGAGAGGATGATGGTGAGGTTACTGATGGTGGCGATGAGGAGGAGGAGAAAGAGGAGGAGGAGGATGGTGAGTTTACTGATGGTGGCGATGAGGAGGAGGAGGATAAAGAGGAGGAGAGGTTGATGGTGATGTTACTGATGGCGATGAGGAGGAGGAGAAAGAGGAGGAGAGGTTGATGGTGATGTTAATGATGGTGGCGATGAGGAGGAGGAGGAGAAAGAGGAGAGGTTGATGGTGATGTTACTGATGGTGACAATGAGGAGGAGGAGGAGAAAGAGGAGAGGATAATGGTGATGTTACTGATGGTGGTGATGAGGAGGAGAGGATGATGGTGAGGTTACTGATGGTGGCGATGAGGAGGAGGAGAAAGAGGAGGAGAGGTTGATGGTGAGGTTAATGATGGTGGCGATGAGGAGGAGGAGAAAGAGGAGGAGAGGTTGATGATGATGTTAATGATGGTGGCGATGAGGAGGAGGAGAAAGAGGAGGAGAGGTTGATGGTGATGTTACTGATGGTGGTGATGAGGAGGAGGAGGAGAAAGAGGAGAGGTTGATGGTGATGTTACTGATGGTGACAATGAGGAGGAGGAGGAGAAAGAGGAGAGGATAATGGTGATGTTACTGATGGTGGCGATGAGGAGGAGAGGATGATGGTGAGGTTACTGATGGTGGCGATGAGGAGGAGGAGAAAGAGGAGGAGAGGTTGATGGTAATGTTAATGATGGTGGCGATGAGGAGGAGAAAGAGGAGGAGAGGTTGATGGTGATGTTAATGATGGTGGCGATGAGGAGGAGGAGAAAGAGGAGGAGAGGATGATGGTGAAGTTACTGATTGTGGCGATGAGGAGGAGGAGAAAGAGGAGGAGGAGGATGGTGAGTTTACTGATGGTGGCGATGAGGAGGAGGAGGAGAAAGAGGAGAGGTTGATGGTGATGTTACTGATGGTGGCAATGAGGACGAGAAGAAGAAAGAGGAGGAGAGGATGATGATGATGATGTTACTGATTATGGTTGCTCTTCACTAAAAACTCTTGTTAAAAACCTATCTATAAGCACTCTCAGCTTCCTTCTTCTCCAACACCATCCATGTCAGCTCACTTTGGATGCATGAAGAGTGGGAGGGGGAGAGTGTTGGGGGGAGGGGTTTTGAGAAAGAGTTGGTCATGAATGATTTTTCATTTTATGTACCCTAAAGTTCGGTCTATTTAGCGCACTGGTATATAAGCCGCACCCACTAAATTTTGGAAAAAATTGAACTTTATACATACATAAGCTGCACCGGTTTATAAGCCGCACTTATTTCCGGTACCGGAACACATACTGATACCAAGAAAAGCTGTCAAAACTGTAGGTTATGAAATAAACACAAGTGGGAACAACACAAAGAAAAGCAAGCGAAAATACTGCTAGTGCCACAAAAAATAAGAAATAAACACAACGAAAATAAGATCCATAATTTAGGGACAGTCACATTTATTCAACGTCATCCTGCTCACTGAATCCACTAAAATCTTCATCTTCAGTGTCCGAGTTGAAGAGAACCAGCACAGCTTCCTCCGCCATCTTGTCACTAACTTAGCCTCGCTTTCACTTCATGAAGGTGGAGGTCGCTGCTGGTTCGTCGCTTGCACTGTCGTCTGCTAGGTCGATCGCCTTCAATTTGAAGGCTGCATCATAGGCATAACATCGCGTTTTCGGCATGATGAGGGTGTACGCTTGAGCAGAGTAGAACTGAATGCTGATCTGAAGGCTTTAATGTGTGCGGATTTGATTTATAAAACATGAACAGTTAGCACACGATCCTGAAGCTCATCCAAAAATTCATGGACAGAAATCATGATTTTGGTGAGTTGAAGGGCAGCTAAGAATAGACGAGAACGTGACACTCCCGGGATCGTTAAAATCCGCAAATAAGCCGCATCATTGTATAAGCCGCAGAGGTTGAAGCTGGGGTAAAAAGTCGCGGCTTATAGACCGAACTTTACGGTAATTTGTAATTTTTTTCTTTCATGTAAAGCACCCTGAGCTCTTAAAGAGAGAAGGGGCACTACAGAAGTGTGTATTATGATGATGATGATTATTATTATAATGTTTTCCAGTGTACACCAAGTCTCTATGCCACGTGATGGAGGTGCTGAGCGGGCCCATCATGACGACTCTGGAAAACCGTCTGGAGATTAACCGTATCCGCTGCCAGTATTTGGAGCGACAGAAAGAGCTGCTCAAACAGAAGCTGGCCAGATATAGTACATAATTGTCGTTTGGTTGGTTAGTGACAGTGTGTGTGTGTGTGTGTTGAGGGTGGGTGAGCGATAGAAAAGAGAGCGACAGAAAGAGCTACTGAAACAGAAGCTGGCCAGATATAGTTCATAATTGTCGTTTGGTTAGTTAGTGACCATGTGTGTGTGTGTGCTTGCCTGTGTGTGTGTTGAGTGTGGTTGAGGGAGAGAGAGAAGAGTGACAGACAGAGCTACTGAAACAGAAGCTGGACAAATATAGTTCATAATTGTCATTTGGGTAGTTAGTGACAATGTGTGTGTGTGTGTGTGTGTGTGTTGAGGGTGGATGAGCGATAGAAAAGAGAGCGACAGAAAGAGTTACTGAAACAGAAGCTGGACAAATATAGTACATAATTGTCGTTTGGTTAGTTAGTGACAGTGTGTGTGTGTGCTTGTGTGTGTTGAGGGTGGATGAGCGATAGAAAAGAGAGTGACAGAAAGAGCTACTGAAACAGAAGCTGGACAAATATAGTACATAATTGTCGTTTATTTAGTTAGTGTGTGTGTGCTTGTGTGTGTTGAGGGTGGGTGAGTGGCAGAAAGGGGAGAGGGTGCGTGCGAGTGTGATTTTTATTAGAAAGTGTACATGCGTGTTGAGAAAATGTGAGGGAGGGGAGGGGTAAGGGTGTGTGTGTGTGTGAGCGCGTGTATGTGTGTAGGAAATACTCTCCTTGATCTTTATTTGTTTTGGTATTTTTTATTATATTTTTAATACGTTCATGTTAAGTTAGATGTGTTGAAAGAAAAGTTTTCACAATGGATAGTTTTGTTCCACTTTTGCATTCATGGGCTGCAACTCCCAGGTTTACTTGAATGTAAGACAAAGAGTGGACCTTCACATTGTAGGAGCATTTTTATCCCATCATCCAGGCAGCCATACTTCGTTTTGGGGAGTGTGCATGTTTGGTATGTTCTTGTTTCCATAACCCACCAGATGCTGGTCATAGATTACAGGATCTTTAACGTGTGTATTTAATCTTCTGCATGTGAAAAACACACAAAGGCAGTTCAGGCACCACCATAGCAGGTCTGCAAAGTATGTGGACTTTGGGGATCTGGAAAATCCCCACCCCACCATGCACAGTAACTGGATTTGAACCCAGGACCCTCAGATTGAAAGTCCATTGCTTCAACTCACTCCAGACGGTGGAACGCTATAGTGTTCCTGACGAAAGGTAGCGTTCCGGATGAACGCTATAGCGGTTTCGACAATTAAAATTTTGTCCAAGTTTTCATCATGGGGTAGCATAACAATCACAGGTACACCAGGCATTGCGACTGTGTCAAGGGTCGAATGAAAAGTTTTTTCATGAGATTCCGTAACAACACACTCCACAGCGAGTTTAGGACCCCATATGACACCCTAATCTGCATACGAATCGAAAATGGTGTCGCAGGTGATACAAGTGGAAATTTTTTGAGCAAACTAGATCACGACAGCGGCTTTTACCACTGCTGAAGTGATTGAAATGCTTCAAACTGAAGGTTTCGACATCGACGAGGACGATGAAGACATTGAATAAAGTATCTGCAGTGAAGAAAGCTACCAGCAAGAAGGTACTGACAGTGACTCTGCTTCTGACAGCAGTGAAAAGGGAGGGGGGTGGGCGTTCACACGACGTAAGGAGAGGGGTCAGTGGGTCAAGCACAGTGAATTTCATTCAGTTACTTTATGTTTAATTACACATACTTAACCGTGACCCAACTAGTGCAGACTCCGGCAGGGGTCTGACATTCCTGCCTGTGAAACTACTATCCGCCTATGCGGAGAAAATGAAACTACGGCTGATAACCTCCCGGAAGTAGGTAACCTCCCCTTTGTCCTGCTGGCTAGCGCCCTCTTTTTTCCGGCAGCCATTATGACTCCTGTCCTGTGCTCTCCATACAGCTAAGTTTTTATGTTTTGTATTTTTTGTGATTTTTTTCCGAACCCTAACAAATGGGTCGTCTGTAGGGAAAAGCAAGGGAGAAAACTATTCGGCTGGAGTGAGTTAACTGCTCAGTTGTTGTGTATGATAGATAGTAATGATGCCCGTTTGCTTTTGAAATGCAATGATTGATACTTAAATTTTGTCTCAAGTCTTACATGTGTATGTTATAATAACATACTTATTTATCTCAACTTCTGCAGTGTCATTCGCTGTCTGTTTAGCTGTGAACATTTGAAGGATATAGGCATCTACTTATACTTGTTTGAGTGTTTTTTCATGTGCGCCTCTAGAGGAGTGGTTACTGAGTATGCATATGTACTCACGCACAAAAAGGTGTCGGTCTCATCAAAATCATATTTGTGGAATGACAACAAAAAAGAAATAGAAATAAAAAAAATATGTATTTATTGCCTGTGTGCTAGTAGTTATATAGGTAAACACACACACACTGTGATACATACATATATACGACACACATACACACAAGCACACACAACACACACACACAGACACACACGGACACACAGTTTGAGTGTTGCATGTGCACACATTTTTCCAACATCGGTATAACATAGAACTTGAGGATTCTGACAACAATTTTATTGTACTTACCAAGTGTGAACATATTTAAGAAACAGGATTTTTGACTCACTTGTGTAAACAAAGTGAGTCTATGTTTTAACCCGGTGTTCGGTTGTCTGTGTGTGTGTGTCCGTGTGTCTGTGTGTCCGTGGTAAACTTTAACATTGACATTTTCTCTGCAAATACTTTGTCAGTTGACACCAAATTTGGCATAAAAATAGGAAAAATTCAGTTCTTTCCAGTCATCTTGTTTAAAACAATATTGCTCCTCTGGGATGGGCACAATAAAATATAAAAAGAAGCCTAATTATATGCAAACTGCATTTACTGTTATATTTATATTTTTTGTATTCTCTAAACTTGGCTCTTTGACCTCTTATTCTGACACAACAACAAGAGGAGTCATTATTATCATTTTTTGTTCAAACAGGAGCTTCTTTTTCTAAGCATGGAATTTTTATTTATTTTGCAAACGTTTTGGTGCAGATAGTAAAAAATGGAAATTACTCTGTAATTAATGCTAGGGGACTTAATTTATCACGAGCGAGTCTTGAAGGCCTTGCCTCTCTTGTTTTCTGTTGAAAAGATCAGCACCAGCTGACTTCGTTTTTCTTTGGCAAAGGCTTAAAACACATGACAACATTCATTTGGCTCAGTGATAGTAGTATTGTTTTAATACACACATAAATATATTATACAGTGTTATCTTGGCTTGTTTGTTTTTTTTTTTTCTTCAGGTTTATTTATACAGTAAAGATTTTTTAAACATAGTTTCCAATTACCAAAAATATTTTATTACTGGCAACTGCTTATACGAAGAAAATAGAATAATCTGTAATATCATTATGGGCAACATTGTGATGCATGAGAAATGAAAACTTTGAGCAAGTATGCATCTGTTTTGGGTGTGCTTATGTTATTGTTTCATGTATTGTTTTGATTCCTTACTTTTTTTTTTTTTTTGGTTTTTTGTTGTTGTTTTTTTTGTGGTGCTTCTGTGATAAAGTGTGAATGAATGTTTGTCATCAGTACTATGCCTGCCTGTCAACTCAAGAGTGCATTTACACACTGATTAATTTACACACACGTCACACACACACACATACACACTCACACGCGTGCACACACTTAAAAATTTATATATATATATATAGATATAGATATATACATGTGCACACACACTTGTGCGTGCAAGTCAAAGCAAGACAGCCATTGCACTGTTCATTACATATACATTTATAACATATCTATTTATCTCAATGTATCTGTCTCTGTATCTCTCTCTCTCTCTCTCCTCCTCCTTCATCTTCTTCTTCCACATGGTCACCAACATTAGTATGTTGATGAAAATTGTCATTTTGTGGGAGGTTGCTGTTGGGCGCAATTTAATTGGTCTGCCAAGGGATGTGCTACTATCTGATAGGGGAGATAGGGCGTAGGGCACAGTCCACTGGTGTGTTCGCATCTCCAGCTGTCTCTGTCTCTCTCTCTTTCTATATATATATATATTTGTAATTTCTTTTTTATCACAACATATTTCTCTGTGTGAAATTCGGGCTGCTCTCCCCAGGGGGAGCGCGTCGCTACACTATAGCACCACCCATTTTTTTGTATTTTTTCCTGCGTGCAGTTTTGTTTTTCCTATCGAAGTGGATTTTTCTTCAGAATTTTGCCAGGAACAACCCTTTTGTTGCCGTGGGTTCTTTTACATGCGCTAAGTGCATGCTGCACACGGGACCTCGGTTTATCGTCTCATCCGAATGACTAGCGCCCAGACCACCACTCAAGGTCTAGTGGAGGGGGAGAAAATATCGGTGGCTGAGCCGTGATTCAAACCAGCATGCTCAGATTCTCTCGCTTTCCTAGGCGGACGCATTACCTCTAGGCCATCACTCCACTATATATGTATGTATATATGTATGCATGTATATATGAAAATAAAATATTATTATTATGTATATATATATGATAGTCAGTCGTGTCCGACTTTGACCATCAGAACAGCAGAGGAGGCAACTGCTGTTCCGAGTATTTGGGCTAGAATTTGATTATCGTGGAGAGTGTCTTGCCCAAGTTACATCCCCACTCTCTCGGCCAAGAGGGTTTTAGGACAGTCGGTGTTGGGATGGTTCCCCAAGGCCAACTAGCCCACAAGGCTGCAGCACTAAGAGCCAGTGCAATGTTGCCTCCTAGTTTGAGAGTCATAGTCCTTCACAAAAGACTAAGCTGTAAATGATTTCCCATTGAAGAAACCATTGATAATACAGCTCTCACTTTGCTGTTGGCCTAAATGTAAACTTATGTCAATCTTTATAAATATATATATACATTAATATGTGTGCATTTTTCACACACATACACACTCATTGAATATTACTTTAAGTGAAAAGACGTTGAATTAAAGAAACACACACACACACACACACACACACAAATGCACACAAACATTAATACATATTCACACACACACATGCACACACACACACACGCACACACACACACACACACACACACACAATCAACGCATTGTGTGTGTGTGCATGAGTACATATGTGTTCTTATAGGGCTTCCGTTTGATCCTTTCCAAATGAACAATGCAGTGTGTCTTGCTTCGCCTTGCCTTGCACGTAATGTATGTGTGTGTGTGTGTGCATGCATGATTGCGTGTGTTAGTAGCTGGCTTCTGTCTGATTCATTCCAGTCGAACAGCTAAAAACATTAATGATGAATTAAAGAGAAGCTCTGTAAAGACTGAATGAAAAAAGCTTACTGCTGCAAGTTATCCATTTTCATTACAGCGGGCAAAATTCATTCAAATTTGTTGCCTCACTCACACCATTACAATTCTTGCAGGATTGCTACAGCAGGTGGTTAAAGCTCTGGACTTTCAGTATTAGGGGCTTGGGTTTGAATCTCGATCATTGCTTGTTAAATAGTAGAGTGGGTTTGTTGGTTTTTTTTGGTTGTGGTTTTGGGGTGGGGTTTGTGTGTGAGTGTGTTTTGTTCCTACTTCCCATCTCCCAGATCAACAGAATGATCATGTGCAGACCTGCCAGTACCTGAACCCCTTCATGCAAAAGACCAAAGTTAGCACATTAAAGATCCCACAATCCATGTCAGCGTTTGGTGGGGATTATGGAAACACGAACTCAGCATGCACACCCCTTCCTCTTTAAAACGGAGTATCGTTCCACCATGGTGGGGTTAAAAAAAAAAAAACAAAAAAAAAAACATGCATTGATGCGAATGCCCACTCGCACATAAGTATAAAGTATACAGGGTTGAACATGGTAGTTAGAGAATACGAATGGTTGGGTGGGGGGTGTGGGGAGGGGGAGAGAAATTATTCCAGCATTAAACATAAAACATTCTTTCCTTTCTTGCCTTGTCTGGAAAAAACAAACAAAACCCCCCAAAAAAAACATAACGCTCTTTCAGATACAAAAACTAGCCATTTCAACTTCAGCAATCACTGATGTGATCTCTGACATTATCGGAGTAACAAATTATTATTATTGGGATGATTCTGACGCTGCAGTTATTGTTAATTTATGCATTCTAAGAATTGTTAAAAACATGTTCAACAATTTTTTTCATGATAATGTGTACTTTGGAACTAAATCACAAGGGATGAGGGGGGGGGTAAGTTGAAATCAGTGATCACAAACAGATCATTGTCAAATGTTTGGAAACAGATTAAACAAAACGGCTAAATGCGATGTCTCACTAAATGTTTATTCATTGCTCACACAATTTTATCTCAGGAAACTCGTTTATTATCGTTCGATTGGTGTATCATAAAACCAGCTTCACAATGAATTAATAACAACAATGCGATATGCTCACTCTGAAAGGTGCGATGTTGTCTCCCCTTTCCGACATGCAACTTTATTCATGTGTGTCTCATTTCAGCAAAATCCAAGGACACACTGAGATCGAAAAAATATCCACCCTTAATCAGGCACAGGGTAATGTTCAACTTTAGAATACTGAACTCAGGGGGGCTGTTTAGAAGAAAAACAAAGGGTGTTTTAGGCTCACCTTGATGCGCTGAGTTGAATGGAACCCTCAGCTAAGCTCTAGGACCACTCCTTTCCCATGAAACTGCGACAAATACACAGTAAGCAGAGTACTCCTTCCCCACCTGCACGCCATTTTGACTGCTGATGACGTGGGTGATCAGCAGTCAAAATGGCTTGCAGGTGGTTGCTCTGGCTGTGATCGGCTGAGCTTACTGTGTATAAAATTGTCGCAGTTTCATGGGAAAGTAGTGGTCGTACAGCTTAGCTGAGGGTTCCATTCAACTTAGCGCATCGAGGTGAGCCTAAGACACCCTTTGTTTTTCGTCTAAACAGCCCCCCTGAGTTTAGTATTCTAAAGTTGAACATTACCCAGGCGCAGATACCAAGACTGAACCCTCAGATTTAAAGTCCACTGCTTTTAACATTCTGCTATGTATAGCTCCCGTCAGTAACAATTATGAATAATCATCTTGTCTTGAATCTAGAATCTAAGGCCAGGATGAGAATCTACCACTTCAAAAAGCTAATTTTTGGTGTCATATACTGTACCATGTCAAACTGATGCAAACTAGGCCTATTGGTTTGCTCTGCTTGGCCAAATTTCGCGCGGCTAACACACTGGACGAAGTCAACAATTTATTTCCAATTGCGAAAAAATCCGTCACATAATTCAAGATGAACTCAGACAGGACTTTTATAAGATTTTTTTTTTTTTATCTTGTCAGTCAAGTATCTGCAACTGAGGTGACATCAGTGTTCCGGCAAACAAACAAAAAATGTTAAAAAAAACAAAAAAACACCAAACAACAACAAAAAGACGTAAAGTTAGCAGATATTAGTTATGAAATGGATACACGAAAAAAAAAAAGTCAAATCAAGAAAAGAATACATTCATCTCTCAGTGAGGATGATCCGGTAAGGTTTCGGCGCATGCGTGATGAGCCCGTCACCACACAAGGGAGACCAATCCCAACCCATTCCCTCCACGCCCGCAGACGGCGGCAAGGACACCTCAAACCTTTTCAACAGGCACGCCAAAACCAGCAACAACTGTCTTTTTGCCAGCGACTCTCCCAAACACGCCCTGTCCCCGACGGAAAAAGGCACCCAGCTTTTCACATCAGCCTTCAATTTCCCATCATTATCCAGGAAACGGCTCGGCCGGAATTCTGTTGGCGAATCCCATTGATCCGGATCTCGAAGAAGCGCCCAGTGGTTGATCAATATCATGGTATTTGCTGGGATATCGTAGCCTCCTACCGTTGTGTGGCGAAGAGTTTTGTGTGGGATTCCCAAAGGAACTGCCGAGCCAAGGCGCAGGATTTCGCAAAGCGTCGCTTCTGTGTAGATCAGTTTGGGCCGGTCGGCCGAGACAGGCCAGTGCTGGCCGACGGTGAGGTTATCAATCTCTGCATGTACTCTGGCTTGTTCCTGGAAGAGAGAGATTGGCCGGCTGTAGCGGGTGGGAGAGTGTCAGGCAAGAATGTAGAACTGTATTGCGTGGTATGGTCAGTATCAGTATCAGTAACTCAATGAGGCGTCACTGCGTTCGGTCAAATCCATATAGATACGCTACACTGACCGCATCTGCCAAGCAGATGCCTGACCAGCAGCCGGTAAACCAACGCGCTTAGTCAGGCCTTGAGAAAAAAATGAATAAAATAAATAATAATAATAGTAATAATGATAATAATGTTAAATTAAAAGAACATCAATTAATTAATTAATAATGATAATAATAATGGTATTTATGAGACGCAAAATCTTGATGAAATCAACTCTAAGTGCACAAAACAAAATAAAATTAAAATAAATAAATATTTATAAAAGAAAAATAAAAGAAAATTTTTTTTTTTAATAAAAAGAGAATAATGATGATGAATAAGCAATTATGCAAATAAATGTAAAACATGCAGACACACATTCACACACACACACACACACACACACACAAATGCAGTGCAGTAGGCTATATACACAGTATAGTACAACACTTGTCAGTGAAGTGCAGTAGGCCTACTGTATGTATATAGAAAAAAAGAATAGACACTTAGATGATGATAAGAGATTGAACGAGAGAGAGAGAGAGAAGACAGAGACAGAAAAGAGAAACAGACAGACAGGCGGAAAGAAAGAATAAGAGAGGAACAGAGACGGACAAACAGACAGAGACAAGCAGAAAAGAAAAAGAGAAACACACACACACACACACACACACACACACACACACACTATATATATATATATATATATATATATATATATATATATATACCAGAACTACGTATGTAGACCTCAAGATACCTAGCCATAAAGAGACGTAAAGAGACACAGATTTTAAGACACAAGTAGAACAGAAGACACACCAGAACTACATAAAGACACAAGCAGAACAGAATACACAACAGAACTACGTATGTATACCTTAGGATACCTAGCCATAAAGAGACGTAAAGAGACACAGACGTAAAGACACAAGTAGAACAGAAGACACACCAGAACTACATAAAGACACAAGTAGAACAGAAGACACACTAGAACCACATAAAGACACAAGTAGAACAGAAGACACAGCAGAACTACATAAAGACACAAGTAGAACAGAAGACACAGCAGAACTACATAAAGACACAAACAGAACAGAAGTCACACCAGAACTACATAAAGACACAAGCAGAACAGAAGACACACCAGAACTACATAAAGACACAAGCAGAACAGAAGACACACCAGAACTACATAAAGACACAAGCAGAACAGAAGACACACCAGAACTACATAAAGACACAAGCAAAACAGAAGACACAACAGAACTACATAAAGACACAAGTTAAACAGAAGACACAACAGAACTACATAAAGCCACAAGCAAAACAGAAGACACACCAGAACTACATAAAGACACAAGTAGAACAGAAGACACACCAGAACTACATAAAGACACAAGTAGAACAGAAGACAACAGAACTACATAAAGACACAAGCAAAACAGAAGACACACCAGAACTACATAAAGACACAAACAAAACAGAAGATACACCAGAACTACAAAAAGACACAAGCAGAACAGAATACACAACAGAACTACGTATGTATACCTTAGGATACCTAGCCATAAAGAGACGTAAATAGACACAGACGTAAAGACACAAGCAGAACAGAAGACACACCAGAACTACATAAAGACACAAGCAAAACAGAAGATACACCAGAACTACAAAAAGACACAAGCAGAACAGAATACACAACAGAACTACGTATGTATACCTTAGGATACCTAGCCATAAAGAGACGTAAAGAGACACAGACGTAAAGACACAAATAGAACAGAAGACACACCAGAACTACATAGAGACACAAGCAGAACAGAAGACACACCAGAACTACATAAAGACACAAGCAGAACAGAAGACACACCAGAACTACATAAAGACACAAGTAGAACAGAAGACACACCAGAACTACATAAAGACACAAGCAGAACAGAAGACACAACAGAACTACATAAAGACACAAGCAAAACAGAAGACACAACAGAACTACATAAAGACACAAGCAAAACAGAAGACACAACAGAACTACATAAAGACACAAGCAAAACAGAAGACACAACAGAACTACATAAAGCCACAAGCAAAACAGAAGACACACCAGAACTACATAAAGACACAAATAGAACAGAAGACAACAGAAATACATAAAGACACAAGCAGAACAGAAGATACACCAGAACTACATAAAGACACAAGCAGAACAGAATACACAACAGAACTACGTATGTATACCTCAGGATACCTAGCCATAAAGAGACGTAAATAGACACAGACGTAAAGACACAAGCAGAACAGAAGACACACTAGAACTACATAAAGACACAAGTAGAACAGAAGACACACCAGAACTACATAAAGACACAAGCAGAACAGAAGACACAACAGAACTACATAAAGCCACAAGCAAAACAGAAGACACAACAGAACTACATAAAGACACAAGTAGAACAGAAGACACACCAGAACTACATAGAGACACAAGCAAAACAGAAGACACAACAGAACTACATAAAGCCACAAGCAAAACAGAAGACACAACAGAACTACATAAAGACACAAGTTAAACAGAAGACAACAGAACTACATAAAGACACAAGCAGAACAGAAGATACACCAGAACTACATAAAGACACAAGCAGAACAGAATACACAACAGAACTACGTATGTATACCTCAGGATACCTAGCCATAAAGAGACGTTAAGAGACACAGACGTAAAGACACAAGTAGAACAGAAGACACACTAGAACCACATAAAGACACAAGTAGAACAGAAGACACACCAGAACTACATAAAGACACAAGCAGAACAGAAGACACACCAGAACTACATAAAGACACAAGTAGAACAGAAGACACACCAGAACTACATAGAGACACAAGCAGAACAGAAGACACACCAGAACTACATAAAGACACAAGTAAAACAGAAGACACAACAGAACTACATAAAGACACAAGTAGAACAGAAGACACACCAGAACTACATAAAGACACAAGTAGAACAGAAGACACACCAGAACTACATAAAGACACAAGTAAAACAGAAGACACAGCAGAGCTACGTGCAGTATACATAATATTATATATACCTCAGGATATCCAGCCATGAAGAGCAACGCCCACTCCAAAGTCTGTTGCAAGGTCTCCACCCCTCCGCCAAAGATGTCGTTGATGATCTGTCCAACGTGGGTAGCGGTGAAGACACCACCCTTCACATGATGTCAGTAATAATGATAGTAATAAAAATATTGATAATAAGGATAAAAACGGATAACAATGATGACGATGATGATACTTATAATGATAATAATGATGATAGTAATAATAGAAGTAATCATGAGGAGGATGAGGAGGATGAAGATGACGAAGACGACAGCAACACCAATAATGATGATAATGATAAGAGAAGAAGTAAGACCAATAACAATAACACTACTACTACTACTACTGATGATGATGATGATGATAATGATAACAGTGTCATCATCATTATTATTATTATTATCATTATTGTTGTTGTTGCTGTTACTATCATTATGTAATCATTGTTGATGATAATGATGATGGTGATAATGATGATAATGACGACGACAACAAAACCATATATGACGACAATGATGATGATGATGATAATAGTTAATCATCATCATCATCATCATCATCGTCGTCGTCGTCGTTGTCGTCGTCGTCATTTCATACATTTGAAAAGAGCTTTCAAACCTCTCAAAGCGCTTTTACAATAAGACGAGAGTCACACACACACACACACACACACACACACACACACACACACACACACACACACACACACACACACACACACACACACACACACTTACACACACACACATGAAGAGCCACATTTGCCTAAAAGGTCTGAAACACACGGGTCCGGTTCCAGAAATTACATGAGAGCAAAGACATGACATGTTGCACTTACTTTCCCCGCCTCCTCCTCTCCCTCCATCTCTTTCTCCCCTTCCTCCTCCTCTCCCTCCATCTCTTCTCCCTTCCTCCTCCTCTTCCTCCATCTCTTTCTTCCCTTCCTCCTCCTCTTCCTCCGCCAAAAGACAGTCCACAACGTCCCGCAAACAGTCCCCGCGCGAAAACGTATCCCTGTGTTCATCCACTTGCAGGTGGATGTAGTCCAAAAACTGCCCCAACAGTTCTTCAAACTTCCTGAACTTTCGCGTGGGGGCAAACCGAAGGATAGGCAGAAGATCTTCCACGAAGCCTTGCCCACTCTCTTCCACCAAAGCGTGGAAGACGCTGGAGATTCTCTGAATGGAAGGGTGGTCAAAGTCTTTCAACTCTCCGAAGCAGACCGTGTCGAGGAGATGGAAAACGAGCGAGGAGAGGTAGGGGCGAGGGTCAAAGGCGTCCGTTTCTTCAGCCATCTTGTCCGTGACGATGCCAACCACGTGATGAA
>NC_134905.1:5466069-5468569 GCF_041734735.1 Babylonia areolata | reverse complement strand
GGTTGGCAAAAAGGACAGAGAGAGAAAGAGAGAGAGGAAGGGAGGGAGTGAGAGAGAGGAAAGAGAGAGAGAGAGAGAGTGGGGGTAAAAAGAAGGAGAGAGAGAGACAGAGACAGAGAAAGAGAGGGGGGCAGAGAGAGGGAGAGACAGACAGACAAAGACAGAGACAGACACAGACAGACAGAGAGACAGAGATATGTGGGAATGGGAGTTCACTTTATAATATTTTGCCGCAAAGTGAATTGGTGAGGCAGAGACAGACAGACCAGAGACAGACAGACAGACAGACGGACAGACAGAGGGACCAACGTACACATTTTGACTTGTAATCTTGTATAACGGCCAAGTCTATCCGGTTCTCCGAAAACCAAACTTTTGTGTTGTCATCCGGGTAACGACATTCATTTGCATATTCACGCGACGGAAGTGACGACTGTGTTTGAGCGTGTCAGCACGCACCTTTTGCATGACAAAACATCACAAAATCTCCGTTCTTTTGTTTTTGTTTTTTTGCGGTGATAAGTCTTTCTTTAAAGTTAAAAACAAAACAAAAAAATCGCCAAGTCTTGGCTTGCCTTCTCTCAATGCTATTTGACAGTGTAAGAGTTGCGGCGACTAAATGTCGGAAACGTGACAAAATAATTACCAGAAGACTTTTCCTCGTTTTCGCTTGGGGAAATCAGGAAGAAAATGTTTTGAGTCTGGTAAAGCAGCGAGAGTGTGGGTGTGGCATGGGAGAGGTCGAGTGGGGGAGGGGGGGGGGGGAGAGGGGGGTTGCGGGTGAGAGGATGGGGGGTGGAGGGGGGGGGGGAGCTCGTGGAAGTCTGTTGTTCTTTTTCGCCCCTTTCTTCTGTGTGTGTGTGTGTGTGTGTGTGTGTGTGTGTGTGTGTGTGTGTGTGTGTGTGTGTGTGCGTGTGTGTGTGTGTGTTCAAAATTCCCTCTCTCTTTCTCTCTGTCTGTCTGTCTGTCTGTCTGTCTGTCTCTCTCTCTCTCTCTCTCTCTCTCTCTCTCTGTGGCTATCTGTGTGTGATCTCTGTGTGTGTGTGTGTGTGTGTGTGTGTGTGTGTGTGTGTGTGTGTGTGTGTGTGTGTTCAAAATTCTCTCTCTCTTTCTCTCTCTGTGTCTGTCTGTCTCCTCTCTCTCTCTCTCTCTCTCTCTCTCTCTCTCTCTCTCTCTCTCTCTCTGTCTGTCTGTCTCTCCTTGTCTCTTTCTTCTTCTTTCTTCTCTTGTTTCTGTTCTAAGTATTAATTGTACATGTACTTATGTTGTTCGTCTTTTTCGTGGGACAGAATTGAAATTTATTCATGCAATGTCACTGATGCTTTTGTATTGAGTATTTGTGATGTTTTCCGTTTTCGTGAGGGCAGGATTAAAACAAGCCATTTGTGTTTGTTCCTTTTTTTTCCCCTTCAATGAAAAAGATTCGTTCGTTCGTTCGTTCTCTCCCTCTCTCCCTCTCTCCCTCCGGGGGAGGGGGAAGGAGGGGAGGGGGGGGGGTCATACACAAAGCCCACAAAATACGTAGATGGTATTTGTATTTGTTTTTATCACAACAGATTTCACTGCGTGAAATTCGGGCTGCTCTCCCCATGGAGAGCGCGTCGCTACAATTCAGCGCCCCCCCCCCCCCCTTTTTTATCTTCTTTTTTTTGTTTGTATTTTTTCCTGCGTGCAGTTTTATTTGTTTTTCCTATGGAAGTGGATTTTTCTACAGAATTTTGCCAGGAACAACCCTTTTGTTGCCGTGGGTTCTTTTACGTGCGCTAATTGCATGCTGCACACGGGTCCTCGGTTTATCGTCTCATCCGAATGACTAAGCGTCCAGACCACCACTCAAGGTCTAGTGGAGGGGGAGAAAATATCGGCGGCTGAGCCGTGATTCGAACCAGCGTGCTCAGATTCTCTCGCTTCCTTGGCGGACGCGTTACCTCTAGGCCATCACTCCACTGGTTGTTTCTCTCTTTCACTCTTTCCCTTTCTCTGGGGAAAGGGGGGCGGGGGGGAGGGTGAGGGAGAGGGGGGGGGAAGAGCAGGGGGGAAAAGAAATGAAATGAAATTTAGAAAGAAAGAAAGAAAAAAAAGAAGAAACAAACAAAATAAGCTTATAAACGTAAACACACACACACACACACACACACACACACACACATACACACAGACACTCACACACGCGCGCACACACACGCGCGCACACACACACACATGGACAAGGAGACAAGGTGTGTGTGTGTGTGTGTGTGTGTGTGTGTGTGTGTGTGTGTGTTCAAAATTCTCTCTCTCTCTCTCTCTCTCTCTCTCTGTTCCTTTCTCTCTCTCTCTCCCCTCTCTCTCTCTTTCTCTCTCTCTCTCTCCCTCTCTCTCTCTGTGCATGTCACACACACACACCCTTCTACACACACACACACACACACACACACACACATGCACGTTCACATGACTATCGCAAGTGCAAGTGCACAAAGAAGTACATACCTCAGAATGTAAACCGTCGTATTATTTC
>NC_134905.1:5453569-5461069 GCF_041734735.1 Babylonia areolata | reverse complement strand
ATCTCTATCTCTCTATGTCACTATCTCTGTCTCTCTGGTATTGTCTCTGTCTCTCTCTGTCACTGTCTCTGTCTCTCTGTCACTGTCTCTGTCTCTCTCTGTCACTGTCTCTGTCTCTCTCTGTCACTGTCTTTGTCTCTGTCTCTCTGTCACTGTCTCTGTCTCTGTCTCTCTCTGTCACTGTCTCTGTCTCTCTCTGTCACTATCTCTGTCTCTCTCTGTCACTGTGTCTGTCTCTCTGTCACTGTGTCTGTCTCTCTCTGTCACTCTGTCTCTGTCTCTCTCTGTCACTGTCTCTGTCTCTCTGTCACTGTCTCTGTCTCTCTCTGTCACTATCTCTGTCTCTCTCTGTCACTGTGTCTGTCTCTCTGTCACTGTGTCTGTCTCTCTCCGTCACTGTCTGTGTCTCTCTGTCTCACTCTGTTACTGTCTCTCTCTGTCACTGTCTGTGTCTCTCTGTCACTATCTCTGTCTCTCTCTGTCATTATCTCTGTCTCTCTCTGTCACTGTCTCTGTCTCTCTCTGTCCCTGTCTCTGTCTCTCTCTGTCACTATCTCTGTCTCTTTCTGTCACTGTCTCTGTCTCTCTCTGTCACTGTCACTGTCTCTCTCTCTGTCACTGTCTCTGTCTCTCTGTCACAAGGATTATTGGGGGGTGGGGGGGTGGGGGTGGGGTGTGGATAGTACACAAGAAGATGCGAACAGAAATCGAAAATCATACACAAACACAGACACAATAGAAATTAGGATACATTCAAGTGCATATCAACATATATATTTGTGCATACTCTCTCTCTCTCTCTCTCTCTCTCTCTCTCACACACACACACACACACACACACACACACACACACACACACACACACACACACACACACACACACACACACACACACACACATGTTTGAACAGAAGCTGCATATTATGTATGGATGGGGCTGATGACTAGATCTTCAGGTAGATGGTTGTTGATGAAGCTACTCATAGAAGAAAGAATTAAAGAAGAGGGCATCATATGATTATTATATACATATAGCTCAGTCACCAAGGATCAGTCTGGTTGGGGATTTATTGCAAAGCAATAATTATATAGTACACACACACACACACACACACACACACACACACACACACACATATATATATATATATATATATATATATATATATATATACATAGAGAGAGAGAGAGAGAGAGAGAGAGAGAGAGAGAAGAGAACAATGAACAAATGAACAAATGTTTTATTGAGGGTAACTGGATAAGCTGGAAGCTTCTTTACACCATGCCCTCCCTCACACACAAACACACACACCCACTCACACGCACAAAAGATGAAAAAGGAGAAGAAAAAAAGAAAGAAAAGAAAATCGGTAATGAGAGAGAGAGGGGGGTCGTTGGAGATTTTACAAGACAGTCAGAAGATTCAGAACTGAATGTATGCACATGTATGCGTACTGTTTTAGTTTTGTGGAGGGCGTTTATAATAATGATAATAATCATAATTATAATAATAATAATAACAGACACCATCAATAATAATGATGATGATCATGATAATGTTGATGATAATGATAATCGTAATAATAATAATGATAATAATAATCTTCGTTCGTGGGCTGCAACTCCCACGTTCACTCGTATGTACACGAGTGTGCTTTAACGTGTATGACCGTTTTTATCCCGCCATGCAGGCAGCCATACTCCGTTTTCTGGAGTGTACATGTTGGGTATGTTTTTGTTTCCATAACCCACCGAACGCTGACATGGATTACAGGATCTTTAACGTACGTATTAAATTTTGATCATCTGCTTGCGTATACACACGAAGGGGGTTCAGGCACTAACAGGTCTGTATAATATATGTTGACCTGGGAGATTGGAAAAATCTCCACCCTTTACCCACCAGGCGCCGTTACCGAGACTCGAATCCGGGACCTTCAGACTGAAAGGCCAACGCTTTAACCACTCAGCTATTGCGCCCGTCATAACAACAACAACAACAACAATAATAATGATAACAATGATGATGATGATAATAATAATAATAATGATAATAATGATACTAGTAATAATAATAATAATAATAATAATAATAACCAACACCACAAATACCCATAGAAAAACAACAACCATGAAACGAACCAGCTAACGAACAAGCCGAGTTATTCCTGCTCTACAACGATTACCTCCCCTCCAATACTCCTATATTCCCCCCCCCCCTCCACCCCCACCCTCCCTGATCCATTCTCAATTATTGTCTGCTCACTTTTCTTCTTCTTCTTCCACCCCTCTCCGCCCCCCGACCCCCACCCCACCACACCCCACCTCACCTACCTCTCAACCTCCATCCACCAACATCCAATCTTCACCCCACCCCCCCATTCCCCTCCCCCCCCCCCATGCCCCCCCCCCCCCCATCCCCCCACATCCACCAACCTGCCCTCCCCCTTCCCCCCTACCATATTCTCGAAGCTGATTGGCTGTCGCCTTCGTCACCGGAAGCTGAAGAGACCCGCCAGCAAACGCGCTTCGCTGATTGGCTGATAAATGGCCTCGTGACTTGGGCGAGAGAGCCATTCGGTCGGAATCCCGCAGCTGAGAAAGAAGGGCGGCGATTTTTTTCTTTCCTGCCGGCGAAACCAGTCCCGCTGCCGCCACCACGTTCATTCGTTGACACAAAAGAGTTTCGGGCCCTTTGTCGTCTTTGTCCGCCTGAACGCTGATTGCTTTGTCCTGCTTGGCAAGCAGACTGCTTTGTTGCTGTTGTCCTTGTCCTTGGAAACAAAGGCTGAAAGATTGTTGGTGGTATTGTGAGGAGGAATATTATAAAGGTAAGTTTTTTTGATTGGGTTAGAGTTTGTGTGTGTGTGTGTGTGTGTGTGTGTGTGTGTGTGTGTGTGTGTGTGTGTGTGTGTGATTTGTTTTTGTCTTTGTTTGGGATGAATTTGGCTTTGTTTTGTTGGTTAAGTTTTGTTGTTGTTGTTGTGTTTTGTTTGCTTTCTCAAGGCCTGACTAAGCGCGTTGGGTTACGCCGCTGGTCAGGCATCTGCCTGGCAGATGTGGTGTAGCGTATACGGATTTGTCCGAACGCAGTGACGCCTCCTTGAGCTACTGAAACTGAAACTGAAACTTTGTTTGCTTTAGTTTTTTTTTTTTTTTTTTTTGGGGGGGGATTAATTCAGCTTTGTTTTGTTCCCAAGTTTGATTTAGAATTATCTTCCTTTCTTAAATTTTTTTTTTCTCTCTCTCTCTCTCTCTCTCGTTTTGTTTGCTTGTTTGTTTCTTTGTTTTTGTACATAATGTTTGTTTCTTTGTTTTTTGTACATAGTTTGTTTCTTTGATTTGTACATAATGTTTCTTTGTTTTTGTACATAATGTTTGTTTCTTTGATTTGTTCATAATGTTTGTTTCTTTGTTTTAAACATAATGTTGTTGCTGTTTATGTTGTTTCTGGGTGTGAATTCGTCTTTGATTTAATCAAAGTTTGGTTGAAAATTTTCTCTCCATTTTTTTCATTAAAAAAACAGAAAAAAGCAAAAACAAAAAACAAAAACCAGCCATGGTTGTTTTGTTGTTGTTTGCATTCGTAGAGGTTACTGTTTACTTGATCTTTTTTTTTTTTATAGTTGAAGTAATGAGGTTTGTCTGTTTACTTTGAAGGGACAGATTATTGTTTTCCTTTTCCCTCTCTGATTTTTAGTAATCCTCTCTATCTTCATGTAGATCCAGTGTCATTTGTTTCAGTATAGTTTGGTTTAATTAATATGAGTTTGCTTCGTTTCGTTTTGTTCAGTTCGAGTTCAGTTTTTGCTTGTTTTGAGTGGATAATTCCCCTTTGATTTTTTTTTTTCCCCCTGTTTGATGTACAATCCTTCATCCTTATGTGTTGGCCGTATTAGTTAATTAATTCCTTTTCTTTTATCTGAGTTTGATTGACTTTGATTCCTGTTTTATTTAATTTTGAAGGGACCAGGTGCCTGTTGCATTGCTTGGTTCTAACTTTTTGACAGTTACACGTGACTAAATGCCTACGTTGACCGAACTACGCCATTGGTCAGTTCCATACTAGTAGCGGGTTACGACCATACTAGGCTCTTCCGTCCGAGCAATGCAACTCGCTCCAGATCTTTAAATTCTTCATCTTTGCCGTTGAATCCTTTTATTCCTATATATAGTTATGGCTTTCTTCTTCTTCTTCTTCTTTTTTCTTAAAAAAAGAAAGTATTATACTTTATTACTGCTTGAATACTTGACTTAGTCCCCTTTCTCTCTATGGACGGTTACCACTTACCCTTTTTAACTCACTCAGTACGGCCAGTCCTCTCTTCTCCTCTACACAGACCCCTCGGATGTCCAGTGGGTGTCTGAATGAATGACCCAACCTTTAGCTTCCGTCGTCAGAATTGTGGTATTCTTTGTCAACATTCACCTCTTCAGCATAAGAGCCTTCCGCTTGCAATATTTTGATGATGGTAATTGGGGTGAAACGCTGTTAACGTCTTCTCTTTCGCCGTTCGTATGGAGAGAGTTAATTTCATTTCACTTTATAACTGTTTAAATACCTCTTCAGTTTTGTTTTGTTTTTTATCTTGCTTTCTCACGTTTCTGCAGCTTCTGTTGTTGTTGTTTCTTTCATTCAAAAGCCAGTTGCTTTTTTTTAATTCTCTGAGTGTATAACCATGTTTTCGTTTGTAGAAACAGCGTTAGCATGTTGTACTCTATTCGATCAGGTTGGGTTTGACTTCTTTTTTCTTTTTTCTTTTTCTTCTTTTTTTTTTACTATTTCTTTTCCTTTCTTTCTTTTTTTGTTTTGTGGTTGTTGTTTGTTGCTGTTTGTACTCATATTTGGCTTTTCGTTGTTATTATTATTATTATTTGCTTTTTGCTGATGTATTGTTGCTTGTTGTTTTGTTTGTTTGTTGTTTTTCTGGATTTTTGTTGTTGTTTGTTTTGTTTTGGTTTTTTTGTTTGTTTTTTAAGATTATCTCTTATTCTCACTGTAATCAACCAGCAGTTTACGTTCCTTCTTCCAAATTCATTTCCTCTCTCTTTTTCTTCTTCTTTTTCTACTTCTTCTTCTCCGCTCTCTCTCTCGCACATACATTATTTTCTTGTTGTATCATTTTCTTGACTTGAAATTTGCTTCCTATCACGATTCAGTTCATTTTTACCGAAATAGTATCACAAACATCCCACAGAGATAAAAAAAAAAATCGATTAGAGACCAAAACCAAAAACCAGGTAGATGAATATAATTAACAACAACAAAAATGAAACAGACAGAATATAGTATAGTGAAATTTGTCAAAAAATTGATAAAAAAACTGAAGCAAAATATGATCAGTCACAATCACGTAAAATTAAATGATGCAACAGGTAAATAAATATTGTAAAAACCCTATCTTTATTTTTGTCATAGTTCTTATTCGCCGTATATGGAGTGATGGCCTAGAGGTAACGCGTCCGCTTAGGAAGAGAGAGAATCTGAGCGCGCTGGTTCCAATCACGGCTCAGCTGCCGATATTTTCTCCCCCTCCACCAGACCTTGAGTGGTGGTCTGGACGCTAGTCATTCGGATGAGACGATAAACCGAAGTCCCGTGTGCAGCATGCACTTAGCGCACGTAAAAGAACCTACTGCAACAAAAGTGTTGTTCCTGGCCAAATTTTGTAGAAAAATCCACTTCGATAGGAAAAAAACAAATAAAACTGCACGGAGGAAAAAAAAAAAACTACCCAAAAATGGCGCTGTAGTGTTGCGACGCGCTTTCCCTGGGGAGAGATCAGCCCGAATTTCACACAGAGAAATCTGTTGTGATCAAAATAAATAAATAAATAAATAAATAAGAAAAATACAGAAATATATACATTTAAAAAAAAAAAGGAAATAAGATAAAACAAAATGACTTCATGAAACGGAGGCACAGAGATTTAAAGGGAGACAACCTGTTACGACATGCGTCATGCTTTATTTGATTACGTTTCCAACGTCATGTGAAATTCGGGCTGCTTTCTCCCCAGGGAAAGCGCGTCGCTACACTACAGCGCCATTTTTGAGGTATTTTTTTTCCTCTGTGCAATTTTTTTTTTTTTTTTTTTTCCCTATCGAAGTGGATTTTTCTACAAAATTTGGCCAAGAACAACCCTTTTGTTGCGGTAGGTTCTTTTGCGTGCGCTAAGTGCATGCTAGCACACGGGACCTCGGTTTATCGTCTCATCCGAATGACTAAGCGTCCAGACCACCACTCAAGGTCTGGTGGAGGGGGGAAAAATATCGGCAGCTGAGCCGTGATTCGAACCAGCGCGCTCAGATTCTCCCTCTCTCTTCCTAAGCGGACACGTTACCTCTAGGCCATCACTCCATATACGGCGAATACGGTTTGGAAGTCTCGAGCGCGTAATTATGAAATCTCTGTAATTCACCAATAATTTTGAAGCTGGAACAAACAAACGGAGACAGAGAACGGAACAAAGAGTGAAGCATAGAAATAAATAGATCTTTCTCTTCTCTTCTTCATTCGTAGGCTGCAACTCCTACGTTCGCTCGTATGTACACGAGTGGGATTTTACATATATGACCTGTTTTTGTTTTTTGTTGTTTTTTTGTTTTTTAACTCACTCAGTACGGCCAGTCCTCTCTTCTCCTCTATACACAGACCCCTCGGATGTCCAGTGGGTGTCTGAATGACCCAACCTTTAGCTTCCGTCGTCAAAATTGTCGTATTCTTTGTCAACATTCACGTCTTCAGTATAAGAGCATTCCGCTTGTAATATTTTGATGGTGGTAATTGGGGAGAAACGCTGTTAATGTCGTCTCTTTCGCCGTTCGTATGGAGAGAGTTAACCTCGCCATGTAGTCGGCCATACTCCGTTTTTGGGGTGGAAATAAAATATATAAATGCGTAAAGAGATGAATGAATAAAAAAAAAAGCTAAAATAATGTCCTAGATAAAAAGATTTTCTTGTTGCCATAATTCTCATTCTCCTTTTTTTTTTTTCCTTTGCATTGTATTTAATTTTTTGTTTTGTTTTGTCATCTTCTTTTTTTTCGTTGTAGTCGTCGTCGTCATCATCATTTCTTCTTCTGCTGCTGCATTTCTCTGTGTGTGTGTGTGTGTGTGTGTGTGTGTGTGTTCTCTCTCTCTCTCTCTCTCTCTCTCTCTCTCTTTCTTCCTCTTCTTCTTCTTCTACTTTAATATTTTTTTCTTCTTCTTAAATGCTTTTGATTATTCTTCATGGTCATATTCATCTTCTTTATATTGTCCTCTTTCATTGATATTGGTCACTATCATTTAATTCTTCTTCATTGCCATGATCACTGCCATCATCATGAATGAACGATGAATAATGATTGATATGGATACTTATATAGCGCCTATCCTCGGTCGAAGACTAAGCTCGACGGGCGCAATAGCCGAGTAGTTAAAGCGTTGGACTGTCAATCTGAGGGTCCCGGGTTCGAATCACGGTGACGGCGCCTGGTGGGTAAAGGGTGGAGATT
>NC_134905.1:5448569-5451069 GCF_041734735.1 Babylonia areolata | reverse complement strand
TAAGTGCATGCTGCACAAGATACCTCGGTTGATCTACAGAATTTTGCCAGGAACAACAACCCTTTTGTTGCCGTGGGTTCTTTTATGTGCGCTAAGTGCATGCTGCACACGGGACCTCGGTTTATCGTCTCATCCGAATGACTAAGCGTCCAGACCACTACAGACAGACTGTGTGTCGCCAGCCAGTTAAAACGGGACAGAGAAAAATATACTCACTGATCAGTAAAAAAAAAATAATAATAATAATAATAACACGTGCAAATAAACAGAAGCACTTGAATTCCCTCCCCTGCACGAGGAAATAAAATTGTAGTACTCCGAAACAATGCGCATCGCAAAAGATCAAATACGCACATCAAAGCGTTATGTGGGTTCTGGAAACAAGATCATACCCGGCATGTATACCCACACCGTTGACAACGGAGTACATGGCGAAGTAAAAACGATCGTGTACTTTGAAATAGGGTATATATATATATATATATATATATATATATATATATATATATATATATAAAAAAAATTTTTTTAAAAGTTTGACTGCCTGGGTTCTTTCAAAACAGGATAAAATAAAAAAAAACAAGAGAAAAAAATTACGAACCCACTTGGGAGAGGAGAAGTTGTGTACTTCGACTCGTAGAGTCTTCAAAGCAACTGAAGACAGCAGCAGTCACAAGTGCAGTTTTCTGGCTGTTGAATAAAATTCACTTGTCTTGAGAACAGTTCACTGCTGGTTTGGAAAAAAGGTGGATGGGTGAAGGAAGTGAGAGAGAATCTAGACAGTGAGAGGAAAGGGGGGCGGGGGAAGAGGGAAAAAGAGGGGGGGGGGGAATGGGCAGGGTTGGGACGAGGGAAGCTGTGATTTGGTTTAGTCCTTGATGTTGAGGCCCTAATTATGGTGCTGTTGTTCCGAGATGGTGGGTAATCTGTTTCTCCATGCCCTCTCCCAAGTGGGGTCATATTTTTTTCCTCTTTTTTTTTTTTTTTTTTTTTGTATCGTGTACTTAGAAAGTATATACACGTGCCCGTTGGAAGTGCAGGCCACGAATGAAAAAAAAAAAAAAAAAAAAAAAAAATCAACTCGATTGCCTAATATGTTTAAAACGAATTGTAAGGACGCATCGTCTGTAAGAGTCACCTCTTTCAAGCGCCATCTAAAGAAGAAGAAAAAAAAGAAAAGTAAAACAAGGCACGTCTAAATGATATGACCCAAAGGTCCGAAGTAGTTCAAACTTTTTTTTCAAACGTCACGAAAGTGACCTAACATTTCTTTTTTTTTTTTTTTTTTTTTTCTTTTTTAAAACATCGTCTCAGTGATTTAGCTTGTTCTAGATTCGCAGAAATGGCATAATATTTTCATTCATCGTCCCAAGACAAAACCTTTTCAGCATCGTCTAAAACCTGTTCTACTCTTTTCAAGTGGCGTTTAATTGATCAAACATCTTCTTCTTCTTCTTCTTCTGCGTTCGTGGGCTGCAACTCCCACGTTCACTCGTATGCACGCGAGTGGGCTTTTACGTGTATGACCGTTTTTACCCCGCCATGTAGGCAGCCATACTCCGTTTTCGGAGGTGTGCATGCTGGGTATGTTCTTGTTTCCATAACCCACCGAACGCTGACATGGATTACAGGATCTTTAACGTGCGTATTTGATCTACTGCTTGCATATACACACGAAGGGGGTTCAGGCACTAGCAGGTCTGAACATATGTTGACCTGGGAGATCGGAAACCCTTCAACCCACCAGGCGCCGTCACCGTGATTCGAACCCGGGACCCTCAGATTGACAGTCCAACGCTTTAACCACTCGGCTATTGCGCCCGTCATCAAACATCTTCTATACCTATTTATCTTCTAACTGGCCCAATGTGGAGTGATGGCTCAGAGGTACTGCGTCCGCGTAGGAAGCGAGAGAATCTGAGCCGGCACAGTCACCAGTATTTTTCTCCCCCTCCACTAGACCTTGAGTGGTGGCCTGGACGCTAGTCATTCGAATGAAACGATAAACCGAGGTCCCGTGTGCAGCATGCACTTAGCGCACGTATAAGAACCCACGGCAACAAAAGGGTTGTTCCTGGCAAAATTCTGTAGAAAAAATCCACTTCGATAGGGAGAGAACAAAAACTGCAGGCAGGACAATAAAAAAAAAAAAATATATATATATATATAAAAGGGGGTGGCGCTCTCAGTGTAGCGACGCGCTCTCCCTGTGGAGAGAAGCCTGATTTTCACACAGAAAACATCTGTTGTGACAAAAAAAGAACAATACAATACAATACAATACAATACAATACATTTCGTTTTCAAAGCAACATCTGAGTGCCATAACCTTTTTTTGGAAAACACTATCGACTGAAAGTGATGGAACCTTTTCAAACGCTGGCGTCTGTCTAACCAGCCTGACATTTTCTGATGTCGTCAAACTGGTCTAACCTTAAAGCAGTGTCTAAGTAACCACAATCTTTTAGTCAAGCGAGGGTCGTCTGATTGGTTCAGTGAT
>NC_134905.1:5416069-5431069 GCF_041734735.1 Babylonia areolata | reverse complement strand
CACACACACACACACACGTACACACACACACACACACACACACACACACACACACACAGACAACCGAACACCGGGTTAAAACATAGACTCACTTTGTTTACACAAGTGAGTCAAAAACCCATAGAAACAGGAAGAAGATGCAGAGAAAGGTAAATCTGAAGACAAGACTGATTGTTTACCCAGCAGAGAGCAATCCCAGCACTATCTCTAAAATAAAAACGAAATCCATCTCACGAAAGTTCACGAACCATTACGGTAGTATCAGTATCAGTATCAGTATCAGTGGCTTCAAGGAAGCGTCACTGCGTTCAGACAAATCCATATACGCTACACCACATCTGCCAAGCAGATACCTGACCAGCAGCGTAACCCAACGCGCTTAGTCAGGCCTTGAGAAAAAAAAAGTAAATGAATATCCAGACCAGACTTTCCCTTGCAACCGCTGCGGCCGACTCTGCTTTTCCCGCATTGGCCTTGTCAGCCATGAGCGTGCCTGCATCAGACATGGACAACGCCCTTCCTAGATCTTCGTCAGCGAAGCCAGGCCATGAATGAATATATATATATATATATATATATATATATATATATATATATATATATATATATATATATATATATATATATATATATATATATATGAATAATAATATATGAAAAAACGGAAAAAAAACAACGTAAGAAAACGAAGTGTTGTTTGTCAGTTTTTTTCCAAACAATTTGCGGTTTTCGAATTGCATCTCAAAAGTCACGCAAAAAAGTTACCTTACCGAACTTCACGAACCAGTTGCACACACACACACACACACACACACACACACACACACACACTGACTGACTGACTGACTGAAACCATTTATTGTCAGGTTAACTTTTTGTTGTACTGACATTTTAGCAACCATTTGAATAAATATTAACTGAGCAACACAAATAAAATCACATTTTTGGGGGGAAAAAAACAACAAAAAAGAATGATATGAATTCAAAAAGAACCACAAATTTAACAAATCACTTTGCCAAAGTTCAATAATATCAATATCACCAAAAATGTTTCAACACACACACATACTCACAGACGTGTATCCCTCATCCACTCCCTACACACATCCATGCACAGAAAGATTAAACACACACACACACACACACACACACACACGCGCAAACAGTGTGTCATTTATCGCTTGAGAGGACAACAGAACAAACAAACAAAATGTATGCATCAGAATATCTTGTGCACATTTTGTCGTATTTTATGGGTTAAATTTGTTTTTATCATCATCTAGAATTTTAAAAGAAAAACAAACAAAAGTTCATGAACGACATTTCATGCGTTTATTTTGTTAATTATTTACACTATCGAACATTGAAGTGTGCCAAAATATGACTATGTTTATTTTATTTTTTCTTAGAAAATAGTATACAAAGTCAGAAGCTATATTTCTTATACGAGGGTCACTCAATAAATAAGGTGAATTTTTCGGTATAAGGACTTCTAATACAGATAGAAGCTTACTTTTTTTTTTTTCAACGTAGTCTCCCAGCACTGTCACACACTTTTCCCATCTGTGCACAAGCTTCCGTATTCCCTCAGCGTAAAAATCTTTGGACTGATGTCTCAGCCAGTCGCTCACAACACTTCCAGGCCTGTCTTCATCCTCAACACTGCTCCGTCCTTCTTAAACAATTTAGCCCACTTGTAGACATTTTTTCGGCTGAAACATGTGGCACCATACACAGTTGACATTCTCCTATGAATTTCAACTGGTTTGCACCCTTCAGCAACCAAAAACTTGATAACTGACCGCTGTTCAATCCTGGAGCATGCTTCTTGGTCGGCCATCTTTGTTAATCGCCAAAACTCTCAAAGTTTTTTTTTAATCTGCAAAACAAATTAAATCCATGTGAAAAAGAAGTAAAACAAAAAAATTTTTTTTTTAAAGTAAGCTTCTATCTGTATTAGAAGTCCTTATACCGAAAAATTCACCTTATTTATTGAATGACACTCGTATTACCGTTGTTGTTTTTTTGTTGTTTGGTGTGTTTTTTTCCAAAAGATATTTCTTCATTTATTTATTTTATTTCTTCATTTGTATCCCCCTCCCTACCCCACCCCCCTTTTCTTTTTTTCTCTCTTTTTTTCATACCTAAATATTTCGGCCTCCTACGTTTGCAAAATTATTCACCTTTTCAAGCTGCGGATATTTACATAATATTTCTATCTTTTTCTTGCCTTTTTCTTTCATTTTACAGATATTCATTCATTCATTCATTCATTTATTTTATTTCTTCATTTACACACACACACACACACACACACCCCGCCTCCACCCTTTAATTTTTTTTTTTATAATTTTTATTCCGATATACTTTGGCCTCATAATTTGCTTATTATTCACGTTTCTTCTTCTTCTCCTCCTTCTTCTTCTTTGTTCGTGGGCTGCAACTCCCACGTTCACTCGTGAGTGGGCTTTTACGTGTATGACCGGTTTTTTTTACCCCGCCTTGTAGGCAGCCATACTCCGCTTTCGGGGGTGTGCATGCTGGGTATGTTCTTGTTTCCATAACCCACCGAACGCTGACATGGATTACAGGATCTTTAACGTGCGTATTTGATCTTTTGCTTGCGTATACACACGGAGGGGGTTCAGGCACTAGCAGGTCTGCACATATGTTGACCTGGGAGATCGGAAAAATCTCCACCCTTTACCCACCAGGCGCCGTCACCGAGATTCGAACCCGGGACCCTCAGATTGAAAGTCCAACGCTTTAACCATTCGGCTATTGCGCCCGTCATTCACGTTTCAAACAGCGGAGTTTAATATGATATTCAAATTCTTTTTCTTGCCTTTTTCTTTCATTTTATTTATTCATGTAATTATTTCATTTATTGATTTATTAATATCTCTCTCTTTTTTCTTTTTCTTTTTTTCTTTTCTTTTTTAAACCAATCTACTTCGGCTTCACACGTTTGCTAACTATCTACATTTTCGAGAACTGGAGTTAAAAATAAGATATTTGTTTTCCTTGTGATCTTTCTTTCTTTTTCCTTTTTAAAAAAAAAAAATCAACATATTTGTTTATTTATTTATTTGTTTGTTCATTTTTATTTGTTTATTTAGTTACTCCCTTATTTACTTATTTATTTATGAAGTGTTTTTTTTAGCAGTATTTTTCAGCACGGCTGAGCAGAATCGCGAATTAATTGGAACGGAGTGATGTCCCTTGGGGAAGTTGAAGCAGATGGTTTTTTGCGAACTGATCTTTCATGATCATCTTCGTTTTTCTTGATTCTTTATTTATTTATTTTTCTTCCTTTCTTTTTTCAATGATTTTTTTTTTTTAATTCTCTTTCTCCAGTTCGTCATCTATTCATTCATGGAGTGTTTTAATGTTTCGTTTTCGTTTTCTAAAATGTTTTCTTTTTCTTCTAGATATTTATTTTCGGGTGCCTTTTTTTTTTTTTTTTTTTTTTTTTTTTTTTTCTTTTTTTGACAGTTTTTCCTGTTTGTGTTCTCCCAGTGTGTGCGGTCTGTCCTTTCTTCATCGCCAGTATTCCAGTATGTAGTGTATGGGGTTGTTGTTTTTTCTTCTTCTTCTTCTTCTCTCCTCTCTCTTTCTCTCTCTCTCTCTCCCTCTCTTTCTCCTCTCTCTCTCTCCTCTCTCTGTCTCCCCCTCTCTCCCTCCCCCCCCTCTCTCTCTCTCTCTTTCTCCGTGTCTCTGTCTCGTGTGTGTGTGTGTGTGTGTGTGTGTGTGTGTGTGTGTGTGTGTGTGTGTGAGGGCATGGTGTAAAGAAGCTTTCAGCTTATCCAGTTTACCCTCAATAAAACATTTGTTCATTGTTCATTGTTCGCTCTCTCTTTCTCTCTCTCCCCTCTCTCTCTCCCTCCACCCTCTCTCTCTCTCTCTCCTCTCTTTCCCTCTCTCTCTCTCCCCGCCCTCTCTCTGTCCCCCCCCTCTCTCCCTCCTCTCTCTCTCCCCCTCTCTCTCCCCCTCTCTCTCCCTCTCTCCCTGCCCTCTCTCTCTCTGTCCCCTCTCGTCTCTCTCTCCCCCTCTCTCTCTCTCCCTCTCCCCCTCCCCCCCCTCTCTCTCTCTCCCTCTCTCTCTCTCTCCCTGCCCTCTCTCTGTCTCTATCCCCCCTCGTCTCTCTCTCTCCTCCTCCCCCCTCTCTCTCTCTCCCTCTCTCTCTCTCTCTCTCCCTGCCCTCTCTCTCTCTCTGTCCCCCCTCGTCTGTCTCTCTCCCCCTCCCCCCCTCTCTCTCTCTCTCCCTCTCTCTCTCTGTCTCTCTCCCTCTCTCTCTTCTCTCGTTTCCTCTCTTCCCCTTCCTTTCCACCCTCTCTATCATCTATCTATAGGAGTTTTTTTTGTTTTTTTTTACTTTTCTCTGTAATGGTTTCTCGTAGTTTGTGATGTTATTATCACTGCTGTTATATTTCATTATCACAATCAATTCATACTTATGAAATGAAAAAGAAGAAGAAACTACATGCATGTATATGAATGTGTATTGTATGTGCGTGTGCGTGTGTTTATGTAAGTTTGTGCCTGCCTATGTGTGCGTATGTGTTAGGGTAGCTGTTAGATACACATGTATGTTAAAATGTATGTATGCAGCGTGTGTGTGTGTGTGTGTGTGTGTGTAGTCACATTTTGGTGTGTGTATGTAACATAGATATGATGTTTTATGTTAACAAAAGCGTTTTTGTAAAGCACCTAGAGCAGATTTCTGGATAGTGTGCTATATAAGTATCCATTATTATTATTATATTAAGAAAATGTATATGAATCTGAAACATGTCTTTATTTCTCTTTGTTTGTCTGTCTGTCTGTCTGTCAATCGGTTTGTTTCTGTTTTTTTCGCAGCAATGATTTGTCACGAATAGCTGACCTGATTATAATTATCATAATTATGACATATCAATGAAAGTGTCGAATTCTTGCGAAATGTCTAGTTGCCGTGTTTCTTTCATTCTTTCTTCTTTTTCTTTCTTTTTTCTTTCTTTTCTTTCTTTCTTTCTTTCTTTCTTTCTTCTCTTTCTTTCTTTCTTTCTTTCTTTCTTTCTTTCTTTTTTCTCTTTCTTTTCTTTCTTTCCTCTCTTTCTTTCTTTTCTTTCTTTCTATCTTTCTTTCTTTCTTTTCTTTCTATCTTTCTTTCTTTTCTTTCTATCTTTCTTTCTTCTCTTTCTTTCTTTCTTTTATTTCTCTCTCTCTCTCTTTCTTTCTTTCTTTTCTTTTCTTTATTCTTTTTTCTTTCTTTCTCTCTATCTTTCTTTTCTTTCTTTCTTTTATTTCTTTCTTTTCTTTCTTTCCTTTCTTTATTCTTTCTTTTATTTCTTTTCTTTCACTTTTTTTCTTTCTTTTTTCTTTCCTTCTTTTCTTTCTTTCTTCTCTTTCTTTCCTTCTTTTCTTTCTTCTTTCTTTCTTCTTTCTTTCTTTCTTTTGTCTTCTTTCTTTCTTTTCCTTTCTTTTCTTTCTTCTTTCTTTCTTTCTTTTGTCTTCTTTCTTTCTTTTCCTTTCTTTTCTTTCTTTTTTCTTTCTTCTTCTTCTTCTCTTTTTGTAGGGTCGATCATTCGCAGAGCCGTCCTCGCTGACATTCTAAATCAAAACATCGATTTTTGATAGGTTTCAAAGATTTCAGAACATTGCCACCAGTTTTCTCTTCAAATCCTCAAAGTTTGAACATGCATTTCATCTCTCTCTCTCTCTCTCTCTCTCTCTCTCTCTCTCTCTCTCTCTCTCTCTCTCTCTCTCTCTCTCTTTCACTCACAGTTTAGAACAACACCGTCCTTTTTATCTTTTTAATGCTCTAAAGTTCGAACATATGTATCAATTTTCTTTCTGTTCTTTTTCACTTGGAATTCAGAACAGTACTGCCCGTTTTATCTTTAAAAAAAAATCCTCTGTAATTCGAACACATATCTCCTTTTTTTTCCCACTCTATAGATTACTGGTTTCTAACAGATTTGAACACGAACTGTCAACCGGTCCTAACTACTTATGAGATGAAGTCCGATTTGTCTTCAAAAAGTTCTTGAAGTTCGAACATGTATCTAGCATCTCCTCTTTTTTCCCACTCACTCCATTGGTTGCCTGTTTCATACAGAACTAAAGACAACCTGTCTACTTTCACTTTTTGAGGCACTGGTCCTAACTACTTACTGGATGGCGTCTGTTTTGTCTTCAAAAAGTCTTCAAAGTTCGAACATGTATCTACTCTTTTTTTTACTCATTTCAGAAGCTGCCTGTTTCATACAGTACTGAATGCCAATTGTCAACTTTCACTTTTGGGGTGGCACTAGTACTAACTACTTACTGAATGGAGTACGTTTTGTCTTCCAAAAGTTCTCGAAGTTCGAACGTTTATCTCCTTTTTTTCCCCACTCACTTCACTGGCTGCCTATTTCATACAGAACTGAATACCAATTGACAACTTTCAGGTTTTTTTGGGGGGTGGCACTGGTTCTAATTACTTATCAGATGCCGTCCGATTTGTCTTCAAAAAGTTCTTGAAGTTTCAACATGTATCTAGCATCTCCTCTTTTTTCCCACTCACTCCACTGGTTGCCTGTTTCACACAGAACTAAAAACAAACTGTCTACTTTCGCTTTTTGAGGCACTGGTACTAACTACTTACAAGATGCCGTCCGATGTGTCTTCCAAACGTTTTTGAATTTCCAACATTTATCTCCTCTTTTTTCACTCACTTACTGGCTGCCTGTTTCTTACAGAACTGAATGCAAATTGTCAACTTTCACTTTGGGGGTGGCACTAGTATTAACTACTTATTGAATGCAGTTCGTTTTGTCTTCAAAAAGTTCTCGAAGTTCGAACATTTATCTTCTTTTTTTTCCCCACTCACTTCACTGGTTGCCTATTTCATACAGAACTGAATACCAATTGTCAACTTTCAGGTTTTTTTGGGGGGGTGGCACTGGTTCTAATTACTTATCAGATGCCATCCAATTTGTCTTCAAAACGTTCTCGAATTTCGAACCTGTATCTCCTTTTTTTTTAACTCACTTCACAAGCTGCCTGTTTCATACATGACTGAATACAGATTGTCAACTTTCACTTGTTGGGGTGGCATTAGTAATGCAGTTCGTCTTCAAAGAGTTCTCGAAGTTCGAACATTTATCTCTTCTTTTTTCACTCACTTCAGAAGCTACCTGTTCCATACAGTACTGAATGGCAATTGTCAACTTTCACTTTGGGGGTGGCATTAGTACTAACTACTTACTGAATGGAGTACGTTTTGTCTTCAAAAAGTTCTCGAAGTTCGAACATTTATCTCCTTTTTTTTCCCCACTCACTTCACTGGCTGCCTATTTCATACAGAACTGAATACCAATTGACAACTTTCAGGTTTTTTTGGGGGGTGGCACTGGTTCTAATTACTTATCAGATGCCGTCCGATTTGTCTTCAAAAAGTTCTTGAAGTTCCAACATGTATCTAGCATCTCCTCTTTTTTCCCACTTGCTTCACTGGCTGCCTGTTTCATACAGAACTAAAAACAAACTGTCTACTTTCACTTTTTGAGGCACTGGTCCTAACTACTTACTGGATGGCGTCTGTTTTGTCTTCAAAAAGACTTCGAAGTTCGAACATGTATCTCCTCTTTTCTTCATTCACTTCACAAGCTGCCTGTTTCATACAGAACTCAATACAGATTGCCAACTTTCACTTTTGGTGTAGTACTAGTACTAACTACTTATTGAATGCAGTTCGTTTTGTCTTCAAAAAGTTCTCGAAGTTCGAACATTTATCCCCTCTTTTTTCCCACTCACTTCACTGGTTGCCTGTTTCATACAGAACTGAATACCAATTGACAACTTTCAGGTTTTTTTGGGGGGTGGCACTGGTTCTAATTACTTATCAGATGCCGTCCAATTTGTCTTCAAAAAGTTCTCGAATTTCGAACCTGTATCTCCTTTTTTTTTTAACTCACTTCACAAGCTGCCTGTTTCATACATGACTGAATACAGATTGTCAACTTTCACTTGTTGGGGTGGCATTAGTAATGCAGTTCGTCTTCAAAGAGTTCTCGAAGTTCGAACATTTATCTCTTCTTTTTTCACTCACTTCACAAGCTGCCTGTTTCATACAGAACTAAATGCAAATTTTCAACTTTCACTTTTGGGGTGGCACTAGGAATGCACTTCGTTTTGTCTTCAAAGAGTTCTCGAAGTTCGAACATTTATCTCTTCTTTTTTCACTCACTTCAGAAGCTACCTGTTCCATACAGTACTGAATGCCAATTGTCAACTTTCACTTTGGGGGTGGCACTAGTACTAACTACTTACTGAATGGAGTACGTTTTGTCTTCAAAAAGTTCTCGAAGTTCGAACATTTATCTCCTCTTTTTTTCCACTCACTTCACAAGCTGCCTGTTTCATACATGACTGAATGCAGATTGTCAACTTTCACTTGCGGGGGCACTGGTCCTAATTGTTATCAGATGCCGTCCGATTTGTCTTCCAAACGTTCTCAAAGTTCCAACATGCATTTCCTCCTTTGCCTGTTTTTCACTCTCTTCACTGGTTGCCTGTTTCATACAGAACTAAAGACAACCTGACTACTTTCACTTTTTGAGGCACTGGTCCTAACTACTTACTGGATGGCGTCTGTTTTGTCTTCAAAAAGTCTTCAAAGTTCGAACATGTATCTACTCTTTTTTTACTCATTTCAGAAGCTGCCTGTTTCATACAGTACTGAATGCCAATTTTCAACTTTCACTTTTGGGGTGGCACTAGGAATGCACTTCGTTTTGTCTTCAAAGAGTTCTCGAAGTTCGAACATTTATCTCCTCTTTTTTCACTCACTTCAGAAGCTACCTGTTCCATACAGTACTGAATGCCAATTGTCAACTTTCACTTTTGGGGTGGCACTAGTACTAACTACTTACTGAATGGAGTACGTTTTGTCTTCAAAAAGTTCTCGAAGTTCGAACATTTATCTCCTCTTTTTTTTCACTCACTTCACTGGCTGCCGGTTTCATACAGAACTGAATGCAGATTGTCAACTTTCACTTGTGGGGGCACTGGTCCTAATTGTTATCAGATGCCGTCCGATTTGTCTTCCAAACGTTCTCAAAGTTTCAACATGCATTTCCTCGTTTGCCTAATTTTCACTCTCTTCACTGGCTGCCTGTTTCATACAGAATTAAAGACAAACTACTTTCACTTTTTGAGGCACTGGTCCTAACTACTTACTGGATGGCGTCTGTTTTGTCTTCAAAAAGTCTTCAAAGTTCGAACATGTATCTACTCTTTTTTCGCTCACTTCAGAAGGTACCTGTTTCATACAGAACTAAATGCAAATTTTCAACTTTCACTTTTGGGGTGGCACTAGGAATGCACTTCGTTTTGTCTTCAAAGAGTTCTCGAAGTTCGAACATTTATCTCCTCTTTTTTCACTCACTTCAGAAGCTACCTGTTCCATACAGTACTGAATGCCAATTGTCAACTTTCACTTTGGGGGTGGCACTAGTACTAACTACTTATTGAATGCAGTTCGTTTTGTCTTCAAAAAGTTCTCGAAGTTCGAACATTTATCTCCTCTTTTTTTCCACTCACTTCACTTGCTGCCTGTTTCTTACAAAACTGAATACCAATTGTCAACTTTCAGGTTTTTTGGGGTGGCACTGGTCCTAATTACTTATCAGATGCCGTCCGATTTGTCTTCAAAAAGTTCTTGAAGTTCCAACATGTATCTCCTCTTTTTTTTCCACTCACTCCAATGGTTGCCTGTTTCATACAGAACTAAAAACAAACTGTCTACTTTCGCTTTTTGAGGCACTGGTACTAACTACTTACAAGATGCCGTCCGATTTGTCTTCCAAACGTTTTTGAATTTCCAACATTTATCTCCTCTTTTTTCACTCACTTACTGGCTGCCTGTTTCTTACAGAACTGAATGCAAATTGTCAACTTTCACTTTGGGGGTGGCACTGGTACTAACTACTTACTGAATGGAGTACGTTTTGTCTTCAAAAAGTTCTCGAAGTTCGAACATTTATCTCCTCTTTTTTTTCACTCACTTCACTGGCTGCCGGTTTCATACAGAACTGAATGCCCCTGTGGGGATGATGGAGGTCTTTTAGTACTAACAGCATCCCCACCTTCTGGAAATTCTGTGCTAGAAATTTTCCTCTTTTCTGTCACTCTCTTTGTTTCTGCCTTTTTTTTCTATCTTCACTGTTGTCTCCTTTTTCTGCCTTCCCAGTCCATTCCCCTTTCTTTTTTTCAAGCAAGCCTTGTCACTTTTTTTCTCCTCTTTTTCGCAGTCTATGATGTACTATCTGTGCTGTTTTGTTCTGGCGATTAGGTAGTGAGATGTAAACACTGGGATGGGCACTAGCTGCCCATTCTACAGTGTTATTTGCCTATATGGCCTTTTTATGTATTTTTTGTTTGGCTTTGAAGTATTTTTCGATTTTTTGTAATCTGGGGATGATAAATTAAGCGGAATGGCTGGCGTCCTCAGCATGGCCTTGTCTTATTTGCCATAAGGAGCTAAATGGTTGGGATACTATGTCATGAACTGTATTTTGTGGGTTGGTTTTAGTGGGGTTTTATGTGTTGACACGGTTGACATTTGTATGGTTTGACAGTCCTGATATGGCCCTGTGCGGTCTGCAGGACTATAAGCAACAAGTATAAGTATACAGAACTGAACAAAATTGTCCACTTTCACATTGGGTGGCACTGGGCCTGCTTGCGCAAGGCGATTTTTTGCAGTATCAGTATCAGTATCAGTAGCTCAAGGAGGCGTCACTGCGTTCGGACAAATCCATATACGCTACACCACATTTGCCAAGCAGATGCCTGACCAGCAGCGTAACCAAACGCGCTTAGTCAGGCCTTGAGAAAAAAAAAATAAACAAGCGATAAGTTTGCTTAAGAGTTATAAATGTTCATGAGTACACAGAGTTTACCGTGGAGTTAGGAAACATTCTTGAACGAAAAGCAAACTTAGCGCTGTCAAGTTCGTTCATGCAACCCAGTGCGGCCCTGGTCGAGTCTGCTTATCTTCCTCGCCCTGTTCTGGTTGTTTTTGTTGGTTTTTTTGTTTTGTTTTTTTTTTGCTGCCCCATTCATCTGCACCGTTTCAGTGGCATTACTCCCACGCCGCTCATTTAGATTCCCCCATACACTGCCCTGCCACACCCGGGTTCGTCCGTCGCAGTTCCAGCGTCGGCAGTCCACAGGGAACCATCGATGTTAGGTCGCCAGGAGGCCACACACCAGAGGAGTGTGTTTATGTTCTTCTTCTTGTTTTGACTGTTATTGTTCTTGCTTCCTCCTCCTCCTCCTCCACCTCTTCTTCTTCTTCTTCTTCTTCTTCTCCTCATTCTTATTCGTCTTCTTCTCTTCCCCTTCCTCCTCCCCCCCCACCCCCTCTACTCCTCAGTCTTATTTTTCTCCTCCTCTGCCTCCTCCTCTTCTTCTTTTCATATGTGTTCTTGTTCTTGTTCTGACTGTTATTGTTCTTGTTTCTTCTTCTTCTTCTTCTTCTTCTTCTTCTTCTTCTTCCTCTTCTTCCTCCTCTTCCTCTTCTTTTTTCTTCTTCATTTCCCGAATCTTTGTCTTGCTGCTCTCTTCATTTTTCCTCCCCGCCTTAATCCTCTTTCGTCTCCCCCCCCCCTCGCCCCCGCCCCACACACCCTCCCTCTCCCTCAACCCTACCCACCTCCCTCCCACCACCCCACCCCCCACCATTTTCTCCAACCCTCTAGGCTTTTCTCATCCCCGTAGATTAATCATTGGCTTTGAAAGGGAAAAAAAGGAAGGAGGAACAGGAAGGAAGAGAAAGGAGGAGGAAGATGAAGGAAGAGAGGGGGAATAGAGAGGGTGAGGAGGAGGAGGAGGAGAATCGAAAGTTAACCAGGGATTTTGTCGTTATCGTGTGCAAGGGGATCTTCTTTTGTTCAAGGTAATCACGGTCTGCATTTGACATGGACGACCAGATGCTTTCGTTTGGATTTTTTTTTTTTGTGTGCTTTATTTCTCTTTAACCCTTTCACCGCCAGTCAATTTAGAGTGCAAAATTACCTTGTGCTATAAACACAGAAATATGGTGTCAAGGAATAGCTGGGGATTCCCCCTGAAAATATGGCATATCATACCACCGAACATAAAGAGCAGTAGGTTCATGGATAACAGACCCATGATCTGGTCACCCTTCAGTGACATGGGTCCTCTACCTAGCTGCTGCGTAAATGCGAGTTTGACAATGAAAGGGTTAAAAATCGTTTTATTTCATTTTCTTTTCTTTTGTTTTACTTTCTTTTTCCGACATGGATTGCTGTTTTCGTTTAGTATTTGGTCTGCTTAAAAAAAAAATTAAAAAAACCCACCCTCATTTCATCTTATTTTTTCTTTTCTTTTCTTTTTTTCCTTTCCTTTTTTACGACATGGATGGTCGTTTTTGTTTCGTATTCAAATTCTAGTCGCTGTTTTTTTGTTTTCTTTTCTTTTCTTTTTATTCCACTTTATTTTTACGAGATGGCTGCCTATTTCGTCTGGTATTTTGTCGCTTTATTTGTTTGGGTTTTTTTTCTATTGTTTTGGGTTTATTTTACTTCATTTCGTTCATTTCATTTTTTTAAATATTTGTGCAGCCCTAAGCTAAAATCAATATATATATAACTTTTTTTAAGAAGAAAAAGAAGTAAACACAAAAACGGACCAAAAACACTCGAAACGGAAGGACATGAAATGATACACACACACACACACACACACACACACACACACACACACACACACACACATACACACACATATATATATATAAGGGAAAACATAAATAATAATAATAATAATAATAATAAAAGAGTTCGTTCCAATTAACAAGGGAAATACACACACACACACACACACACACACACACACACACACACACACACACACACACACACACACACACACACACACACACAGCAACAAGAAGCAGTATAGTTCCACAGCTTAACCGACTACAACAGGATGTGAGTTCTGTCCCTTTCGGCACACACCGGAAGATTGTCGCGCGCACGTGCACCCAGGAAAACCTCTTTTGTCCCCACTTCCTTTCAAACTCAGAACAGATCCGAGGCTGTCTCTCGCAGAAACTGGCAAAGTGTGTTCTGTTCTGGAGTCCCCATCGAACGAATTGTTTGACATTCAACAACAGACGGACATCTCGGTTATTTTACTTTTTTGAGTGGGCGGATGACAAAGTAGATCGATCCTTTTGATCTTTTGTTTGCTGTTGAAAAAAAGAAAAGAAAGAAGAAATAAATAAAAAGCTGCATACAAGAACCGGTAGGGGTTGGGGAGGGGGGGTGAGTTACACAAGGGGTGGGGGGTGGGTGGTGGATAGAGAAAAGCGAAGGGTGGGAGGAGGGTGAGAGAGATGAAGTGGAGGGAGAGTAATACTGTCCCCTGACACTGAGGGAGAGGTGAGACGGGTGGGTGGAGGGGTGTGTGTGTGGGGGGGGGGGGGGGGGCAGAGTGGCATCGAAACATAATTATGCAGACATACATACTGTAGAAATAAACACAAAATAGACGTTAAATCCACAGAAATAATAACGAACCACATGCAGACACACTGCAGAAATAAATAAATATAAAATAGACGTGAAAGAAAAAGACCAAAGACCAGTAAACAAGGTAGAGCTGGTATAACTTTCGTACACCAGCTCTAAACTATTAAAAAAAAAAGTACCAACAAAAGCTTTCGATTCAAATAACAAGGGAAACACACACACACACACACACACACACACACACACACACACACACACACACACACACACACACACACACACACACACACACACACACACACACACACACACACACACACATACACATACACACACACTCAGAATAAGCGTGCATGACCTAAAGATTGAGAAAGGTAGATATTTAAATATTCCACAAGAAGATAGATTGTGCAACAAGCGTAACATACTGGAAGACAAAATCCATCTTATTGTGCATTGTATTAAATATAAAACCTTAAAGCAACAATTTTAAAAAGATATTCAAAATTCGAATAACACAGGAAATATTCCCAGTCAGGTGATGCTAACAGATGATGAATATATACAAACAAGATTAGGAAAATTTGTTTATGAATGCTGCTGCAATTTATTGCATTAACTGATTGATTAATTGTGTGTTTTTCATTCATTCATTCATTTACCATTGCACTTGTATCTTATAAACCTTAAGGTTTCATGACAATAATCTATCCTATTCTATTCTATTCACACACACACTACAGCAACAGTAACAGCAACAACATCAGTAATTTCACGGCTTGACCGAACCAACTACAACAAGAGTTCTCTCCCTTTCGGCACGCGCCTGCGTATTGTCACGAACACGTGCAATGGACGCTCTCTTTTGTCCCTCTTCCATTTGAATAAGAACTGAGGGCTGTCCCTCGCAGAAAACTGGTGAGGTGTCTCTAGCTTTTCATTTCGTCAGATGGTGTTTGTTTGTTTTTTTTCCCCTGGAGTCCTGTTGAAGCAATGTGTTTGACAGTCATCAACAAGAGAGGAACAGCTCCGTTCCTTTATTAACTCTCTCCATACGAACGGCGAAAGAGACGACGTTAACAGCGTTTCACCCCAATTACCATCATCAAAATATTGCAAGCGGAAGGCTCTCATACTGAAGAGGTGAATGTTGACAAAGAATACCACAATTCTGACGACGGAAGCTAAAGGTTGGGTCATTCAGACACCCACTGGACATCCGAGGGGTCTGTGTAGAGGAGAAGAGAGGACTGGCCGTACTGAGTGAGTTAATTTAGAGTTGGGTGGCGTTTTTGGTTTTGTCATGTCTCTGTTTGATATCATTTCCTTTGCTGTGGTAGTAGTAATAAAAAAAAGGGGGGGGGAATAAAAGAAGAGAATCATATCTGGGAATAGGGGAGGAGGAGGGGGTGTGGTGGTACGTAGAAGGAGGAAGGAGATGGGGGAAGAGTGGGGGAGGGGGAGAGAGGAA
>NC_134905.1:5406069-5408569 GCF_041734735.1 Babylonia areolata | reverse complement strand
AAGTTGAAGTAGTGTACGGTAGGAACTCAGATTGAACTTACAAGTTTCTTTGATTTTGTTTGTTTCTTTGTTTGTTTGTTCTGGGGTGTGTTTTTTTTATTATTATTATTTTATCTGAATGAGGTAAGTTGAACTGGACGTTTAACTTCGCTGAGGAAGTCTAGATGGGACTTACACGTGTTCTTAACTTCAACAAACTTGATTAAACCAAAACAAAAGGAAATCAGCTACATCATTTTTTTTTTCATATCAGATTGTTGTAAGCACGCGCAATTGAACAGCAACCTGGCCCACGCAATAAAAACAAACTATTCAGGCTAAACTAATAAACAATATTCAGAACAATGTACTGTTTTAACTTCCAAAATGTAAAATACATTTGCATATAACCTTTGTCTGAATATAAAAAAGAATATTTGAAAAACAAACGAAACAATCAAGAGTGGAAACTCTCTCCATTCACAAGGTACACAACTTCAAGTCAGTGCTGCTTATGCTACTTATTCAGCTAGCACATGGGTAATTAAATGGGGTTAGGGGGTACACGGGAGGGGTGGTACCTCTAGAGGGGGGGCTTGTCACGCTCTTCCGGGAGTGGTTCGTCCTCTACTGGTCACCACCGGCACCCAGCTCTCACCTATGGGTCCTAGAAGCTGCTAGCATGCGGCAGCGCCCAAACCCCGGGCAACAGCTTTGATAGGCTGGCTAAACTAGGCGAGGGTAGCCGACGGGTCTCAAACCCTCGGTGAGTTAGGGCTTGTCTACCCCAAGCATGTGAAGACTGGATCCGGCGGACTCTGCGAAAGAAACCTTCATGGTTCAACAGAGAGGAAGGTGGTTGCAGCAGAGTACTGTGGAGTGCTGAGGGCAGGATGAGGCACATAGGACATCCTGGTCATCCACTGCATCCGTTTCCATCTCCAGTCGTCTTGACCTCGTCTTGCCACTGGATACAGACGGTCTTGGACAAGAGAGTGAGGTCGACGGTGTGCAACTCCTCCTCACTATAAACAAAGTCATCGCGCAAGTCATCAGTCATCCTAGACCAAAGTGGCGTTCAGCTGTCCACAAAGGCGCCAAATCCTGTGAGGCCAACAGAATCGCTGCAGCAGAGCAACGCAGACAGGCCAGGAAAAGCAGTGCCAGCAAGTCCCCGACAGCCGCCACCATCCCCTGTCCACACTACGTCAGAACCTTCCGGGCGCGGATTGGCCTGACCAGTCATCTGCGCACCCACAGAGCCCAACCCACCCACCCCCAGGATGACTAGATGGTCCTCGTCGATCTCGACGGACGAACCACAATTAAAAGTTACACTGGAACAAACCCAGAAACTTCCTCAAAAAAAAAAAAAAAGGAAGGTCTGAGATTTTTCTTATACCTATCATTTGACATGTGCACACAGCCGCAATAACAGAAGCTTAACTAAACCAAAGAAAGAAAAAGCAACACTGGACCAAGAAAATAACTTACACTTTCTTGAATGAAACTAGAAGGAACTACACTGAACTACACAAAATCAAACCAGTCTAAAATATACTGAGCACACCAGACTGGACAATATACTACGCCACACAACACAACACAACACTGCACTGCACAGCACTGGGAAGTACCTTCAACTAAGTAGACTATATTAAACTATAAAGCTGGAGTATGAACACTGTTTTCCGTTTTTTTGGTATTTCATGGTTATTGCGAATAAATTCGTAAGTGAAACTTCTTCTTCTTCTGCGTTCACTCGTATGCACACGAGTGGGCTTTTACGTGTATGACCGTTTTTACCCCGCCATGTAGGCAGCCATACTCCGCTTTCGGGCGGGGGTGTGCATGCTGGGTATGTTCTTGTTTCCATAACCCACCGAACGCTGACATGGATTACAGGATCTTTAACGTGCGTATTTGATCTTCTGCTTGCATATACACACGAAGGGGGTTCAGGCACTAGCAGGTCTGCACATATGTTGACCAGGGAGATCGTAAAAATCTCCACCCTTTACCCACCAGGCGCCGTCACCGTGATTCGAACCCGGGACCCTCACATTGACAGTCCAACGCTTTAACCACTCGGCTATTGCGCCCGTCAAAAGTGAAACAAAACGAAACAAAATAAAAGCAAAGCAAAGATTTTACACTCCACTCCACTATATCACACCACACTAGATTACACATTACACACTTCCCTGCACTATATACTGTGGTGGTGTGTGTCGATGATGACCATCGTTGTCATCCAGCTCGGGGATGGGGGGAGGGTGGTGTGTGTGGGGGGGGGGGGGATGCTCATGAATCTATCTGTGAATGCGCAGATGGCTGAATAGTCCAATCTGCGCACGAAATGTTCGCTGACAGTTGGGGCAGAAGACAAAGACAAGCAAATCATTGTCAGGGAGCTTGTTAGCCCGTGACTTTCTGGCCTGCCTCTTCTGAACAGCTGCAGCAGTCCTGTTGGCCTCGCACAACTTGGCGCCTTTGTGCACAGCAGCGCGCCATTTGTCAC
>NC_134905.1:5393569-5398569 GCF_041734735.1 Babylonia areolata | reverse complement strand
TTAAATCATGTTTTTCGTGTGTTTTATTCTATCTCAATTGTTCTTTTATTTCGGCGGTCAAAAAAGACGTTGCCATCGCTTCAAGCACATCGCATCACATGGTAGATCTCTAGATCTGCACGAACCACAGGCTGAAAGAAACGATCGATTCAATTTTTCTTTAGTGTTCATTCCAGTTCATTCAGTGTCCACTTTAGAATATTCGTATGCAGTAAATACGTCGATGGTGTACTTAGTATCACTGTATGTGTTGTGTCCAGAATTTGTATTTCTTTCCTTTTAATTGTGAACAAGAAAAACGAAGTCATGTAGACTTCTTACCAAACACAACCTACCTTTTTGCAACTCAGTGGGAAGCGGTTTTTAGAATTTTCGGATTTCGGAACGAATCTCAACTAAGAAAAACTGTTAATGATCCGGAAATTCGGCTTAATTCGGGCGTCTTACAACCTATTATTGGTATGACTGTGAAGATTTTTTTCATACTATGCTAGAGCCAAATTTGGTATTGGCAAACATAGCATTTCCAGAGAAAATGGCAATGTTAAAGTTTAACACAGAGAGAGAGAGAGAGTCAGACAGACAGACAGACAGACAGACAACCGAACACCAGGTTATAAGACAGACTCACTTTGCTTACACAAGTGAGTCAAAACGACTATCAGTGGCAAGCAACTGCACACACACACACACACACACACACACACACACACACACACACACACACACACATCCTAGCAAGGAAAGAAAATCGACAATGACGACCAGCGGCAAGCAACTCCTGACTGCCAAAAGCAGCCTCGTTCTGAGTGTGTGATGCGAAAGGAAGTGGGACAAAAGAGTCTTCCGGTTCCGTGTTTGAGGGTCCGAGATTTTTCTGAGACCGTACTTGACTGTCATAATAGACAGAGAGAGAGATGGGAGACACAGAGAGAGAGATGGGAGAGAGAAAAAAAGAAGAGAGATGGGGGAGAGAGAGAGATGGGGGAGAGAAAGAGGGAGAGAGAGAGAGAGAGAGATGGGAGAGAGAGAGGGGGGGAGAGAGAGAGGGGGAGAGAGGGAGAGAGAGAGAGAGAGAGAGAGAGAGAGAGAGAGAGATGGGGAGAGAGATGGGGAGAGAGGGGGAGAGAGATAGATGGGGAGAGAGAGAGAGAGGGAGAGAGATGGGAGAGAGAGGGAGAGAGGTGGGTGAAAGAGAGAGAGAGAGGAGGGGAGAGATGGCCCGGGAGAGAGAGAGGGGGGGGGGGAGAGATGGGGAGAGGGAGAGAGAGAGGTGGTGAAAGAAAGAGAGAGATGGGAGACAGATGCAGAGAGAGAGGGAGGGAGAGAGAGAGAGAGATGGGGACAGGGAGAGAGGGAGGAGGAGAGGAGGGAGGGGAGAGGGGAGACACAGAGAGAGGATGAGAGAGATTCAGATTCAGATGGTTTAATGCGTTTCGGCCATATACATACATACACACACATCAGGGAAGGGGTGGCGAGGGATGGGGGAAGATGGAGTGGGTAATCCAACAGTTCATTCAAAGACAGTGTAGTAACTTTACTCTGAACATAGTATGTACGAACTAAAACTCTTTTCAAATTTGTTCCATATTGATTAATTAAGTGTGGGCTCCTTTTTCAGACTGATTATGAGTATAATGCTAATTCACTTGAACGCCATCCATTCTAAACTACTGATAATATTGACATTCGAGGTTCAATGAAAATACGATATACACATTTCTCGGGATGGAGAGAGAGGGAGAGAGAGAAAGACATACAGACAGACAGAGATGGGAGAGAGGGAGAGAGACAGGGAGGAGAAAGAGGGTGGAGAGAGGGAGAGAAAGACATACAGACAGACAGAGATGGGAGAGAGGGAGAGAGACAGGAAGGAGAAAGAGGGTGGAGAGAGGGAGAGAAAGACATACAGACAGACAGAGATGGGAGAGAGGGAGAGAGACAGGAAGGAGAAAGAGGGTGGAGAGAGGGAGAGGGAGAGAGAGACATACAGGCAGAGATGGGAGAGAGGGAGAGAGACAGGAAGGAGAAAGAGGAGAGAGGGAGAGAGAGAGAGAGAGAGAGAGAGACATGCAGACAGACAGAGATGGGAGAGACAGGGAGAGAGACAGGGAGGAGAAAGAGGAGAGAGAGAGAGAGAGAGAGAGAGACATGCAGACAGACAGAGATGGGAGAGAGGGAGAGAGACAGGAAGGAGAAAGAGGAGAGAGAGAGAGAGAGAGAGAGAGACATGCAGACAGACAGAGATGGGAGAGACAGGGAGAGAGACAGGGAGGAGAAAGAGGAGTGTGTGAGAGAGAGAGAAAGAGAGAGACATACAGACAGAGATGGGAGAGACAGGGAGAGAGGCGGGGAGGAGAAAGAGGAGTGAGAGAGAGAGAGACATACAGACAGACAGACAGACAGAGATGGGAGAGACAGGGAGAGAGACAGGGAGGAGAAAGAGGGTGGAGAGAGGGAGAGAGAGACATACAGACAGAGATGGGAGAGACAGGGAGAGAGAGAGAGAGAGAGAGAGAGAGAGAGACATACAGACAGACAGACAGACAGACAGAGATGGGAGAGACAGGGAGAGAGAGAAAGAGAGAGAGAGAGAGACAGACAGAGATGGGAGAGAGAGAGAGAGAGACATACAGACAGAGATGGGAGAGAGAGAGAGAGACATACAGAGATGAGAGAGAGAGAGAGAGACATACAGAGATGGGAGAGAGAGAGACATACAGACAGAGATGGGAGAGAGGGAGAGAGACATACAGAGATGGGAGAGAGGGAGAGAGAGAGACATACAGACAGAGATGGGAGAGAGGGAGAGAGACATACAGAGATGGGAGAGAGGGAGAGAGAGAGACATACAGACAGAGATGGGAGAGAGGGAGAGAGACATACAGAGATGGGAGAGAGAGAGAGATAGACATACAGACAGAGATGGGAGAGAGAGAGAGAGACATACAGAGATGGGAGAGAGAGAGAGAGACATACAGACAGAGATGGGAGAGAGAGAGAGAGAGACATACAGACAGAGATGGGAGAGAGAGAGAGAGAGACATACAGAGATGGGAGAGAGAGAGAGAGAGAGAGACATACAGACAGAGATGGGAGAGAGAGAGAGAGAGACATACAGACAGAGATGGGAGAGAGAGAGAGACATACAGACAGAGATGGGAGAGAGAGAGAGAGACATACAGACAGAGATGGGAGAGAGAGAGAGAGAGAGAGAGACATACAGAGATGGGAGAGAGAGAGAGAGACATACAGACAGAGATGGGAGAGAGAGAGAGAGAGAGAGAGACATACAGACAGAGATGGGAGAGACGGAGAGAGAGACATACAGACAGAGATTGGAGAGAGGGAGAGAGAGACATACAGACAGACAGAGATAGGAGAGAGGGAGAGAGACAGGAAGGAGAAAGAGGAGTGTGTGTGTGAGAGAGAGAGAGAGAGAGACATACAGACAGACAGACAGACAGAGATGGGGGAAAGGGAGAGAGACAGGAAGGAGAAAGAGGAGTGTGTGTGTGTGTGTGTGAGAGAGAGAGAGAGAGAGAGAGAGAGAGAGAAAGAGAAAGACAGAGATGGGAGAGAGACAGGGTGGAGAGAGAGAGGGGGGGGGGGGCAGGAAGGGAGAGAGAGGGTGTGTGTGCTTATTCAGTGAAATATACGTACAAGTTCAATCTAAATAGCCCACCTCAGTACAGATCTGACTTTGGCTTCGTCCTGGTTCTGTTTCAGTGAGGGTTGCGTTGTTCGAGGGTGTGACTCCGGGGTAGGGGGTAGGGGTGGAGGGAGGGGGGAGGTGAGGGGGGGGGGGTCTGTGCCTTAACGTACTTTTTATTCCTGCAGATTTGCTCATTCAGCTAAAAAATAAAATAAAATTAAAAAAAAGAGAAAAAAAGGTGTAAGTTCAGTTTAAGTGCATTATGGTCTAGCTCAGCATAGCTCAATCGATTAATCGTTTTTGTTTTTTGTTGTTTTTTTCTGTCCACACAAAAAAAGTCCTGGCAAGTTCGGTTTAACTTTCTTTTGTCCTCAACACACTAATGACGATTCTCTTTAAATTCCAAGACCACTGGGAGCCAAGAAAAAAAATAAAAACAAAAAAAAAACAGTAGGCGAGTTCGATTTAACGATTTAAACATCACTCCCCCCTCTTCTCCCCCTCCTTCCCCCCCCCCTCATACCCCTAAATCGATGCAGATGGAAGTAGGTATACTACCATCTTCCTTCCCTCACATGCGCTGCTCGAAGACTGAGGAGGAGGCGGAAGCGACACCTAATTCCCTCCCCTGGCGAGAGTAATGGAAGCCAAACGGGGGAAGTGTTACAGAAGAGATTTCCTCCAGGCTGAAAAAGACAGAAAGTCTTTGGGAGGACGGACAAGATTTGAAAGTGTGTGCAGAGCAAACATTCGACTTGGAAGTGGCCATGAATAAAGATGGGAGGTAACAAGAAAGGGAGCGATTGCTTTGCAAATTGCCTCCCTTCCCATCCACCTCCCCCCGCAAGCTAACTCTCTCCATACGAACGGCGAAAGAGACGACGTTAAAAGCGTTTCACCCCAATCACCACCATCAAAATACTGCAAGCGGAAGGCTCTTATACTGAAGAGGTGAATGTTGACAAAGAATACCACAATTCTGACGACGGAAGCTAAAGGTTGGGTCATTGAGACACCCACTGGACATCCTTTCACTGCGTTGACGGCCACAATCATCAATTTGATTTTTACGCCGTTTTTGTTGGGTTGCGATGAAAGAAAAACAAGCTACAGAAAGCGACAGACCTATTAGTGAGGATGAAAACCTAGTCCTACTCTAAGTGGGTTCTCCGGCAGGCTACTATCACTTCACTTTTCGCCCTTCCGAGCTAGCCGGTCCCTTGCTGATCTAAGACAGCAGGGCCCCAAAAATAAATTAAAAAACACCAAAAATATTAGGGTAAGAGAGGGGGTGGGGAGGAGGAGGGGGCGAGGGGGGGTAGGGGACCTGTTATCTAATTAA
>NC_134905.1:5378569-5388569 GCF_041734735.1 Babylonia areolata | reverse complement strand
ACGGATGTTGGGGGGGGGGGGAGGGAACGAACGATCGAGCCAACGACCCAGACCACGGAGCAAAAGGGAAATAATGAATTCGAGCTAATCAACAAAAACAATGAGAGAGAAATCTATCTATCTATATATCTATCTATATATGTATATATGTATCTATCTGTCAGTCTGTCTATCTACATGTTTTTATTTGAAAAAAAAAGAGCAACAACAACAAAAAAAGCAGGGCATACTCATACACGCACATACGTAACGTAATGCATGTATACATACACTGCATGCACAATATGAAAAACATACATACGTTTAGACATACATAGCAAATATGTGAATGGCACAGAGAGAGAGAGAGAGAGAGTTCTATGTTGATGTGTGAGATAGGATAGTTCTGTCTATATTGATGTCACAGAGAGAGAGACTGACAAACAGGTATGGCCATGTTGATGAGAGAGACAGACAGACAGACAGACGGATAGTTCTGTCTTTGCTAATGAGAGACAGACAGACAGACGGACGGATACGATTAAAATGAGGACGGGCTAAAGGACACGGGAATAGATTGCAGAGTATATAATTATTATCTCCAATTAGAGTACTTCATTTGTGGTGCACGCTACATAGACATTGCGCGCGCGCGCACGCACACACATACACACGCGCGCCCAGGCATACACACACACACACACACACACACACACTAATATCACTTACCGTGGAAATACATTAAACTAAAGACTGCTGCTACTACTACTACTATTAATACTACTACTACTGCTGCTGCTGCTACTACTACTACTACTACTACTGCTACTACTACTACTACTACTGCTGCTGCTGCTGCTACTACTACTACTGTTGCTGCTGCTGCTGCTGCTGTTGCTACTACTACTACTACTGCTACCACCACACTGTAGAGTGATGACCTAGAGGTAACGCGTCCGCCTTGGAAGAGAGAGAATCTGAGCACACTGGTTCGAATCACGGCACAATCGCCAGTATTCCCCCTCCCCCCTGCCCCCGCCTCCCTCATTCACTAGACCTTGAGTGGTGGTCTGGACGCTAGTCACTCGGACGAGACGATAAACCGAGATCCCGTGTTGCAGCATGTACTTAGCGCACTTTAAAAAAAAAACAAAAAAACCACGACAACACACACACACACACACACACACACACACACACACACACACACACACACACACACACACAGGAAAGAGATTGAGAATCAGACAGAGACGGAAAGTAAGAGAGACAAACAAACAGACAGACAGACAGACAGAGACAAATAACCGCAAAACACACATACACTCCAGTGTAAGCAAGAAAGAAAGGTTGAGAGAAAGGTAGAGACAGAGAGTGGAAAAGACACAGAAACACAGAGAGAAATAAAAGAAAAAGACTAACATTCAGACTAAAAAGACCAAAAAAAAGACATTTGCAAAAAACAAAAACAAAAGAAAAAACAAAAAAGAAGAAGAAGCAGAAGAAGAAGAAGAAGAAAACTATAGAATAAAAGAAGACAACAAAATTCGAAACAGCAATCGAAGTACAAAAGACCCACTTTAAAAGACCCAGAACGATCAAAGAATCGAAGTTCAGTCAGAAACTCCACCAGCGACTGTTCGAACGAATAGCGGGAATCTCCAGGTTTTTCAGTCAAAGGGAGAGAGAAATAACACGCATTTTAACTCCAACTTGTTGAAATCCAATCTGTAACGACAAAAGCTAGACAAAAACATAAAAGGAGCTTTGTGCAAGGTTGTTCTTCTTGTTCAGAATTCTTGCACATCTTCTTCTTCTTCTTGTCCTCCTCCTCCTCCTCCTCCTCCTCCTCCTCCTCCTTCTTCTTCTTCTTCTTCTTCTTCTTCTTCTTCTTCTTCTTCTTCTTCTTCTTCTTCTTCTCCTACTCCTCCTCCTCCTTCTTCTTCTTCTTCTTGTCCTCTTCCTCCTCCTCCTCCTCTTTCTTCTTCTTCTTCTTCTTCCTCCCCCTCCTCCTCCTCCTCCTCCTTCTTCTTCTTCTTCTTGTCCTCTTCCTCCTCCTCCTCTTTCTTCTTCTTCTTCTCCTGCTCCTTCTTCTTCTCCTCCTCCTCCTCTCTTCTTCTTCTTTTTCTTCGTTCTTCTCCTCCTACTCCTCCTCCTCCTCTTTCTACTTCTTCTTCTTCTTCTCTTCCTACTCCTCCTCCTCCTTTTTCTTCTTCTTCTTCTTCTTCTTCTTCTTGTCCTCCTCCTCCTTCTTCTTCTTCTTCTCCTACTCTTTCTTTTTCTTCTTCTTCTTCTTTTTCTTCTTCTTCTTCTCCTCCTTCTCCTCCTCCTTCTTCTCCTCCTCCTCCCCCTCCTCCTTCTTCTTGTTCTCCTCCTCCCCCTCCTCCTTCTTCTTCTTCTCCTCCTCCTCCTCCTCGTCCTTCTTCTTCTTCTTCTTCTTCTCCTCCTCTTCCTACCCCCTACCTCCTCCTCCTCCCCCTCTTCTTCTTCTTCGAACCAAAACAACCAGGCTTCTGCTCAACGAAAGAAATAGAAGGGTTCCATGCAATTTAAGTAGGTCTGCGGTTTGAAACAAAATCTGTAACACTGTAAGGCACACTTAAAAAAAAAAAAAGCCACAGAACGTTGAAAGGATTGAAGTTCAATAAGAAACACAACCATCAACTGTTCGAACGAAAATCGGAATCTCCAAGTTTTCCATTCAAAGGGAGGAAGAGATTACATGCAGTTAAACTGCGACTTGTCTGTGGTTTGAAATAAAATCTGTAAGGAAACCAGCTAGATTTTTAAAAATAAAATAAAATAAAATAAAATAAACTTAAAAGGGGCTTTGATTGTGCGAGGTCGTTGTTGTTGTTGTTGTTGATGATGATGATCTTCTTCTTATTATTATTATTCATCTTCTTCTTCTTCTCCTCCTCCTCCTTCTCCTCCTCCCCCTTCTTCTTCTTCTTCTTTTCTTCTTCTTCTCCTCTTCTTCTTCTTCTTCTTCTGCATCTTCTTCTTCTTCTCATATTCATTGTCTTCCTCCTCCTCCTTCTCTTCCTTCTCCTCTTACTCCTCCTCCTCCTCTTCTTCTTCTTCTGCGTCTTCTTCTTCTTCTCATATTCATTGTCTTCCTCCTCCTCCTCCTTCTCTTCCTCTTCCTCCTCCTCTTTCTCTTCCTCCTCCTCCTCTTCCTCCTCCTCCTCCTACTTTTTCTTCGAACTAAAATCTGTAGGCTTCTGTTCAAAGAGAGAAAGAAATGGGTGCCATGCTATGAAAGTAGGTCTGTGGTTTGAAATAAAATCCACAACAGAGCAAAGCCAGATAAACGTAAAGGCGTGTGGAACTGTAATTGTGAGAGGTCGTCCGTTTGTAGCCCAGTGACCTAGACTTCGTTTAAACGAGAAATGGTAAACGTTTTTTGTTGTTTTTCTTTTCTTTTCGTTCTCTCTCTCTCTCTCTCTCTCTCTCTCTCTCTCTCTCTCTCTCTCTCTCTCTCTCTCTCTCTCTTAAATATGTGTATGTGTGTGAGTGTGTGTGTGTGTGGGCGCGCGCGCGCGTGTACATGCCTGTGCGCTTCAAAACATACTCAAGGGACATCACTCTGGGTCGTTTGATCGGCACGAGAATTGTTACGAGTTCTCTACCTTTCTCTCCTCCCCCTCCACCACCTTACACACACTTCCACGGGGAAGGGAGGGGAAAGGCTAAGGGGGGGGGGGGGGATGCGGGGAGGAGTGGGGGGGGGGGGGGGAAGAAAGAAAAAGAAAAGGAAAGAGGAAAAAAAGAGAGAATATGTCTGGAAACATTAACGGGGAAAAAATGGGAGTAAAAAGAGCGGGATTGGAAGTTCGGGGGGAATTGGTTGGGGAGGGGGAGTGGATGGGTGTGTGTGTGGGTGGGTGGGGGGGTTTGGGGGGGGAGGGGTGGTTGCTGGGAGGTTAGGGGGGAGGGGCGGGGTGGAGGGGAGGTGGGGGGGGGGGGAGGGAAGAAGCCATTTCGTGGGGCTGAAGTTTTGTCCCCTTTAATTGGGTGATTGTAATCGAGCGAAAGTGAGATGGAGGAATATTGGAGAGAAGGGCTTTGAGAGAGAGAGAGAGAGACAGAGACAGAGACAGAGACAGAGAACGCAAGAACGCAACGCAAGAACGCAAGAACGCAAGAATTTTTATGTAAGGTCACCGACCTGTATACATTTTGGGTGCACGTGTTGCACACACAGCTTAACTAAAATAAAATAGGAAGAACGAAAACAATCCACTTAATACACAGTGAGCTCACTGAGAACAAGTAAACTAAATGAAAAGCACAAGGCTGATATGTCTGTTTAGGGCTGAAAGTGCTCTTCTCTCAGTCTTAATGCATCAGTAAAAAACAAACATTGCAACATCTCTGGTCACATTACAACTTTCGTTTTGCAGCTGACAGATTTCTAATATTTTGCATATGCTTAAGCAAATATTTCCTTCTAATATCTATATATCTTCTAGTACATGTAGTTCGTTCTCTATTTACCACCACATGGGCAGTTTTTCAAAACATCACGATAACGCTGATTTATTTTTAGTTCATTTATACCAAAACGGAACTTAATGAAAGCCGATCTAAATTTACTGATGGTAAGATGAGATAAGTATTTTTCAGGTTGTAATAAGGATTGAGAGAGAGAGAGAGAGAGAGAGAGAGAGAGAGAGAGAGAGAGAGAGAGAGAGAGAGAGAGAGAGAGATGAAAAAAAAGACAAAAGAAAAGAAAAACAAAAAGCGCGAAAGAAAAAAAAAATCTTAATTTTTGCTTCATAAGGAAATTAATCCCGTAATTCTGATTGCGAGTTAGGGTTGTCTCCAGTTGGCGGCTATCGACTTCTTCTTCTTCTTCTCCTCCTCCACCATCACCACCTCCTCCTCCTCCTGCTACTCCTCCTCCTTCTTCTTCTTCTTCTTCTTCTTCTTCTTTCTTCTTCTTCTTCTTCTCGTACTTCATCATTATCATCATCTTCTTCTTCTTCTCCTCCTCCTCCTTTTTTCTACTTCTTCTTCTCCTCCTCCTCCTTCTTCTCGTACTTCTTCTTCTTCTTCTTCTTCTTCTTCTTCTTCCCCCCAACCATATCATCATTCTCAAGTTCGTATTTATTTTTGACGGGCGCAATAGCCGAGTGGTTAAAGCGTTGGACTTTCAATCTGAGAACGGCGCCTGTGGGTAAAGAGACATTTTTCCGATCTCCCAGATCAACATATCAATGGTGCAGACCAGCTCAGTTGCCTGACCCCTTCGAGTGTATACGGCAGGCAGAAATCAAATCGCACGTTAAAGATCCTGTAATCCATGTCAGCGTTCGGTGGGTTATGGAAACAAGAACATACCCAGCATGCACACCCCCGAAAGCGGAGTATGGCTGCCAACATGACGGGTTAAAAACGGTCATACACGTGAAAGCCCACTCGCGTATATGCGAGTGAACGTGGGAGTTGCAGCCCACGAACGCAGAAGAAGAAGAAGTATTAACATAAATTCTAGTTCAACTTTCCTCATCATTCTTGAAATTTGTATTTCTCAACAAGATCGAAGTTAAAAAAATAAATAAATAAAAATAAAAAAGAAGAAAAAAAAAGAGACTCTAATAATTGGTAACAATTATAACCGTGGGAGAAAATGATTGTGTTAAAATGTAAAAGAAGGAAAGACAAACAGAAAGAAAGTAAGAAAGAAAGAAAGGGAATAAGAAGAAAAGAATGTCATCTCTCTCTCTCTCTCTCTCTCTCTCTCTCACACACACACACACACACACACACACACACACACACACACATACCTCCTCCTCCACAACTACCGCGACAACCACCGTTATTACGTCATTACACATGAAAGAAAGAAAGAAAAAAAAAAGTAAGGACAAAAAGTTCAAGCCATTATGAAGTTGCGAACTTTGGCACTGAATCTTGGGAACATTCTGCTATTCTCAAAAGTTATTACGGTAAGTACGTCTGAATTTTCGTTGTTTTAGAACTTTTATTACGCTACACTGATCCTACAATCGAACCGTTTACGCTTCTTGAAGAATTTTTTTTTCGATACTTTAATTTTGTCATCGCTTAGTAACTGCAGTGCTGCAATTATCGATTTTGACATTAGCAGGAACACATACACACACACACGCACGCACGCACGCACGCACGCACACACACACACACACACACACACACACACACACACACACACACACACACACACACACACACACACACACACACACACCACGTATGACGTCGACCCTTCGCGTGTAAGGAGTTAAGAGCCGAAACACTTGACTGAGGGGAGGCTTCTTCTCTGAAGACCTTGTACTGTCCAGCTCTCCCTAGAGTTTCTTATCACCGCATATTGTTTGTTATCACACAGGAAACGGAATCATCGAGTTCGTCCCAGAATACATCATGGACATCCTGTCGCCGGATCTGACGTCAGACTCGGCCGAGGAGTGGTTCCAGCTGGAAGACACTGATGATGACGGCTTCGTGAGTCGTGAGGAGCTGATGAGCATCGCTCAGCGACTCGGGATGAGCGATGAGCAGGCGGAGGAGAGCGTTGCCAGCTACTACATGTCCGTGGACGAGGATGGTGACGATAGACTGAGCTTCGATGGTGAGCTGGTTCGTTCGTTTTGGTAGGACCGGGGAGGGGGTAGGGGTTGTGGTGGTGGTGGTGGTGCAGTGATGATAGACGGATGGGGAGTTCGTTTTGGGGGTGCGTGGGTGGGGGTTCACTGGGGGCGTGGGGGGGGGAGGGATAGGATGGTGGTAGTGGGTGGATGGGAGAGGTGGGGAGGTGGGGGCTCGTTTTGGGGGTGTGATGGTGGTGGTGGGGGTGGATGGGAGAGGTGGGGGAGTGGGGGGTTCGTTTTTGGGGTGTGATGGTGGTGGTAGGGGTGGATGGGAGAGGTGGGGGTGGGGGTGTTCGTTTTGGGGGTGTGATGGTGGTAGGGGTGGATGGGTTGAAGTGGGGGAGTGGGGGTTCGTTTTGGGGGTGTGATGGTGGTGGGTGGATGGGAGAGGTGGGGAGGTGGGGGCTCGTTTTGGGGGTGTGATGGTGGTGGTGGGGGTGGATGGGAGAGGTGGGGGTGGGGGTTCGTTTTGGGGGTGTGATGGTGGTGGTGGGGGTGGATGGGAGAGGTGGGGAGTGGGGGCTCGTTTTGGGGGTGTGATGGTGGTGGTGGGGGTGGATGGGAGAGGTGGAGGAGTGGGTGTTCGTTTTGGGGGTGTGATGGTGGTGGGTGGATGGGAGAGGTGGGGGTGGGGGCTCGTTTTGGGGGTGTGATGGTGGTGGTGGAGGTGGATGGGAGAGGTGGGGGGGAGTGGGGGGCTCGTTTTGGGGGTGTGATGGTGGTGGTGGGGGTGGATGGGAGAGGTGGGGGAGTGGGGGTTCGTTTTGGGGGTGTGATGGTGGTGGGTGGATGGGAGAGGTGGGGGTGGGGGCTCGTTTTGGGGGTGTGATGGTGGTGGTAGGGGTGGATGGGAGAGGGGGGAGGTGGGGGCTCGTTTTGGGGGTGTGATGGTGGTGGGTGGATGGGAGAGGTGAGGGAGTGGGGGTTCGTTTTGGGGGTGTGATGGTGGTGGTGGGGGTGGATGAGAGAGGTGGTGGGGGGAGGGGGGATCGTTTTGCATATCTTTTTATCACAACAGATTTCTCTGTGTGAAATTCGGGCTGCTCTCCCCAGGGAGAGCGCGTCACTACACTACAGCGTTTTTCGTTGTTGTTTTTTTCCTGCCTGCAGTTTTATTTGTTTTTCCTATCGAGGTGAATATTTTTCTACAGAATTTTGCCAGGAACAACCCTTTTGTTGCCGTGGTTCTTTTACGTGCGCTAAGTGCATGCTGCACACGGGACCTCGGTTTATCGTCTCATCCGAATGACTAGCGTCTAGACCACCATTCAAGGTCTAGTGGAGGGGGAGAAAATATCGGCGGCTGAGTCGTGATTCGAACCAGCGCGCTCAGATTCTCTCGCTTCCTATGCGGACGCGTTACCTCTAGGCCATCACTCCACTATATGGTTTGGTCTAGATTGACATCTAAGCATTTTATATCTTTCGTGTACACAAGTGTTGAATGACTGTGATTCTCTGGTATTTTTTTTGTGTTTTTACACAATAAGTGAATTTTTCTTGTTGAAATGATAAAGTGTTCTGTATTCTGTATCCATCTATTTTTCCTTCCTTCCATCCATCCTATCCATTCATTTATCTGTTCATCCATCCATCCATCAATCCATTTATTCATCCACCACTCACTCAATTCCTCATGTTATGAAAAGGGCACGGTTCCATCACACTGAAATTTATTTGATAATCATCACATTATTCCACAAATTTTTGTTGCAGAGTACAGAGTGCTGTACCAAAAGTAAATTTTAAAAAAAAGAAAGAAAAAATGGAGAAAAGAAAGAAATAACAAAACAAAACCAGACAACATAATAATGAAGACCGAGTCAAGGCAAGAAGACTTCATAGACCTGCCTACGTCATAGATTCTGCTTACGTCACAGATCTGCCGACGTCATGGATCTACATACGTCACAGATCTGCCTCCGTCATGGATCTGCCCACGCCATCTTCTACAGATCTGCAAAACGTCTCACCCCCCCCCACCCCTCCCTGCCCCCCAACTCTCGACTCCTCCTCCCCCACCCCCCCCCCTTCCCTATCTACCCCCCAGTCTGCTTTTCTATGGTTTTCACCCCAGCCCATGTCGATGAAATTCGCCTACCATGACCCTTCCTCTACGGTAGCCTTTACTGGTAGCTGCACCCTCCTTTGGTGACTTTTTTTTTTTTGCAAGTTCTGAGAAAAGAGAAATAAATGACTTGTGGTTTGTGGATGTGGCTGTCAGCTTCTTCTTTTTTCCCCCGACATATTTCATCTAACAGATATGATGTAATGTCCACTACAAAAAAATATATTGTGTAAGAAATAATATCAGACAATACTAATACAAATAGACGTATCGACTTCGTATTCAGAACGTTAACAGAACACTCATATATGTATCATACTGTGATATACATTGTCTTGTCTATCTTATCTATCTGAGAGAGAAAAAAAACAAGCTTAGCAAATAATCCATTTACTAGATAGTTATTAAAAGTGACATACACTCCCAAAAATAATCCATTTCCTAGATACTTACCAAAAAGTGGCATACGCTCCTTTGTCTATTTTACCGCAGGAGACAAAGGTTTCAAATAATCGATTCATTGTTGGAGTTTGACATGCTAAAGTGTATTTGCTTAATACAATGTGCATTATCAAACCGTGGATTCGGCTATCTTTGAAAAATTAACATTTGCAAAATGGCAATCAGGCATAATTCATTATCCTTATACTAATCACATTCATTTGTATTTAAACGGAAATTACTTTATGAATTAAGCCTTTTGGGAATTGTGGCGTAAATATGCTCCCGCAATACAACATTTAATTTTGTGCATATTTTATCACTACGTAGCTGTTGTTAAAAGAATGTACAGACACATACACACGTATTATGCATGCGTGGTCAAATACAAACATACGTGCGCGTGCATGCGCGCAGGGCTCTGAAAAAACCTTTTCATGTGAGCTTAGTCAAATGTGTGTTATAATTAATCTGCTCAGTTCAGTTCTCAAGGGGGGGGGGAATCCTCGACTGACATAAGTTTCATTGTTTCATAGATATCACTTTCCAGTCAGTCTTATTGTCTTTTGTCCACGTCTAGTTGGATGAGTTTGGTATTTGGATCCTTGCTGATTATTTTTCATGCGTTTTAGATCCAATTCTTTCCAAACTTATTTTACATTGACTAGCGTTTGAAATTGTTTCCAATAAACGTGGTTCTAAATAGATCTGTTCCAAATTATATGTTTTCATTAATTTCATATCTCTTCCCCGAAATACTGCTGATCAATAAACATACTGACGAAGCATTCTGAGTTCTTTCAAAATATTCGCTGTATATTGGTGAGTTCTTGTGGTTTGCGTTTAGCTTAAGACTGGTTTACGCTAAACA
>NC_134905.1:5343569-5373569 GCF_041734735.1 Babylonia areolata | reverse complement strand
AGAGAGAGAGAGAGAGAGAGATGGATACGGAGACAGACAGAAAGAGACTGATTACCTTAGTGAGCAGTCTGTCTGAAAATTGGGACCAGTCAGCAGCGAATAAAACTTCCTGGGCTGCATGGGCCTGAAACCATCGTTATCGCCATCATCATCATCATCATCATCATCACCACCAACACAACCATCATCACCAACATCATGATCATAAACAACATTTGTCTCGTCATCAGTTTCAGTTTCAGTAGCTCAAGGAGGCGTCACTGCGTTGGGACAAATCCATATACGCTACACCACATCTGTCAAGCAGAGGCCTGACCAGCAGCGTAACCCAACGCGCTTAATCAGGCCTTGAAAAGAAGTTCTGATGGTAGATTCGAACCCCCGCGTTTTCGGGTGAGAAGAAACTGTCTTACCCATTACACTATCGTGGCTCTTGCAGTGTTTTCATCAGTACCACAACCAACAATAACAACAACCATCGACACATCGACATCGTTGACGTCATCATCAAATAATCATCATCATTATCATCATCATCATCATCAACCACAGAATATTCGTCTTCTTGATTGATATGGAAACTTATATAGCGCCTATCCTCGGTCGGAGACCAAGCTCTAAGCGCTTTACACACACGGAGTCATTTACACAACAGGCTGCCTACCTGGGTAGAGCCGACTGACGGCTGCCATTGGGCGCTCATCATTCGTTTCCTGTGTCATTCAATCAGATTTCAGGCACGCACACCTACACACTCAGACAAACATGTAACATTTAACATTTTACGTGCATGACCGTTTTGTTTATTTACCCCGCCATGTAGGCAGCCATACTCCGTTTTCGGGGGTGTGCATGCTGGGTATGTTCTTGTTTCCATAACCCACCGAACGCTGACATGGATTACAGGATCTTTAACGTGCGTATTTGATCTTCTGCGTGCGTACACACACGAAAGGGGTTCAGGCACCAGCAGGTCTGCACATATGTTGACCTGGGAGATCTGAAAAATCTCCACCCTTTACCCACCAGGCGCCACCGAGATTCGAACCCGGGACCCTCAAATTGAAAGTCCAACTAAAAAACCACTCGGCTATTGCGTCTCCTCGTCTTCATTCAATTTTATATTTATCGTGATCACATGAAATGAATATTCGTTGTCCTCAATACCACCATCATCATCGTAATCATGGCTGCTGCTGTTCTCCTCATCTTCCTCCTTCTTCTCCTCCTCCTCCTCATCATCATCGCTATCGTCATCAACATTTTTACCATTGGCGTGATTATCATTGTCATCATTCTTCTTCTTCTCTTCCTCCCTTAACACTGTGAAGAGTCACTGGGGGCGCCGCACAGAAGAACTGTTCACCAGATTCCACCAGGTCTATGGGCTGCGAGTCAAAATGCCTGGATCTCTGCAAATGGGTTTCCCGTCCATTCTACAATGCTGTCCGTCCATCTGTTTTCTTTCCTTATTTCTCTCTCTCTCTCTCTCTGTGTGTGTGTGTGTGTGTGTGTGTGTGTGTGTGTGTGTGTGTGTGTGTGTGTGTGTGTGTGTGTTCTTGTTGGGTTTATTCTCCACCTGCAGCACCTGGTACTGGATTACATGGAGAAACTCTGGCCTGGCTCAAACTGCCTTCACAACACACTCAAATCATTCAGCCATGACGAACTAACGACAAGGATGATGATGATGGTGATTGATGAGACGGTGGTGATATCGGTAGTGGTGGTGGTGGTGGTTATGATGACGATAATAATGACTGATGGTGATGTGTAACGTGTTGTCATATGCACATATGTACACACTCGCACAATTGTACACATATACTCACTCCCTATTTCACTCCCATACCCAAACCCTTCCACACATACACATTCGCACGATTGCACACGTATCCTTACTCCCTATTTCACTCCCATACCCAAACCCCTGCACACATACACACTCGCACAATTGTACACATATACTCACTCCCTATTTCACTCCCATACCCAAACCCTTCCACACATACACATTCGCACGATTGCACACGTATCCTTACTCCCTATTTCACTCCCATACCCAAACTCCTGCACACACACACGATTGCACACATTACACATACCCACTCCCTATTTCACTTCTGTACCATCTCCTGCAAAAATCTGCCTCCCTCCAACTCCACCACCCCACCCTCAGTGTTGTGTCTACATCACACAGCGAAGCTGGAGTGTTTTCCCAAGTGCACAAAGCCTGGGGAGGTGGATGAGAAGGACAGAGAGTGTTGCCCCATGCAGCAGCCCCCCCCCCCCCCCCCCCCCCCCCCCCCCCCTCTCTCTCTCTCTCTCTCTCCACGTCGCTAAAATTGTCCAAAGGAAATTCGAGACAGACTTAGTTCCAGCACCGTCGCAGTAGTTACCAGGTAGTCGCAGTACGCAGACTCGAGTTGCCTTTAAGGGCTCTGGTTCCGGATTTTTTCTTTGGGTTGACTCCCAAAGCCTTTCCCATGGGTGGGTATGGTCACAAAGCAGCGGTGGTTTGAAATCAGTGCTAAAGATGAACTACCAGCCAAGGTTAGCGAGCCCCATCTGCTCCTCATGTGGCAGTTAGTACTGAATTATATAATAACCAACAGCAGGGAAGAACCCCTTACCTGACCCAATCACAAGCTCCTACTTTATATATATACACACACACACATACTAGCATATACCTACCGCCTCATGCACACGGAGAGCAAAGAAAACAATGCAGAAAAGGTAGACAGAGGTGTAGATGAGGTTGTGAGACAGAAACAGAACGCTGGCCAGATCCAAAGAATCGCTGGACAGCACGTAAATGATGAGGCAGATCAGAGGAAAGCTCCCGCCAAATCCAATGGACACAAAATGGCTGACACACATGTTGGTTCTGGCCACAAGCTCACACAGCATCTGGTGCTTTGTGCGAAGGATGTCAAAGTTTGTCTCCTGGGTCACTGTCCGTGCACCATGGTCCTTGTTCTCTTGAAGAGTTTCCTTCGTTCTACAGGTGTTCACCAAACTTCCATGTATTTTCTGAGAAGGGTGTGTCGCACTTGTAGAATTAGTGAGATTCTCAACATCTGCATCGTCTAGAAGGACAGACTGTATCTCTTCTGAATCACCAGACGTGGTACAGCCATGCTGGATTCTGTCGTCATTTCCTGTGGTGTGAGACAAGGCTTCTGAATCCTTTCTTGTGTCAGAATCATCACAGGGGGTGACAACCGTCGAAGTGGTACTGCTGCTGTTTGCTGACTGATGTTTCACATGGCATCGTCTCCAGGAGGCTCTACCAGGACGTGAGTCTGGTGAAGGAGGGTCCTCAGACACGTTGTCTGCAGTCAGGGGTGAGGCCTGTGCTGACATCCCGAGACCTGGCCCTGGATTTGCCAGAACTTTCTGAAGGGCACTGCAGACATTTCTGAATTCTGACACCAGAACACACGTCGTCACTGCCAGAAAACCAAACATGTAAGATGTGAATAAGCCGATTGCATTGAGTATTCCAGCAAAGACAGTCAAAACAATGAAGAACTGGATTCCATCATGTCTGTGGAATGGTGCAAGATGGATCCGAAGCGACGGAAACTTGAACTGTTCACACAGTACAAAAGTCAAACAGATCAAGACTCGCAAAGTAAAGAAAAACCGGCACAATCTTACTATTTTTTTCTTGTAATTTCGAGCGTCCAGTGAGATGCCATAGGTATGCTCAAACTTCCGAAAATCCTCTACAAATTTCGGAAGCTGTTTCGCCAAAACATAAGCAGACAGTGTGTATATGAAGGTAATACCAAGGAAAAAAGTCTGGACGACGACAAAGGACACCAACTGTACCATGCCAGACTTGAATAAGACAAAGACAGAAGTGTAGCGCAGACAGTTGAACAAAGAAAATACACTGAAGGTAACACAGAAAATTCGGTTCCAGCGAAATATGGTTCGACATTTGGAACAGTGGTTTTGCTCGGATTCCTTTGATCCATCGCCTGTGTTTGGATCTGTTGTGACAATTACACGTCTTCGTGGGTCAGGGAAACTCAGAGATGCTCCCCTTGTTTGTACGTATGCAACATTTTTGTAGTCTTGGATGTGTTTTTCTTTTTTTTTCTTCTCGTTTCTTTTACCAGTCCAGCTTTGTTCTGCACAGCCACCGATATCTGAATCAATGTTGTCCCCACCTGCAGTGTCAGACAACCCGTCTGCAAAACTTAGTTTTCCACAAGCACCGACCTTCTGCGTAACTGTTTCTGAATTCTCATTTTCAGACGTAAGATCTGTAATGAGCAGCACATTTTGATCATCTTTATCTGGCTCAGTTCCTCCACTGGATTTTCCTGCGCTGGTGTTGACAGTATCTGGTAGTCCTATGGACTTCCTCTTTGTCTGAACGTTTGTGTTGCTCGCTGGTTCTTTGTTATTCTTTGTTCCCTCCTTTTCTTCAGTACACGTTGTTTCAAAGCGTGTGATTCGAACATTTGGAGAAGCTTCTAGAACTGAATCTATGTCTTTTCTGAACTTGGGGTCATGCTTGCAAGTGAAAGGCACGATAATTCCACTGAGTCTCATGTACCAGAAGATAGTTTGGAACACATAGGTAATCAGCTGGCTGTCCTCCTTGTGGGTTATGTCTACAGGCACCTCAGCCTTGACCTTGCGCTTTCTGAAGCATTTCATGTTGAGGCCTTGGATTGGCCAGTGACACACAGCCTGACCTTTGAAGATGTAGGATTCAGTTCCAAATCTTGTTTAGTTTTCTGAAGAACTAACGTGTACAGTATCTATTCCACTATGTGAACGACAATTCAGGATAAGAGGAGAAGCCACACTGGAGGGAACGGGATTCTCTCTGATATGTTTGGCACTGATTAACTCTCTCCATACGAACGGCGAAAGAGACGACGTTAACAGCGTTTCAGCCCAATTACCATCATCAAAATATTGCAAGCGGAAGGCTCTTATACTGAAGAGGTGAATGTTGACAAAGAATACCACAATTCTGACGACGGAAGCTAAAGGTTTGGTCATTCAGACACCCACTGGACATCCGAGGGGTCTGTGTAGAGAAGAAGAGAGGACTGGCCGTACTGAGTGAGTTAACAGTTTATGTCTCCACTGTCTTTTTCCCCCTGGATATCCACTTGAACATTTCTATCCATAGTTCTTCCTGGTTCCATGAACTGAACACATATGAGAATGCTCTTTGTGCATTTCACCTCAATGTTCCGCACAGATGATTCTTCATCACATCCATCAAATCAAATTGCATACCACAGTCTGATGATTTTCAGTTTCTAAATCACACAAACACATCACAGAAGCTGATGTCTGTTCTGCCTGTCACAATTCACTCAGGCATAATTCACGAACATTTCTGCACGACTACTGAAAAACGGAAAAGTGCATTTGTCTCGATTGAGCATAACCGCTGTTGTATCCGTTGAACGTCACCATTGTTCAAACAACAAATACTGCGACCCCGTGTTGTGTCATCAAGTTTTTTTATAAAATGATAGAGGAAATCACAAAGCACTGAGGTCTGTTTGTGCGGTCCAGTGTTTACAGAGCAAAACACCAAATGCTGTGGTTTGATGGTGTCGTGTGGTTTTTATAGGGACTGAGGGGAAAGCCAATACGCCATCTGTTCGTGTCGTTTCGTGTTTATGGAGCAAAACTAATCTGCTTCTGTCATCCAGACTTGATGGAGGACGAGGTTTGTTTATCCTACCCCCTACCCTATGTTACTCCCCCCGTCCCTTTCTGTATCTCGCTTCAGGTTGGCCATTCTGTGTGTGTGTGTGCGTGTGTGTGTGTGCACGCGCGCGTGCATGAGTGTCTCATGCCCTCTGGTCAAAAATATTAATTTTTTATATTATGCATTCTCATGCGGAAAAAATGGAAAAGAAAAAAAAACCCACGTGTTTTATCGCGAGATAACTTGACTAACAATCACCCTGGCGCTTCCCAACAACCATCATGCCAACCACAGACTCTCCAGTAGTTTGTGAACGTTGGCTGCACCTGGTACTGAGCACACATGACGTCCCCTCAAACAGCTCAGAACCCATTTTCTGATCAGCCGCTGGAGTGGAGATCAAATATCAACCGCAGCGAGCGTGGTCATTTTTTATCAAAGAGCTGGGGTGGGGGTGCTTTTGTAATGTCCCGCCAAACAGTTCATGATAAATGCTTCCGGCAAACTGGCGTCAAATGTTGATCAGCACGTGATAAGCGCTCGCACTGACAGAAGGAAAGGAAGTAGGGAAGGGATGATAGACAGATAGAGAGACAGGGAGAGGCAGAAAGACAGAGACAGGGAGAGGTACAAAAAAAAAAAAAAAAAAAAAAACAAAGAGGGACAGACAAAGACAGTTTCAGTTTCAGTAGCTCAAGGAGGCGTCACTGCGTTCGGACAAATCCATAATCGCTACACCACATCTGCCAAGCAGATGCCTGACCAGCAGCGTAACCCAACGCGCTTAGTCAGGCCTTGAGAAAAAAAGAAAGAAAAAAAAAGGTGAATAAGTAATAGATAAGCTTACATAAATAAATAAATAAATAATCATTATAATATAAAAAGGTAGTAGTAATAATAATAAAATAATAATAATAATAAATAAATAAATAAGACAACAATGATGATAAATAAGCAAATAAATGTAAAACATGAAGACACACATTCACACATACACCCACACATGCATAACAGATATGCACCAAACATGCAGTTTCACAGATATGAAAGTACAGTCAAATACATATAAACGTACATGAGCTCCAACACACACACACACACACACACACACACACCACACACACAGATGAACACTTACTTGTACAAGCACACACACACATACGCCCAAATCTCTCACCCCCAACCCCACACACAAAGAATAAGACAGAGGGTGAGAAATATAAATGGAAAAAATTCCAGTCAGACAAACCGTAATCTTTTGTTGACATGAAAGTGGACAGAGAGAAGCAAGAGAAAGACAGAAACAGAGAGAGAGACAGACAGACATAGAGAGAGAGAAAGAGAATCGGGACAGAGGGTGGGAAAGAGAGGTGGAAAATTGCAATCAGAATAAAAATGTAATAAATTGCCAACATGACGGGGTTTTCATTTCTAAGCTTTGTATATAAAATATTTTTGAACAGTGTGTGTGTGTGTGTGTGTGTGTGTGTGTGTGTGTGTGTGTGTGTGTGTGTGTGTGTGTGAGAGAGAGAGAGAGAGAGAGAGAGAGAGAGAGAGCGCAAGCGCACGCGCGCGTGAGTGCGTGTGCACTTGTGTATGTACGTGTGTGAATGTGTGTGTGTGTGTGTGTGTGTGTGTGTGTGTGTGTGCATATATTTTTTCATGCACCATTCATTCATTCTTCGTTCGTTCCGTTCCTTTATTTGCTCATGGGTTCATTCTTTTATCCATTCATTTGTTCGGTTTGTCAGTCCCTCATTCATTTACTCAATCGATTGGTCAGTCATTTGTTAATGGTAACAATAACGTTAATAATAATAATGATAACAATAACAATAATAATACTAATAATCATAATCATAGTGAGAAGAAGAAGAAGACGATGATGATGAAGACGAAGAAGAAGAAGAAGAAGCACAACAACAACGACAATAATAAAGATGATAATAACAAAGACTATTTATGATACACTCAACCTCCTTGGCACAGGGGCACAGAGTGCTAACAATTGACATCAGTGTGTGTGTGTGCGTGGGGGGGGGGGGGGGGGGGGGGGGGGGGGGAGAGGGGAGGGGAGGGAGTTTGACCACAACAGGATATTATAATCAAGACTTACAACGAGACATCAAATTTGTCAATGACAACAACAACAACAACAACAACAACAAAATGCACACACTCACACACACAAAGATACAGACACACACAGTGTGTTTGTGTGTCCGTGTGTGCGCGCGCGTGCGAGCGCGGGTGTGCCTCCTGCGCATGCACACACATAATTATTAGCATGCCTTCATGCACCTCAGATTAAAGAAGTTATTAAGCCTTGTAAACCCACAGTGATGGTCATTCCATCGCGTAAGGATTAGAATCATCATCATCATCATCATCATAATCATCAACATTATCATCTACTGATTTTGCATACGGTCATACTCTTGACGTCATGGGTGCTCTGTCACTCCCTGCCCCCGACCGCTTAGCCCTCACGTCCCATACTCCCCTCCAAACACACACACACACACACACACACACACACAATGTCTCTCTCTTTCTCTTTCACTTTGACATGATACCTACCGCATCATGCAAACGGCAAGCATGGAAGATGATGAGGACAAGGTAGAGAGCAGTGAAGAGGAGATTACGCAACAGAAACAGAACGTTGGCCAGATCCAGAGATCCGTGGCACATCACGTAAACGATGAGGCAGATCATGGGAAGGCTCCCGCAGAACCAAACAGATACAAAATGGCGGACGCACAAGTTACTTCTGGCCACAAGCTCACACAGCATCTGGTGTTTCGCGCGAAGGATGTCAAAGTCTGTCTCCTGGGTCCCTGTCTGTACGAAGACGTCGTTTTTCTCCCAATGGCTTGCGATTCTTTCCGGCGATTTGTCTTTGTTTTTACAGTAATTGACTAAACCTGCATGTGTTTCCTGAGAAGATGTTACTGTAGTTCCGGAATGTGTGATATTGTGGGCATCTGAATTGCTAGAGAGAACAAACTGTTTCCTCTGCGAATCATCAGATGTGTCACAGCCATGGAGTCTGTCGTCATATCCGGTGATGTGAGGCAAATTCTCTGAATCCTTTCTTGCATCTGAGCCTTCACTGGGGGTCACAACAGCTGGAGGACATCCGCTGCTGTTCATTAAACGGTGTTTTACATGACGTTTTCTGGAAGTTCTATCGTGAAGTGTGTCTGGTGAAGAAGCAGGTTCCTCAGATATGTTGCCTGCAGTCTGGGGCAATTCCTGTGTTGACATACTGAGATATGCTCCTGGGGTTGCCAGAACTTTCTGTAGTTCACTGCTGATATTTCTGAATTCTGATACCAGAACGCTCGTCACCACCGCCAGAAAACCACCCATGAAAGATATGAACAAACCGATGAAATTTATCAGGACAGCATAAACAGTCAAAATAAGATAGAACTCAACAAAATCAAGGCAGTGAAATGGTGAAAGATGGATCCGAAGTGAAGGAAATTCGATTTGTTCAAACAGGACAAAACCCGAATATAACACCAATTCCAAACTGATTACAATCTTGGCCGTTCTCAATACCGTTTTCCCGTAATCTCGAGCGTTGAATGAGATACCATGGGTATGTTCAAACTTCTGGAATTCTTCAACAAGCTGCGGAAGTTGATTCGCCAATACGTAAGCAGACAAGATGTAAATCAGGGTAATACCAATGAGAAAAGCCTCGACAAGGGTAAAAGACACCAGCTGTACAAGGTCAGATTTGAATAAGACAAAGACGGAGGTGTGGCGTACAGAGTTCAACACTAACAATATACTGACAGTCACACAGAGGATTCGGTTCCAGAGAAATATAGTTTGACATTTCGAACATTGCTCTTGGTCTTCTTTGTATGATCTTTCACCACTGTTTGGATTGGTCACAAACCGTACACATTTTTTGTTGTCAGGAACGCTCATAGATGCTACCTTCCTTTTTTGGTTATGGAAGTGTTGGTGGTCTTTTTCGTTTTTTGTCTGTTTCTTTGTTTTACTGGTCCAGCTTCCTTTTGAATAGACACCGATCTCTGAATCTCCCTGAATCTGAAGTTCAACTGTTTCTGAATTCTTGTCTTCAGACATGTCATCTGTAATGAACAACAGATGTTGATCTTTGTCAAGCTCAGTTCCTCTTGGTTTTTCTTTGGTGGTGCTTATTGGTTCTTTGTCATTTTTTGCTTTCTTGGAAACATCATTCTTTAGGGACTCTTCCAGAACTGGAGCTGTGTCTTTCTTGAACTTGGGACTATGCTTGCAAGTGAAAGGCATGATAAGTCCACTGAGTCTCATGTACCAGAACACAGTTTGGAACACATAGGTAATCAGCTGGCTGTCCTCCTTGTGGGTTCGGTGTACAGGCACCTCAGCCTTGACCTTCTTTTTTCTGAAACATTTCATGTTGAGGCCTGTCCAGTTCAGTGACACACAGCCTGACCTTTTGTTCGAAAGTTTCAGTTTTCGTTTTGAACTTGGTTCAGCAATTTGTGACCATCCCTTCAATCCACAAAAATATGAATGAATAATTAAGATAGCCAAGGAGCCTCAGCAGGGGAGAAAAGATCAGCTTCTCTCTCATAAATCTGTCACCAATAAATATGGTGTCTCTGCTGTCTCTTTCTTTTACTGGAGCGTCCTTTTGAATTGGTCTTTCCAGTTCTGCAAAGTGTTTTATTGGCCGAAAAAAAAAGAAATGAGAACACTGTTGTGTGTCGTAAAAAAACAAACAAACCCGTTTCGTTTGAATTATTAGCACTTATGACACCTCTGAGGAGACGTTTGTTCACGTGACACAAATCTCCTTCTTTGGATTTAGACAGTCATCCCCTCCAGGTTAACAAAACTGCTGGTCTCAGACAAAGAAAATGTTTTTGGTTTCCACGCTGTGTGTTCAAATTCAACTATTGAATTTTTACTATTATCCACGAAAAAAAACCAGCAACAATAAAGGTTTGTGCCTACATAAAACTGTTCCATCACAACAAGCCTTTTTTGATCACTTTATAAATTACACTTGTTTCCATTTTTAGTGTATCACAGTGAATTGAATCTGCATACACAAAATATCATCATTACTTTCATGTCTCTAATGTTAATATGACAATTTGAAACGGGTGCTGACGTTATCTTTCAGTTCAAATACAAACAGACCAATAAAATCTTATAAATGTTTGGGAGTTTCAGGACAGTAATGTCTCACAAAGTATGAATGACTTCAATCTAATCAAGAGGCTAGTAATGTTTCACAAAATGTATAAATTTAATTCTATTGAACAGAGTACAAATTATGATAATCAATGAAACAATATCAGTTTCATTATGAGGTCCATTATGTCTATATAAAAAAAAATTAAAGAGAAAAAAAAGGCACTTCAGTTTCATGTCATAGAACTATGATGTCCCAGAAGTGATGATCATATCTTTGTGTGCGAAATGAAAAAGCACACATCATAACATCCTTCACATTGAATTGAAAATTTCATCAACATTATAGTCTGATGAGTTTCACTTTCCAAATTCATAACATATCACATAAGCTGACGACTCTGAAGCTGGCTCTGCTGGTCACATTTCACTCAGAGGTAACTAGTTCATGGAGATGTCTGATCAACGTTTGAAACAGGCAACTGTGTTTGTCCCAGTTGACCCTAACTGCTGCTGTCCACTGATGGATGGCATTGTTCAAACACCAACTGGTGCTATCTGTTAATGTAGTCCGGTATTTATAGAGGAAAGCATCACGTGCGAACGACCATTCATGTATTCTGGTATTTGTGGAAAGCAAAACGCCAGTGCTCTAACCTGTTTGATGTCGTCTGATATTCATAGATAATTCACCTGACGAAGTGATCTGTTTATCTTGCCTCACCACACGCTACCCACATCTGTATCACCTCCCAAGATCTGTCACTTCCTGGTTCTCTGTTTGTGTGCCTGTGGCATGGCCTCCAGTCACTGATATTGATTCCCACACACTGGGGAGGTTTTTTTTCACAACCTGAAAGGATACGACATCGGGTAACATCACACAAATGTGCGTATTACGTGACAGGTTCCACTCGCGATGCACATCTTGCCACAGGGTGGCTAGAATGGACCCTACAGTACACACACGTCCTGTCTGTTGCAGGTAAAGTTTCTTTTAATGTTTCAGTCTTCTGCGTAGATTATGAAAAAGAAAAGAAAACTAATTCAAGTCACAAGGAACATTGTATTTCTTCATTAACCTAAATGTGTTTGAGTGCTTTTTCAAGCGTTGCAAAGAGGAGACTGTACGATGATAGTTTCCATATGAATTAACTGACTTGTATCTAACTATTCCTTGTGAAACAGATTTTTTTTCTGCATCAAAATGGACTATAGACAGCAACATTCAGAGATTGTTTAATTTCTATATAATATCTATCAATATGCACCACAGATCTCCCCTTCTCTTTCCTCCCCCCCCCCCCCTCCCTCCCCCTCTCTCTGTCTCAAGATCTATCATAGACCAATTTCTCTCACAGAAATTTATCACAGACCTCAGTGTCTCACAGTTTTCTATAGTTGACATCTCTCATTATCTTTTAGATCAATATCATATATATTTCCTTTAGATCCATTGCAGAGCTGACAGGTAATGCAGATAATGAGATATGCCCATGAGAAGTGAAATAAGTGGTTCAGTATTTAGCCCAAGTTTGTTTGTTTTTTTTCTTTTTCTTCAACTTTATATGATTTTACTAAAAGCTGGTCACGCACATTCAGCTTAGAAAGATGCCTTCTTATGCCACCCAGCACAGGGTGTGAACGGGTTTTTTTTTTTACACGGACTTTGATCTCGCTGTTGTACGAAAAAAAGCAGCAAGAGAGAGTTTGTGGATGTTAAAAAAATAAAATCTAATAAACAAAGCAGCAAAGTCAAACCACAATAACTTCCAGCATCTACCCAAGGCAGCTGATGTGATACTGAGGTCTTGTATGCAGCATGCCCTTCGCACACATAAAAGAACCCACAGCATCAAAGGGGTTGTCCCAGTCAACATTCTGTAAAAAAAAATATTTAAATATATATATTTTTTTAATTCCACCTCAATAGAAATACATAAAATTGCAGGCAGAAAAAAAATAATTGGGTGTTGCTCTCAGTAGCTGTCCCTGGGGAGAGCGGCCCAAATTCCACACAGAGAAATCTGTTGTGACAAAAGAGTAATGCAACACATTACAATCTGGACTGCTTTTTCATACGCCAAAACCTGATCTCATGTTTGACACATTCCTCTACACGCTGTGACTGCAGGTTGTCAGACCTGAAACTGCCTGGTGTCATGAAGAAAAATTAGCACACCACCACCCACAGATTCTCTGGTATTTTGTGAACTTTCGCTGCACCTGGCGCAGAGCATACACCATGTCCCCACAGACAGTTCAGAACCCATTTTCTGATCAGCCGCTGGAGTGCAGATCAAATATCAACCGCGCTCGCGTGGTCATTTTTATCAATGAATGAGAGTGGCTTTGCGATGTCCTCGCTAACATCTCATGAAAATTGCATCTGGTCGAGCTGGCGTCAAATGTTGATCAACTCGTGATAAACACACACTGACAGATAGGAAAGACAGAGACAGACAGACAGATACAGACAAACACACAGAGGGTGGGAAATTGAGTTGGAATATTGCAGTTTCAGTTTCAGTAGCTCAAGGAGGCGTCACTGCGTTCGGACACATCTATATACGCTACACCACATCTGCCAAGCAGATGCCTGACCAGCAGCGTAACCCAACGCGATTAGTCAGGCCTTGAGAAATATTGCAATCAATGCATAATTCATCATTGACATGAGACAGGACAGAGAGACAGACAGAAGCAGAGACAGACAGACAGAGAGTGAATAGGACCAGGAGGTGGGAAAGAGAGATGGAAACCAGCAATTTTTTTGGGGGGGGAAAGTAATTAGTGGTCGACATATTGGATTTTTATTTTTACCTTTGTATATAAAATCATTCTGAAAATGTGTGTGCGTGCGTGCACATGCGCATGCATGTGTGTGTTCGCACTTGTGTGTGTGTGTGTGTGTGTGTGTGAGTGTGTGTGTGTGTCCAGTGAGAAAGAGAGAGCGGGAGAGAGAGTAGGTGAAGGTAGTGTGTCTTTCTAAGTAAGCATGTGAAGTTAAACATTTTTTCATGCTTCGTTTATTCATTCATTCTGTTCAGTAAGTTGCTCACCTGGTTTTTTTTGTTTTGTTTTTTTTCCTATTCTCTTGTTCAGTTGGTCAGTGACTCATTAAACTCCTCAATCAACTGGTCAGTCATTTGTTGAATTATTCATCTTGTTTTTCCCATCATTTTACCTTTCTTTTAAAAAAATTTTTTACACCACTCCCTTAAGTTTTAATGGCAGACACGTGGAAACATTTTACTGGAAAATGAAGATTTTATGTCAATGGCTCGATTATGGTAAGTACCAAGGCATATGAAATCAGGCAGTGATAATAATCACCAGTGTTGCTGAAATATTTTTGGTATGTAAAATGTGGCCACTTCGTGTGTGTGTGTGTGTGTGTGTGTGTGTGTGTGTGTGTGTGTGTGTGTGTGAACATGCCATCATGTCTCACGAGCAAAAGCCTCACAAACCTGAAAGGATGGTCATTCCATTGGTCAAGGATTAGAACTATCGGCACCAGCATCATCGTAAACTATTTTCGAATACGACCATACTCTTAAAAGCGAATATACGCTCATTTATTCTAACCATTATTTACACACCCAACCCATATTCCGCCATCTTCCTTCCCGAATCACACACACACACATTGTTATTTATAGTTGTTACACTGTTATTCTATCAAACACAATCACACTTTGACATGATACCTACCGCATCATGCAAACGGCAAGAATGGCAGATGATGAGGACAAGGTAGATAGCAGTGAAGAGGAGATTACGTGACAGAAACAGAACGTTGGCATGATCCAGAGATGCGTGGCACACCACGTAAACGATGAGGCAGATCATGGGAAGGCTCCCGCCAAACCAGACAGACACAAAATGGTGGAGACACTGGTTACTCCTGGCCACAAGCTCACACAACGCCTGGTGTTTTGTACGCAGGATGTCAAAGTTTCTCTCCTGGGTCTCTGTCTGTATGACAATGTCCTTGTTCTCCCGGAGGCTTGTAATTCCACGCACAGACGTGTCCTCGGTTTTACGGTTGTTAACCAAACCTTCATATGTTTTCTGAGAAGATGTTGCTGTAGCTCCAGAAAGTGTGATATTTTGGACATCTGAACTGCTAGGAAGAACAGACCGTGTCTTCTGCGAGTCTTCAGCCATGTCGCAGCCATGTTGGATTTTGTCGTCATTTCCTGTGGTGCGGTTTGATTCCTTTCTTGTATCAGTGGGAGTCAAAATAGCTGGAGAATATCCGCTGCTATTCGTTGAAAGATATTTTACATGGTGGCGTTTCCTGAAGGTTCTATCATATGTGTCTGATGAAGAAGCAGGGTCCTCAGACAATGTGCCTGCAGTCTGGGGTAAATCCTGTGTTGACAGCCCAAGAACTGTTCTTGGGTTTGCCAGAATTTTCTGAAGGTCACTGCTGACGTTCCTGAATTCTGATACCAGGACATTTGACGTCACTGCCAGAAAGCCACCCATGAAAAATACGAACAAACCCATGAAATTACTCACGACAACATAAACAGTCAAAGCAATAGAGAAACCAAGGGCAGTAGAATTGTGGGATGGCGCAAGATGGATTTGAAGTGTGGGAAATGCGAGTTGTTCAAATAGGACAAAACCTGAATAAAACACCATTTGCAATGTAAAGACAATACGGGACGTTCTCAACACTAATTTTCCGTAATCTCGAGCATCCAGTGAGATGCCATTGGTATCTTCAAACTTACGCAATTCCTCCATAAACTTTGGTAGCTGACTCGCCATTGTGTAAGCGGACAGGATGTATATCACGGTAATGCCAATGAAAAAAGCCTCAACAACGATAAAACTCACCAGTTGTACCATGTCTGACTTAAATATGACAAAGATGGAAGAATGGCGTACACAGTTCATCACTAAAGATATACTGACAGTCACACAGAGGACTCGGTTCCAAAGAAATTTGGTTCGGCATTTGGAACAGTGCTTTCGGTCTTCTTTGTTTGGTTCCTCGCCACTGTTTGCACCTGCCATGACCAGCACACATCTTTGTGAGTCAGGAACACTCAAAGACGCTCCTGTTGTTTGTAAGTTAACACCATTTTGGGAGTCTTGATTGCCCTCTTCTTTTTTTGCCTGTTTTTTGGCTTTACCAGTCCAGCATCCTTCTGAACACCTGCCAGTCTCTGAATCTCTCCGAATCTGGTCATCAACTGTTTCTGAATTTTCATTTTCAGACGTGACATCTGTAATGAACAGTGTATGTTGATCTTTGTCAAGCTCAGTTCGTCTGGGTTTTTCTGTGCCACAGTCTTCTCTTTCTGGTGATTCTGTTGACATTTTCTTGGGCAGAAAGTCAGTTCCACTCACTGGTTCTTTATCTGTTCTTGCTTTCTCAGAGACATCCCCTATCTCTGTATGCATTGTTTTCATGCTTTTTATTTGAACGTCTGGGGAATCTTCCAGAACTGGAGCTGTGTCTTCCCTGATCTTCGGACCATGCTTGCAAGTGGAAGGCACAATAAGTCCGCTGAGTCTCATGTACCAGAACACAGTTTGGAACACACAGGTAATCAGCTGGCTGTCCTCCTTGTGGGTTCTGTGTACAGGCACCTCAGCCCTAACCTTCTGCTTTCTGAAACATTTCATGTTGAGGCCTATCCAGTTCAGTGACACACAGCCTGCCCTTTGGTTCAGAGGTTTCAGTTTTAGTTTTGAACTTGGCTCATCAAATCGATAAAGTATCCTTAAATACAAAAAAAATTGTATGAATATTCAGGATAACTAAGGAGCCTCAGCAAGTTGCGACAATCCCTTCAGTCCACAAATATATGAACCAATACACAGGATAACTGAGAAGTCTCAACAAGGGACCAAAGATGGCTGCATTCTGATAAATCTGCCCCTTGTGAATACAATGTCTCTGTCGTCTCTTTCCTTTGCTTGGGTGTCCTTATCCATACGTCTTTCCAGATCTGCAAAGTGGTTTGAAAACTTTTCTTTTTTTTTTCTTCTTTTTTTTTGGGGGGGGGGGGGGGGTGGGGGGGGGGGGGGGAAACAAAAACGCTTTTTTTTGTAAACTGTTTCACTTGAATTTTCCACACAAGAGAAATCTTGTTCATGTAAAGTAAGTCTCCTTTAAGTTTAGGCAGCTGACCTCATCATGTTGGCAAATGTGCTTGTCAAAGATGTAGAAAATGTGTCAGTTCCCACACTTGAGTAATGTAACTTTTCTATTTCAATGATTTGCTGAAAAAACAGGAGAGGTTTGTGTTCACACCAAAACGAACCTACTCTGATCATTTCGAAAACTACAATGATCTCAGTTTTCCCCAAATCACAGTGAGTTTATGGAAACAAATATCTTAATAAGTTCGATGTCTCTCATGTTAAAGTGACAATTCGAATCAAAACAATAAAGCCTTATGTTCGTTTAATTTCATTTTGATTTACAGGATAGTAATACTCATAAAATACCAACATTTTTAATCAAATCAAGAAGTTGATAGTGTCTCACAAAAATACAATTTCATTTCATTCAGTAGAGTAATAACGTCTCATTGGTCAAGAAGTGGTTTCAGTTTATTACAAAGTTCTTAATATCGAAGAAATTATTATTTAATTTCATCTAACAGATTTATAATGTATCATAGGTGATCATCGTATTTTTATTTGAAAAATCATAACAATGATTTTCTTTTTAACTCGTAGGATTCTTCCAAAATTTGGGCCAACATGACATGTCTCTTCTTATTTCAACTGACGTTTTCAGCTCATATAAAATATCAACAGCTAAAACATTTTCAGTAGTAGTTGAAATTGAAAATTGCATCTCATTATCTGATGATTTTCATTTCCCAAATCAAAAATACATGACACTGGTTCCATCTGTCAGTTCACTCAGACGTCGTAATTCACGAAGATTCCTGCTCAACATCAGAAACACGGCAACTGCAGTTGTCCCAGTTGACCCTAACGTCTACTGTCCATTGATGGTTGGCGTTGTTCAAACACCAAGTGGCGCAATCTGTTCACGTAGTCCGGTATTCATAAAAGGAAAGCATTGAACCAGATGAAGTCTTCTTTCTTTTTATTTCGTCCACACCCTTCATCGGGGATAGTGATGCGAGGAGATTAACTCACTCAGTACGGCCAGTCCTCTCTTCTCCTCTACACAGACCCCTCGGATGTCCAGTGGGTGTTTGAATGGCTCAACCTTTAGCTTCCGTCGTAAGAATTGTGGTATTCTTTGTCAACATTCACCTCTTCAGTATAAGAGCCTTCCTCTTGCAATATTTTGATGATGGTAATTGGGGTGAAACGCTGTTAACGTCGTCTCTTTCGCCGTTCGTATGGAGAGAGATTAACTTGGCAATCTGCGGCAAGACGGGGAGGCCTGAGAGAGTGCACTAAAGCTACGAGCGTGTCCAAAATTCAGTCGTTCCACAACCGCTAGTACTCTTCCTCTGAAGCCTGAGTACTTGGTTTTGTAGGCTTGCAGGACTGGCTGATTGACTGGCATACTTGTTAGGTGTCCAAACCTCTTAACTAGATGAAGTGATTTGTTTAACTTTACCCCACGTTACCCGCCTCTCCATCCCCTCTCACTCTCTTTCGGTTCCTCGTTTTCTGTGCGTGTGTGTGTGCGTGTGTGTGTGTGTGTGTGTGCGTGTGTGGCGTGCCCCCCAGTCAATGATATTGATTCCCATGCACTGGGGAGTTGTTGTTGCTGGGTTTTTTTGTTTGTTTTTTTTACTGTGCGGAATGGTGCGGCAAGGTTCCCCCCCCCCCCCCCCCCCCCAACCAACGGAGAATGGTACGGCAACGGGTAACGTCACATAATTGTGTCACACGACACATGACACACGCTACATTTGCACAAGTCTTGCTGCTACCATTCCTGCTCATGGCAGGTAGTTTTCTTTTATCTTCATTTATTTCTTTAAGTTGTTTTTTTTTTTCTTATTTACTTATTTATTTATCTATTTATTAATTTATCTATTTATATTTCATTGTTGTTTCAGCTCTTTCTCCATAAATTATGAATTTCTAAAAAGACAAGAACGACAGGTATAAGTCACAGGAAACACATACGTGAGATTTTATATATATATATATATATATATATATATATATATATATATATATATATACTCAAATATGGTTGAGTGCTTTTTCAAGCAATGACAAGTGGAGACAACTGTGTGGTCCTGAATGAAAATCAGCTAAAGACAGCAACGGCAGCATTCTGTCATATACTCTCTCATATGAACACACACACACACACACACACACACACACACAGATATATATATATATATATATATATATATATATATATATATATATATATATATATATATATCTGTTATAACCCTCCTATCCTTCTCTCTGTCCCTTATATATCTATCACAGACCTTTCTCTTTATATCATAGATCTTTCAAAGATCTCTTCGTTGTTGATCTATTGTGGATATATCAGGTAATAAAGAAGTGCCAATGAGATGTGAAATAAGAAGTGCAGCATTTAACTCAAGCTTCTTTCTGAACTTAAAAGTATATCAACTTAAAGTTTAAAATGATGGAAGAGGGGGAGAGAGAGACCGAGAATATGTGTGTACTCTATACTACTATATACTATGGAACCTGGGCTTGATTGTAATACACAACAACAGTATCAGTATCAGTAGCTGCAAGGAGGCGTCACTGCGTTCGGTCAAATCCATATACGCTACACCACATCTGCCAAGCAGATGCCTGACCAAACAGCGTAACCCAACGTGCTTAGTCAGGCCTCGAGAAAAAAAAAAAATAAATACATGAAAGTACGAATAATAATTACTACTAATAATAATAATGGTGGTGTGTGGCCATCGAGATCGATGATGACCATCGTTGTCATCCAGCTGGGGGATGGGGGCAGGGTGGTGGTGGTGGGGTGGGGGGGGGGATGCTCATGAATCTATCTGTGAATGCGCAGATGGCTGAATAGTCCAATCTGCGCACGAAATGTTCGCTGACAGTTGGGGCAGACAAAGACAGGCATATCATTGTCAGGGAGCTTGTTTGCCCGTGACTTTCTGGCCTGCCTCTTCTGAACAGCTGCAGCAGTCCAAATACTAATAACAACAACAACAACAAAAACAACTAAGTTAAACCACTGTTACTTCAAGTATTAACCTGGTACAAATCCAGTTCTCGTTCCAGTGGTCCAAAATGTTTTTTGTTTGTTTGTTTGAACCACGCCAAAGTGTGAAGACACATTCTATGTGTTCTTAAAGTTTAACATGATGAAAGAGGGAGAGAGACAGAGAGAATACATGTGTACTGAAAGAGGGAGAGAGACAGAGAATACATGTGTACTGAAAGAGGGAGAGAGACAGAGAATACATGTGTACTGAAAGAGGGAGAGAGACAGAGAATACATGTGTACTATAGAACTTAGGCTTGATCAGAACAACAACAAAGTTAACTCTCTCCATACGAACGGCGAAAGAGACGACGTTAACAGCGTTTCACCCCAATTACCACCATCAAAATATTACAAGCGGAAGGCTCTTACACTGAAGAGGTGAATGTTGACAAAGAATACCACAATTCTGACGACGGAAGCTAAAGGTTGGGTCACTGAGACACCCACTGGACATCCGAGGGGTCTGTGTAGAGGAGAAGAGAGGACTGGCCGTACTGAGTGAGCTAAAGCACAGTTACTTCCAGCATCAACCTGATACTTATAAGATCTTATAAACACCATTATTATTATTATTATTATTATTCATCTATTATTTTGTTCCTTTTTTTCTTTTTCTTTTTTTTCTCAAGGCCTGACTAAGCGCGTTGGGTTACGCTGCTGGTCAGGCATCTGCTTGGCAGATGTGATGTAGCGTATATGGATTTGACCGAACGCAGTGACGCCTCCTTGAGCTACTGATACTGATACTGATACTGTGTTCTCCTACACGTTGCAGCCACGGGCTGTCAGATCTGAAACTATCTGGTGCCACAAACAAAAACCAACGCGTGTTCTCTCGTGAGAGAGGTTGACCAACATTATATGCCAGTGTGTGTTGTATAAATCACTACACCTCCAACGCGTCTTCTGCAGGTTTGTAATCTGTGGGCTGCACCTGGCACTGAGCACACACTATGTCTCCACAGAGAGTTCACACACAACCTATCTTCTGATCAGCAGCTTGAGTGGAGATCTAATATCAACTGCAGCAAGCGGCTCTGCGATGTCCCACTAAGCATCTCATGTAAACTGCATCCTGCAAGCTGGCCTAAAATGCGTGCATATTCTGAGACAGACAGACAGAGAGAGAGAGAGAGAAGGGGGGGCGGGGATTCGTAGACAGACAAGAATTACATGGAAAAAGAGACAAGCAAGGTGTATTTTGTATTTGTAGTTGTATTTCTTTTCATAACAACATATTTCTCTGTGTGAAATTCAGGCTGCTCTCCCCAGGGAGAGCGCGTCGCTACACTACAGCACCACTTTTTTTGGGTGGGTGGGTGGGGGGGGTATTTTTTCCTGCGTGCATTTTTTTTTCTTTTTTTTTACAACCCTTTGTCTTTTACGTGCGCTAAGAGCATGCTGCACACGGGACCTCGGTTTATCGTCTCATCCGAATGACTAGCGGCCAGACCACCACTCAAGGTCTAGTGGAGGGGGAGAAACTATCGGCGGTTGAGCCGTGATTCGAACCAGCGCGCTCAGATTCTCTTGCTTCCTAGGCGGACGCGTTACCTCCAGGCCATCACTCCTCATGAGCATGTACACAGTGAGTATGAGAGAGAAAGAGAGAGTGAGGGAGGAAGTCACATACATATAAGCATTCCTACATGGGCACGCTCAAGAAAATGAAGACTAAGCCACAGCCAAAGTGATGTTTGTTCCATATGTTAAGAATTAGAATTAAAAACTCACACTCAGCTCTTTCAAGTCTGGCCTTATAACCCACCTCTTCGCCGAATAGCCACCATTGTCTGCCTCTTCCTTTTGTTTGGGGTGTTGGTTTTTGGTCCCCCCCCCACCCCCCCACCCCAAGTTTTAGAGTTATGCATGCATTTGAATGACTGGTGCGAAAGCTATATAAATATAATAATAATTATTAAAAAGAATAATCTAGATGACTTGCAGACCAATCTGGTGACAATGTTCTGGACCTTTTTGGAGCTTTTCAATAAGGTATTTCGGTGAACCAACCAGGAGACCGTTCCAATAATCCAGTCTGGACAAGACCATTGAACAGACCATTATTCTTGTAGCTTCAGTGGAAATGAAATGTCGAGTGGAACTGATTTTTTCTTATTTCCAAGTAGGCTGTTTTACAGATTTTGGATACATGTTAGGCCCAACACTCGGCTTATATCACAGCCTGACATAAGTTTACTGTTGGGCCAACAGCAAAGTGAGAGCTGTATTATCAATGGTTTCTCCAGTCAATGGGAAACCATTTACAGCTTAGTCTTTTGTGAAAGACTATGACTCTCAAACTAGGAGGTAAAATTGCACTGGCTCTTAGTGCTGCAGCCTTGTGGACTAGTTGGCCTTTGGGAACCATCCCAACGCCAACTGTCCTAAAACCCTCTTGGCTGAGAGAGTGGGGATGTAACTTGGGCAAGACACTCTTCACTATAATCAAATTCTAGCCCAAATAGTCGGAACAGCAGCTGCCTCCTCTGCTGTTCTGATGGTCATAGCTGGACACGACTATCATATATATACGGATACATGTTGCTTGAAGGATAGGGTAGAATCAAATGTAACACTGAGACTGCGGACTTAAGAAGAAGAAAGGACAATTTTTTCATCATCATCATCAGCAGCAACCATTTCTGCTCACGTTCATACTCTCGCGTGTGCGTTGTTATACTCTCGCGAGTGGATGATTATGCACACTCATTCACTGTCCCACCCATCCCCTACACTTCCATCCCCCTTACACACACGCGCGCGCGCACATGCACACACACACACGCGCAAACAGACACACACACACACACACACACACACACATAAACATATCAACACCAACCGCATCGTGTACACGAACGGCAAGCAGGACAATGAGGACCAGGTAGATGGAAGTGAAGAGAAGGTTATGCGACAGAAAAATGACGTGGCCAAACTCCAGAGATCCGCTGGTCAGCACGTAAATATCGAGGCAGATCAGAGGAAAACTCCCGCCAAACCAAACAGACACAAAATGGCGGACACAGAGGTTGCTTCTGGTTACAAGTTCACACAGCATCTGGTGTTTCGCACGAAGTATATCAAAGTTTATCTCCTGTACCCCTGTGTGTATGACAGTGTCCTTCTTCTCTGGAAGGCTTGTGATTCCACGTGAGAAAGACTTGTTCTGATCACAAGTGTTGACTTCACCTTCATGTATCATCTGGAAAGGGTTTGCTGTGGGTGTAGAAATCCTGAGACTCGGAACATCTGAATTGTCAGTCAGGACAAACTGTGTCTTCTGTAAATCATCAGCCATGTCAAAGCCATGTTGGAGTCTTTCTTCATTTTCTGTGGTGTGGAGCAAGGTTACTGAATCCTTTCTTGTGTCGAAGCCATTACTGGTGGTCACAACGGAAGAAGAGGAGGTGCTGTTGCTCATTGATTGAGATTTTACATGGCACTGTCTCGTGAAGTTTCGATCATGTGTGTCTGGCGAAGAAGCAGGGTCCGCAGATACGTTTTCTGCAGTCAGGGGTAAGTCCTGTGTTGACATCGTGAGAACTGATCCTGGGTCTGCCAGAACTTTCTGAATGTCACTGCTGACGTTCCTGAATTCAGATACCAGAATATGCGCCATAACTGCCAGAAAACCACACATCAAAGATGCCAATAAGCTGATGAAATTGAGCACTGTAGCAAGAACGGTCAAAGCAAGATAGAACTGGAGTCCATCATAACTGTGGAATGGTACAAGATGCATCCGAAGCGACGGAAACTTGAACTGTTCACACAAGACAAAAGTCAGTGAGACCGCAATTCGCACAGTGAAGAAAAACCGGCACGCTCTCATTATTCTTTTTCTCAAATTTCGTGCATTTAGTGAGATGCCATAGACCTGTTCAAACTTCCGAAAATCCTCTACAAGCTTCGGTAGCTGTTTTGCCAATACGTAAGCAGACAGAGAGTATATCAAGGAAACACAGAGGGAAAAAATCTGGCCAATAATAAAAGATGCCAGCTGTACAAGGCTAAGCTTGAATAAGACAAAGGCAGAAGAGTAGCGCAGACAGTTGAACACTAAGAACAAGCTGACAGTCACACAGACGATTCGGTTCCAGAAAAATATGGTTCGACATTTGGAACAAACTTCTTCATTTGATCCCTCGCCACTGTTTGGATCTGTTGCCTGTTTCTTTGTTTTCCAAGTCCAGCTTCCTTTCGAATAGCTGTTGATTTCTGAAACTCTGTTGTCCTCACTTACAATGTCAGACATCCCATCTACAAGACTCAGTTTTCCACGAGCATTGATTTGGTGGCCACCTGTTTCTGAATTCTCGTCTTCAGAATTGACATCTGTAATGAACAATACATGTTGATCGTCTTCATCCTCCTCAGTTTTTCTGGATTTTTGTGAGCTTGTATTTACAGTTTCTGGTGATCTTGTAGACGTTTTCCTTTTTATATAGTATATATTGCTTACTGGTTCTTTTTCATTTTTTGTTTCTTCAGAGACATCCCTCTCCTTCGTAAATATTGTTTCCATGCCTTTCATTTGAACATTTTGGGAATCTTCTATAACCGGAACTGTGTCTCCCCTGAACTTTGTGCCATGCTTGCAAGTGAAAGGCACGGTAAGTCCACAGAGTCTCATGTACCAGAAGATAGTTTGGAACACATAGGTAATCAGTTGGCTGTGCTCCTTGTGGGTTATGTCTACAGGCACCTCAACCTTGACCTTCCGCTTTCTGAAGCAGTTCATGTTGAGTCCTGTCCAGTTCAGTGACACACAGCCTCCATTGGCCCAAAGATTTAGGTTTAAATTTCAAACCTGGCACAGTGCACTTTAAACTTAAAGCGAAAATCTTTCAGTCCAAACACGTTTCCTTACAGATGTCATCTTATTTTATCTGATGATTATCATCTTCCAAATCACAAACATATCACAGAAGGTGATGACACTGATGCTTGGTCCACCTTCCCCAGTTGACTGATGGGTAATTTATGCAGATGGCTGCTTGACATCTGAAACGCAACAGCTTCGTTTGTCTGTACTGGAGGCAACTCCTGTTGAGTACAGTGAACGTCAGCACTGTTCGAACACCAAAAACTTTACCTTATTTGTCAGCCAGTTTTCAAAGAGCATAAAGGAATTCACAAAGGTCTGTTTGTGTGGTCTGTTATTTACTTAGCAAAACATCAACGCTGCATGTGTCCTGTTTACATTTATTTTATAGAAGAAAACACGAAATATTGACAGCAAAACATCTAATGCTCTGGTTTCTCCATGTTGTGCGGTTTTTATAGGGGAAAACCAAATACTGCTATCTGTTTCTGGTTCTTTCTTGTTGTTTTTTAACTAAAAAAACAACAACCCCACCTCATCTGCTCCTATCATCACGATTTGAGGGCGAAAGAGGCCTGTTTATCTAACCTCCATCTCTATACTACCCCCCCCCCCCCCAACCCCCATCCCTCTATCAGTCAATTTCTCTCTCACCTTTCTCGTTCAAGGCCTTTCATTCCATGTGGAAGTGCATGTGTTTTTGCCTTCCGGTCAGTGATAGTTATTTCTATGCATTGTCACGATCGAAAAAAAAAAAAACAAAAAAAAACACCATGTGTTTTCTCAGAGGAGATGTTGACTAACGTCCACAATAGTGCTTGCTAATAATTATCGTGTCGCCATCCCGTCTGCTGTAGGTTTGTAATCTTTGTCTGCACCTGGCACTGAGCACACATGGCATTCCCACAAACAGTTCAGAACCCATTTTCTGATCGGCCACTGGAGTGGAGATCAAATACCAAACCAACCGCGCAATTTGTGTTAACAGAAAGCAAGTGTGAATGCGATTCTGTGTGGCTTGTGTGTGTGTCGTGAGAGACAGATGCAAGGAACTGCACATATGCACACACACACTCTCACACGCATTCATTCACACACGCAGGCACGCACGCATACACACACACACACGCACGCACGCACGCATGCACACACACACACACACACACACAGAAACACACTGAAAGAAAATTCAGTTCAGTTTCTCAATGAAGCGTCAAAAGCGTTCCGACAAATCCATATATGCTATACCACATCTGCTAAGCAGATGCCTGACCAACAACAGAACGAACCCAGACGCGCTTAGTCAGGCCTTGAGAGAAAAAAAAAGAAAGGGACACATGACGAAATATAAATACATAAGTCATCAAATTGATGAACAGATAAATCAGAATAAATAAATAAATAAATGAATCTAAAAAAAATAAGATTCAAATAAGTAAGCAGACAAAGAAATGAAATGAAATGTAGGAGAAAAAGAAACAGGACAATAATGATAAATAAATAATCAAGCAAATAAATGTAGATAAACACATAGACATGCACGCACGCACGCACGCACACACACACACACACACTGAAAGAAAACAAGAGAGAGCTAGGCTGACTGAGAGACAGATAGGATTGGTGAGTCTGTGTCCCAAAAACTCAAAGTTAGAGCATCTTTTCATTCGTCGTTATTTCAGGTCATTCATTCATTTTCCTCCACAGCTCTGCCAACACCCCCCCCCCACACACACACACACACACACACAAACAAACAAACATAGATTCTCTCTCTCTCATTTTCTCTCTCTCTCTCTCTCTGTCCCTAGCATAGTAACACTTACCGCATCATGCAAAGTGAAAGCGAAGATGACAATGAAGAGAAGGTGAACCACTGTGTAGATCAGATTGTGAGACAGAAACAGAACGTTGGCCAGATCCAGAGAATCACTGGACAGCACGTAAATGATGAGACAGATGAGAGGAAAGCTACCGCAGAACACAAGAGACACAGCATGGCGGACACACATGTTGGTTCTGGACAGAAGGTCACACAGCATCTGGTGTTTCACGCGAAGAATGTCAAAGATTCTCTCCTGTGCCCCTGTCTGTATGACAGTGTCCTTGTTCTCCCGAAAGCTCGTGATTCCACGTGAAGAAGACTTGTCCTGTTCACTGGTGTTAACTTTACCTTCATGTTTCTTCTGGAAAGAGTTTGCCTCCGTTGCAGAAATGTTGAGACTCGGAACATCTGTACTGTCAGTCAGGACAAACTGTGTCTTCTGTGGATCATCAGCCATGCCAAAGCCATGTTGGAGTCTTTCGACATTTCCGGTGGTGTGAGGCAAGGTTTCTGAGTCCTTTTCTGAGTCCTTTTCTGAGTCTTTTTTTGAGTCCTTTTCTGAGTCCTTTTTTGAGTCCGAGCCATGAATGGTGGTCACAACGGTAGAAGAGGAGGTACTTTTGTTAACTGAATGGTGTTTTACATGATGTGTTCCACAGCAGTTTCCATCATGGCGTGTGTCTGGTGAAGAAGCAGGGTCCTCAGATATGTTGCCAGCAGTCTGGGGTGAGTCCCTTGTTGACATCCCGAGAAGCGATACTGACTCTGGGTTTGCCAGAACTTTCTGAAGGTCACTGCTAACGTTCCTGAATTCTGATACCAGAATATACGTCGTCACCGCCACAAAACTACCCATGAAAGATACAAACAAGCCAATGAAAAAGAACATTCCAGAAAGAATAGTCAAAGCAAGATAGAACTGAACCCCATCAGATTTGTGGAACGGAGCGAGATGGATCTGAAGCGAAGGAAATACAAACTGTTCAAACAGGACGAAAACAAGACTGAACACCAATTGAAAAGCAAAGAAAAACCGGCACCTCATCAATATTCTTCTTCTGCAAGCTTGAGCATCAAGTGAGATGCCATAGGTATGCTCAAACTTCCGAAAATCCTCCACAAAATTTGGAAGCTGTTTCGCCAGTACGTAAGCAGACAGTATGTAAATCAAGGCAAACCCAAGGAGAAAAGTCTGGACGACGATGAAGGACACCAGCTGTACCATGCCAGACTCAAATATGAAAAAGACAGAAGTGTAGCGCAGACAGTTCAGAACCACAAGAATGCTGACGACCACACAGGTGATTCGGTTCCAGAGAAGTATGGTCTGACATTTGGAACAGTGATTTTGCAGTACTGTTCTTGATCCCTCTCCACTGTTTGAGTCTGTCGCAACCGCTGCACGTGGGTTAGGGGTACTCACGGATGCTCCACTTGTTTTTGAGTCCACAATGTTTAGGTCTTTGTCATCCTTTGTCTGTTTCTTTCTTTTACCTGTCCGGTTTAGTATTTTACAGCCATTCACCTCCGAATCGTTGTTGTCTCCACTTACAATGTCAGAATTTAATTTTCGGCCCGTACTTACCTGCTGGTCACCTGTTTCTGAATTATCATCATCAGACGTGACATCTGTAATGGACAACATTTGTTGATCGTTCTTGTCAATCCCACTTCCTGCAGGTTTTCTTGTGCTGGTGGTGACAACTGCTGGTAATACTTTGGGCGTTTTCTTTGACAGGGGGTCTAAATTGGTCACTGGGTCTCTTTCATTTTTTGTTTTCTCAGAGACATGCCTCTCCTTGTTAGACATTGTTTCCATGTCTTGTATTTGAATATTTCGGGAATCTTCCAGAACTGTAGCTGAGTCTTTGCTGAACTCGGGGTCATGCTTGCAAGTGAAAGGCACGATAAGTCCACAGAGTCTCATGTACCAGAAGATGGTTTGGAACACATAGGTAATCAGCTGGCTGTCTTCCTTGTAGGTTCTGTCTACAGGCACCTCAGCCTTGACCTTCCGCTTCCTGAAGCATTTCATGTTGAGGCCTGTCCAGTCTTCCCTTCGGTTTGAAGGTTTAGGTTTCAATTTTAGGCGTCAGCACATTTCAACTGTTTCTCAGCTAATACAAGATAATACCAACAAAAACATATTGGACGGAAGGAATTGTATCACATCCTTCAATTCAAATTGAAAATCACATCACCTCAACTGACGATATTTCTTGGTCATAAACATATATCACAGAAGCTGATGCACGGTCCATTCATCATAGTCCACCGAAACACGGCAACTGCATTAGTCTGTATTGAACGTGACTGCTGTAGAGTCCAATGAACGTATTTCATTGTCCACAGCTGCGCAGTTATGCCACCCTGGTTTTTATAGAAGGAAGCACAAGTACCGTGGTCTGTTCGTGTGGTCCGCTGTTTACAGAATGAAACAGAGAGGAAAATGCGTTTGTTTGTTCATGCTGAGTGGTTTGGTTTTTTGGGTTTTTTGGGGGGTTTTTTTGCAGGTGGAGAGTGGGGGTGTGTGTGGGGGGGGAGAGGTGGCGGGGGGGGGTGGGGGGGGGAGACTACACACTGCCATATGTTCTTGTCATCTGGATTTTATGGATGAACTGGTCTGTTTATCTTACTCTCATCTCTTAGTTATCCCTCCACTCTCTCTCTCTCTTTCTTTCTCTACCACTCACGTTCTGGTTCTCTGTGTGTGTGTGTGTGTGTGTGTGTGTGTGTGTGTGTGTGTGTCTGTGTGTGTGTGTGTGTGTATGCGCACGCGCTTGCTTGCTTGCTTGCTTGTGCGTACTCATGTTTTATGCCACACAGTCAATGATACTGAATCCTGTGCATCATCACAACAATCACCAGTGCGAGAGTTTTCTCGTGAGAACGGTTGACCAGCAAATACGCCTGCTGCTGCTGCTGCTGCTACTGAATCCACCACACCACACCACACCACACCACACCACTGCCATACAACATCACGGTCCACACTGCACCTGACATTCGGCACACATGACATCCCAACAGAACCAATTTTCTGATCAGCCGCTGGAGAGGAGATCCAATTTCAACTGCAGAGAGAGCGTTGAAATTTTATCAAAGAGTCGTAGCGGCTTTCCGAAGCACCCTGCTAAGCATCTCATGAAAATTGCATCCGGCAAACTGGCGTCAAAAAATGTTGATCAACTCGTGTTATGTGAACACGGTCACAGGGAGAGAGAGAGAGAGAGAGAGAGAGAGGATGACACAGACAGAAAGAGAAAGGGACAGAGAGACAGACAGAGAGA
>NC_134905.1:5321069-5341069 GCF_041734735.1 Babylonia areolata | reverse complement strand
GTTTCAGTAGCTCAAGGAGGCGTCACTGCGTTCAGACAAATCCATATACGCTACACCACATCTGCCAAGCAGATGTCTGACCAGCAGCGTAACCCAACGCGCTTAGTCAGGCCTTGGGAAAAAATAAATAAATAAATAAAATAAAATAAATGAAAATGAATAAATAAGTAAATAAAATGAAATAAAATAATAAAATAAATGAAAATTACTAAACAAAACAAACAAACAAAAATAAATAAATGAATAAAATAAAAAGAAATAAGTAAATAAATAATTAATTGATAAATACATAAAAAAAGAACTGCTACTAATAATAATATTTATAATGCGCAAAAACTGAAGTCAACTGTAAGCGTAAAAAAAGTAATAATAATAATAATATTCATTCACTGTCATTATTCATTTGAATAGTCAGTAAATCACTTACTCAATTACCCTGTCAGTTATTAGTCAGATCATTCTCTCTCTCTTTTTTTTTTCTTATTTACTTATTTAAACACTTGGTTATGTTTCCATATATTTCTTTAACTTTCGATGGCAAACATGATTATGTGAAAAGGACAACCGATAACTGGAACTTTATGGGAATGGCTTGATTACTGTGAGAACCCAATCACAGAAAAGCAGGCAATGCAAATAATCACTAATGGACACATTTGATGGATGTTACTCAAATACCCTGGGTAAATAGCATGAAAAAAGGGGGTCAGTGTGTGCATGTGTTTGTTTGTGTATGTGTGTGTGTGTTTGTTTGTGTGTGTGTGTGTGTTTGTTTGTGTGTGTGTGTGTGTGTTCGTATGTGTGTGTGGGGGGGGGGAGGGTGTGTGTGTGTAGGGGGGAGGGGGTAGGGATGTTCCGGGGGAGCCTATTCGGGTGTGTGTTACATGTGTGCATGTGTGTGCATTGTGCGTGCGTGCGTGTGTGTGTGTGTGTGTGGGTGGGTGTGGATGTGGATGTGTGTGTGGGGTAGGGATGTTCCGGGGGAGCCTATTCGGGTGTGTGTTACATGTGTGCACGTGTGTGCATTGTACGTGCGTGCGTGCGTGCGTGTGTGTGTGTGCGTGCACGTGTGTGTGTAAGTGTGTGTGTGTGTGGGTGTGTGTGTGTGTGTGTGTGTGTGTGTGTGCGCGCGAATGTGTGTATGTGTGTGTGTGTGTGTGCGAGTGTACGTGTGTGTGTGTGTGTGTGTGTGTGTGTGTGTGTGTGTGTGTGTGTGTGTGTGTGTGTGTGCGTGCGTGCACGTGTGCGTGCGTGCACGTGTGTGTACGTGTGTGTGTGTGTGTGCGCGCGCGTGCGCACGCACGCCCTAGGATCACCATCTTCAATCACTCTCCTCTCACCCAGTTGTTGATCTGTCGATCAATTTAACCGAGGTTTATTTATTCATAACGACCCAACTCTCCCATGATGACAAATTCACAGGTGCGAGGTTAAAACCTTTACCAGGAAAAAAAAATCTAAAAAAAAAATTCTATAGAACTTAAAAGTGTGGACAGGATCACGAATAACTTTATATATCACAACACAAAACCACACGGGGTTGCCACGAGTTCCTATCCCAGAGTCTTCATCGGATAATACAAAACGGTGATCAAAACGTAATATGCGATATCAATACTCTGAACTCAGGAACGATTTTTAACGGCAATGTTCGTGCAGAGTCGGTCCCAGGACTGAGCCCTGATGTACACAAGAGAGAGAGAGAGCAGAACTAGGAACTCAGAAGATTTAATATATATATATATATATATATATATATATATATATATATATATATGTGTGTGTGTGTGTGTGTGTGTGTGTGTGTGTTTATATTTATATTTGCATGTCTTTTTGTCACAACAGATTTCTCTGTGTGAAATTCGGGCTGACCCTAACACTTTTTTTTTCTCAACTAACAAATCTGATATAACCAGAAGTTCAAATACTAATTTTTATACACAATTTTGTACGACAAATGTTCGCAAATCATCCTTCAGCATCAGAGCTGTTAAAGGATTGAATGCACTATTAAATGTAACAAAATCTGTAAACAATATATCCCACTTCAAAAATCTTCTGGATAACGACCCTAGATCATTAGCTCAGAAATATGATTTTGACAATTAATTGATTGGCAAAATTAGCATGCTAATGGAAACCCCCAAAAAATACACAGTTCAAGAAGGGACATGGAAAAGCCGTGAAGCTTATTTGTTGTATTTGTATTTCTTTTCTTTTTTTTTCTTTTTTTTTTTCTTTTTTAAAATTTTTTAATCACGACAGATTTCTCTGTGTGAAATTCGGGCTGCTTTCCCCAGGGAGAGCTCGTCGCTATACTACAGCGCCACCCATTTTTTTGTATTTTTTTCCTGCGTGCATTTTTATTTGTTTTTCCTATCGAAGTGGATTTTTCTACAGAATTTTGCCATGAACAACCCTTTTGTTGCCGTGGGTTCTTTTACGTGCGCTAAGTGCATGCTAGCACACGGGACCTCGGTTTATCGTCTCATCCGAATGGCTAAGCGTCCAGACCACCACTCAAGGTCTAGTGGAGGGAGGGAGGAGAAAATATCGGCGGCTGAGCCCGTGATTCGAACCAGCGCGCTCAGATTCTCTCGTTTCCTAGGCGGACACGTTACCTCTAGGCCATCACTCTACTACTGCTACCACTGACTACTCACGCTGTCATTAACCAGGATTCCCAGGACCGTACTGACAACCATGGCTACGATGGTTTGAAACAGGATGAAGGCCAAAATACCGGCTTCGTCCTCTTGGATGTAGGAACTGGCCAGGCCGAAGATCATGAAACAGAACACTGGAATGCCGCTGGAATTGGAAACAAACACACCGCATCATCATTTACTGATTTAGATCTGGGAAGGAAACACGTCGTTTTCATCCAATGAACACACACACACACACACACACACACACACACATTAAATAGCTAAATAGACAAGCAACAACACTTCAACTACTGCTGCTACTACCACTACTATTACTACTACTACTAATAATAATAATAATCACAATAATCATGATAATAATAATGATGATAATGATGATAAACATCATCATCAAAGTGTTTTAGAATGACAATATTCTGTTTTGCATGATTTACCAATACAATGCATATTTTACCCAATGTTATCTACAAACAATTTCTGTTCCCTTGATTAATTGTGACACACACACACACACACACACACACAGTATACACTTTTCCCCCCACAACGAGCGCCCTTTGCACACATTCTTTCGCCCTTGGCAAAGTAACGTCCACGTCAAATCTTTGCATTTGATATTGAACACTTTTTTGTATTTTTTGTCAAGTGAGATTTCTACGAAATCCTTGAAATTCCTGAACATACTTGTGTTTGCCCAGGAAATATTAAGTTACGTCTGAACTAAAACAGTAATTTTACAATAAATAAATGAATAGATAGATAAATAAAAGGTTCTTTTTTATACATACCTCATACATTACTGAGATGTGAGAGCAAAGCAAGTTGTTTTGAATTTAAAAAAAAAAAAATGACATAGATTCATATCACAACTACCGCCCGTTGCGACACGATCTGGATAACATATCCGGATTTGATCAAAACAAATTTAGCTTCCAGATCTATATAACATAATTTGGTAATGTTCAACTTTAGAATACTAAACTCAGGGGGGCTGTTTAGACGAAAAACAAAGGGTGTCTTAGGCTCACCTCGATGCGCTAAGTTGAATGGAACCCTCAGCTAAGCTGTACGACCACTACTTTCCCATGAAACTGCGACAATTTTATACACAGTAAGCTCAGCCGATCACAGCCAGAGCAACCTGCAAGCCATTTTGACTGCTGATCACCCACGTCATCAGCAGTCAAAATGGCGTGCAGGTGGGGAAGAAGTACTCAGCTTACTGTGTATTTGTCGCAGTTTCATGGGAAAGGAGTGGTCCTAGAGCTTAGCTGAGGGTTCCATTCAACTCAGCGCATCGAGGTGAGCCTAAAACACTCTTTGTTTTTCGTCTAAACAGCCCCCCTGAGTTTAGTATTCTAAAGTTGAACATTACCCATAATTTTTTTTGTAATAGCTTGCCTTTGAATAGAAATAATTTGCAAAAAACGATTTTACTCTTGTGTTCTTTCAGCAAGAGAACGCTGCTCATTAAGGAGAAGCGTAAGCGAAGGAAGCAGGGCTCGACTTCTGGAGACGTTTTCCCTTGCAACACCTGTGGGAAGTGCTGCGCATCCAGAATCGGCCTCTTCTCCCCTATTTATAAGGACACACACCGACAGATAAGCCTGCCTGCCTGTCCGACGGGAGACTCCGTCATCTTTCAGCAAAAGCCATAAACCGCTGCACGCATTCGTCACTTTGCGCAGCAAAACAGAGACCTAGCTGTGTAGCCAATGTAGGAATATTTCACGAACAAAAACTTCGTCAGCATAGTGGTTATTCGCTTTTAAGTTTTATATCAGAAGTTCATGTACGGTATTTAGATCTGGAAGTGTAGCATGTCGTTCTGATTAAATCAAGACGCACGGAAGAATTAATTTTTTTGTGTGTGCATGAAACATTGGGCTATGTTTTGGCCAAGTGCGCGTGCGGCCTCTTTCATTTGGACGTCGGTACATATAAAAGATAATCATGTTGAAAAAAGATAAAATAAGAAAAGAAAAAAAAGAAAAATAAAGAGATATCTGTATGGAGAAGTATTGCTGTATGTTATTTCATGTTTTAAATTTTCCCTTTATTGATCTTAACATTGTGTTGCGTAGTCGTAAGCCTTGTCCATGACTGTTTCAGGAGAGAGAAAAAAAGACACACCATTCTCACTTTGTATTTAGATCTATATGTCACAAACACTAATTTTAGAAAATACACATAACTTGAAATGATATTTTTTCTTATTCATTTTGCATTTTGATCAACATAGCGTCACGAACACTAATTTTAACGAACTATAACAGAAAAACAATCCATGTTCTTCAGCACCATTAATAATAGATCCACGCCCAATCTTACTATCTGAACAGTTTTTGTACCGTTTTTGTAAGATCAAATGAATCCATGTTCTTCAGCACCATTAATAATAACTTACTATCTGAACAGCTTTTGTACCGTTTTTGTAAGATTTCAACGGAATCAGTGAAACATACACGGAATATTCAGTCACACGTCCAAACGTCCAAACTATTGTTCCAAAAATCTGTGATTTATTGCAGCTGCTTCAGGCCCTTAAGTAATTTATTGTAGCTGTTATGTCCATGGTATTCTAAACAATATTTCATACAATACATGTATGGAAATGCTTGTGTGACAATACTTCTCTGAATTATTCTTATCTATAGTCAGTCTTCCAGGTTCGTCTCTAATTTTGTGAAATTTTTTTTTAATTTTTTTAACATGCGTACATTTGATATATTTTTGGAACAACAGTCTGGTGGTTTATATGTCCCATTTCAACTCCATACATGAGAATGAAATGACTGAGGAGAAGAAGAAGAGGAAGAAAACCGAAACCACAACAAATATACGTCGGTGATGATGCAAATGATGACCTTGACCTCTAACATGATTGTGACGGTGATGATGACGATGAGGAGGAGGAGGACGACAATAACGAAGACGTTGATTATTATTATGGTAAACAACCTGATAACAGGTACAACTACAAACACCAACATTAACAACAACAAGATCCTTTCAAGTCACCACCCACCAGACAAAGGCAACGGAGATCAGGTGGACCAGGCAGCCCTGACACCGGTGCAGAATGGAACACAGGACCTGATGCTGCCCGCACAGATGATCAAATGCCTCCTCCATGTCTTGCATCTCCTCATCATCCTCTTCCTCCACTCTCCTCTGGTCGCCTTGACGACGTGTTTGAATACGACGCAAAGTGTCTTCAATGTTCTGGAGGCGCCTTGGACCTCTCCCTACAACTTGTCCGTCTGTGGTCTTCTTCTTCTTCTGCTCAAGATGGCCGCCGTCAGGATCGTCTGCTGCAACGTTTTTGGACTTCTGACGTTGTGCATCTTTCGGTGTTGTGGTGTGTTGTTTTCGGTCATCGTGTTGGTCGTTGTGGAGTGTGTCTATGTCCTCCAGAAGAATCACGTCGTCATTCACCATCAGCTTCACTGCGCCTTCCGCGTGTTTCTTGGTGTGGGTGGGTGGGTGAGTTTGTTTGGGGCCGTTCTCAGCTCTCCGTTGGGCGAGGTTTTGGGACAGAGTTCGCCGTGCAGAGGAAGCATTATGGGTCAGTAGAATCTTCTTGCTTCTTGTTTCAACTCTCGTCATCGACGAACGTTTCTTTTCAGTAGAGTTCCTTGCTGGCATTCTCTTCGATGGATGTGCGACGAATTTCACCTGGGAAAAGAAGTAGTCTCCTTCTGAGAGCCTGAAATGACGCTGTGGATAATATTTGTGTGTCAGTGGTGTGTGTTTCTTATTGCTCTGTTGAAACGAGGTGGGAAAGTCATGGTGAGAGATCTCTCCATCCATCTTCGTGCTGGAAGGATGAACAGACTTTGTGGCAAGTCTTTGTTCAGATTCTGAACGTCTGCCATCCTCTTGGAGCTCTGCTTCCCTGATGAGAGAGTCTTCCTGGGACCTGAACAGCAGTGCTAACTGCCTGGAGACGTACCTGTATTCCGTGACCAACAGAACTGTCAACACGACGAGAAGAAGCGACAAGGCACAGTAGGGACCGATCGTTTGAAAAGTAGTCACCCCCAGAATGGCTGTCATCACGAACAAACCAGGTCCCTCCAGTTTATGGAAAGGGGTCAGCAAGGGTTTGAAAGACGGCAGGAAAGTATGGATCCCAACAGTGATAAAAACACACAAAAAGATCTGGTAGAAGATGCAGGACAGGAGAATAAGCACAACCTTTCGATGCAAAGCATGGCGGTCGACTCTCACGGAGTAGTTGTCATCGTAGGCTTCCACCAGATGAAACAACTGGAGGAGGTGCACAGACAGAGAGTGGTAGGAGGCTGTGTAGACGAAAATAGTCCACAAATAGTACGACACGTTTGAGAGAGTGGTGATCAGACCATTGTGAAAAGACACCTCTGTGAAAAGCACTGATGAATAGCGCAGGAAGTTAGTCACGAGGACAACCACGTTGAAGACAAAAACACATTTCCTCAACACCTTCTTTCTTCGACATGCTGAGCATAGTTTTTCCTCGGTTCTATGTCTTGGGTCATAGGCGCCATTGCCTTTAGCATCTTCGTGGTTTCTCGGTATCACTGATTTGTTTGTCACTCCATTAGAAACTGATTGTTTTTCATTTTGCTGAGTGAGAGGAAAAACTTTACCTCTTTTGTTCACTTTGTCAGAGGCTTTGCTATGCATCGTTGTTTGAAAGTCTCCATGTTCGCCTGTCTTCTGTTGACCTTTCTGAAGAAGGTCGGTGTTTGACATGGCTATGCAACTCCGGACATAGACAATGTTTTCATGGGCTGTTTCTTTTCTCTTGGTGCCTGATACATGGATGCTGCGATGATGGCACGACGTATCATGAACGTCGTTACCAGAGAAACAACAACTACGAGTGCCACACACGCCATCTTGAAGAAAAGTGTCACTGTTGTGATCAGAACTGGGGGTTCTTTCCTTCACTTTAGGATCGTCCGTCGTTGTCAACGTCCCCTGAAGCAAGAGCTTCCCGGTGTGCACGTGGTCGTGGACTCCCTCATTCTGAACACCACTGCCTGAACTTGAATCACCGCTGTCGGTTCTGGATGCTGCGTTTCCATGGTTGCACTCCGCAGGTATCGGGAATCCCAAAACACCCATGTACGTCAAAATAGGTCCCCAAATCAAGGGAAATGACTCTTGCTTCACATAGTTGGTTATCACGTGTCCTGTTGAATGTGTCTCTTGGTGGTTATCATCATCGAGCTGGCGTGTTGATAAAGGTTTTGTTTCCATTGTTGAAGGTTTTGTAAAACAGTTCCTGTTTTGGAAAGATTTTCAACACTTCCACTTCGTTTGGCAAGGCCACATTACAAGCTTCAGTGACCTTGCTAAAACAATCCTCTAGTGAACTACTGAGTGAGGAAAACAGAGGGGAAGACAGAAAAAACGAAGGACTGACAACATTGCAGAATGAACGGGAAAACCATTTGCAGAGACCCAAGCTTTGACACACAACCGATAGACCTGGAGGAATCTGATGAACAGTTCTTCTGTGCGACCCCCAATAACTCTTCATGGAGTTAAGGGAGAAGAAGAAGAAGCAGAAAAATCATTCTGTCAAATAGGTATTGATGACAGCATGAAAACTGGTAGTTTATAAATCCTTCCTACCATAGGCGAAGTTTATAAACTAATATTTCTATATAAGAACATCACCAAATGATTGCTACAGCTTTATAGACCTTCTCCTCAATGCATCATTGACCACTTTTCATACACCACACTCTGATCACGCAGCTGTAAAATTACATCCTGACAGTTGTCCATTGATTAAATCAGAGAAACAGAATCATTTCCTGACATGTGTCCATGAAGTAGATCAGAGATGCAGAAAAAGAACTGCAAGGGATTGCACTGGAGTGGAGTAAACTTCCAGAAAACATTGTAACAGCCTCCTCAGTTGGCTTCTCTATTCTCGTTGAGGGTCACAAAGCTTCCCCAGACTATTCTGCCTTGCACAGTGCCCCAATTTTTGTTGCAGCATGTGCTCTATTCACGCCAGAGTGTCACAAAGCTCCCCCTCAAGACTATATCTGCCTTGCACAGAAGCCCAGTTCTGGGCGCGACACAGCCGGCTGGTTTCTCAGTTCACGTCGAGGGTCTCAAAGCACATCCAAGTCTATATCTGCCTTGCAAAGCAACCCCAGTTTTCGGCGTGACACAGCATCCGCTTTTGGTTTCTCTGTTTGCGTCGGGGATCACAAAGCATCAAGACTATATCTGCCTTGCAAAGCAACCCCAGTTTTTGGTGCGACACAGCCTCCTCAGATGGTTTCTCAGTTCACGTTGAAGAACACAAAGCATATCCAAGACTAATCTGCCTTGCATAGTGACCCAGTTCTCGTTGCGACAAAGCGTCCTCTTTTGGCTTCTCTGTTCGCGTCGAGTATCACAAAGCATATCCAAGACTATATCTGCCTTGCACAGCAACCCCAATTTTCGGCGCGACAAAGCCTCCTCTTTTGGTTTCTCTGTTCGCGTCGAGTATCACAAAGCATATCCAAGACTAATCTGCCTTGCACAGGAGCCCCAGTTTTCGTCGTGACACAGCCTCCTCAGTTTGTTTCTCTGTTCGCGTCGAGAGTCACGAAGCTCCCCCCAAGACTATATCTGCCTTGCACAGCAACCCCAATTTTCGGCGCGACACAGCTTCCTCAGTTGATTTTTCTGATCACATCGAGGGTCACAAAGCATCATCAAGACTATATCTGCCTTGCACAGCAGCCCGTTTCCGGTGTGACAGCCTCTCGGTTGGTTTCTCATTTTTATTATTATTATTATTATTACTACTACCTTTTTCTATATTATAATTATTATTTATTTATTTATTTATGTAAGCTTATCTATTATTTATTCCCCCTTTCTTTTTTTTTCTCAAGGCCTGACTAAGCGCGTTGGGTTACGCTGCTGGTCAGGCATCTGCTTGGCAGATGTGGTGTAGCGTATATGGTTTTGTCCGAACGCAGTGACGCCTCCTTGAGCTACTGAAACTGAAACTGGTTTCTCAGTTCACGTCGAAGAACACAAAGACTAATCTGCCTTGCACAGCAGCCCGTTTTCGGCGCGACACAGCCTCCTTATTTGGTTTCTCTACTCACGTCGAGGGTCACACAGCATCTGCAAGACTAACTTGCCTTGCTTGGCAACCCCAGTTTTCGTGGTGACAAAAGCCAGTTATGGCTCTTGCGATGCACCAGTCCAGACCCAGAATGATGTCAAAATAAACAAATTATTAAGAGTGTGGAAACACCGGACCATAATGCCACCAGTGATTGTCCAAAGCAAGTAAAATGATGAAATGTCAAAAAAGAAAGGATCTCACCTTCACAGCAGAAATAAAAACATACAAAAAAAAAAAAAAAAAAAAAAAAAAAACACCACCACCACCACACAGAATCGTTTTCCACATTAAAACCTACAGGCATCACTTTCATCTGGTTGGTTGGTTTTAGAAATGAATCCTGCTTATATCTGATCTGCTGGCCGAGGAAAGAGAAGACAGGCCCAAGATGCACTGGCGGCAAACAGTGGTAGAAAGAAAGACCTGGCTGCAGACAATGGGGTGACACCAGCATATCGGCTGAGGACCGTGGACTGCGGAGCGCTTTGAATACCTCATGTGTCCATCGATTTGGAAGTAAATCTAAGATCTACGAGCAGACTCGGAGATGGTAGGGAGTTCACGCCCTTCTCAAGCTCTCGTTCGCAATAACTAAAAAGAAAACACAATCGAACGTCTCGGATTTTTATTATTGTCTGGTGTTGTGGAGATTTTTTTTTTCCCTACCACCTAGGAATCGTCTCCTCTGATGGTGGTAGTTTTTTGTATGGGTCCTGTGTTGCAGGTGCTTTTTTATTTAAAAAAAAATTATTATTATTATTATTTTAATATCAGCACAGATTGGGTTTTACGCGTGCTAACGCTATCGAACGTTTTTCATTTTATTCCTATGACATCCTGGCCTAGCCAGCCCAAGCTAGCTATCAATCGATGACTGGACATCCATGGTGAGTCCGCTCACCTTGATTTACTGCTGTTTGCTCTGTCTGTCTCTCTCTTCCCGACAATCAATGTCGGCCAAATAAATTGCAATTTTGTAATCACGGTTATCAAACCATGGCGAGAGCTGAGATTGTGTGTGCTTGGAGTGTGTGTGTGTTGGGGGGGGGGGGAGGAGTGTGGGGGGGGAACAGGATGGGGAACAAAGAGAGTCCCCCCCCCCTCCACCCGCGCTCCCCCCACCCTCCCTCTCACCCCAAATAATCCGTTCACTGAACAAGATGACATTTTCGTGTGCAAAAATCCTGTCGATTTTTAAATCCCTAATTAAATGTATCAGTAGCATTTGGGTGGATGTTCGTACATCCAGCAATGTTTATTTGGTTTCGGGAAAGAAAAACCCCACCTATATACAGATTTTCATGCTCGTTACCTGAGCTTGGACTAATCAGTTTTTTTCTGGTCCAAGAGAGAGAGGGAGAGAGGGGAGAGAGAGAGAGAGAGAGAGAGAGAGACGTATAACCGGGAGAGAGAGAGAGAGAGAGAGACGTATAACCGGGAGAGAGAGAGAGAGAGAGAGAGAGAGACGTATAACCGGGAGAGAGAGAGAGAGAGAGAGAGAGAGACGTATAACCGGGAGAGAGAGAGAGAGAGAGAGAGACGTATAACCGGGAGAGAGAGAGAGAGAGAGAGAGAGACGTATAACCGGGAGAAAATATGTACAACTCTTCAGATCGACATTTAACCAGAGAAAGAGACAGACGAGAGACATACTGAGAGAGAGGAGGGGGCTGAGAGAGTGTGAGACTGGGAGAGGGAGGAGGACGGGCGCAATAGCCGAGTGGTTAAAGCGTTGGACTGTCAATCTGAGGGTCCCGGGTTCGAATCACGGTGACGGCGCCTGGTGGGTAAAGGGTGGAGATTTTTACGATCTCCCAGGTCAACATATATGCAGACCTGCTTAGTGCCTGAACCCCCTTCGTGTGTATATGCAAGCAGAAGATCAAATACGCACGTTAAAGATCCTGTAATCCATGTCAGCGTTCGGTGGGTTATGGAAACAAGAACATACCCAGCATGCACACCCCCGAAAACGGAGTATGGCTGCCTACATGGCGGGGTAAAAACGGTCATACACGTAAAAGCCCACTCGTGTGCATACGAGTGAACGCAGAAGAAGAAGAAGAAGAAGAGAGGGAGGAGAGGGGAAAGGGAGAGACTACGTGAGAGAGGGGAGAGAGAGGGGGGGTGGGTGGGTGCAGGATGGGAAAACAGAGTGAGACTACGTGAGAGAGAGAGACAGAGAGAGAGAGAGAGAGAGAGAGTGTTCAATAATCCACACACCTGTCCCATCTAATACCTGTCAGGTAAGAGATCATGTTATCGACAGAATTCCCCTACGTGTCTGTTAAATTATCAATTAAGCAAAAATACGATGTTGGCCTGCTGCTCTGAAAACGAGCAGGTTAAAAAAAAAAAAAAAAAAAAAAAAAAAAAGAGAGAGAAATACTCGTTCACTCACAAATGCACTAAAACAGTTTTGCACTTCACGTGCGTACGCCCGCCCAGAAAGACACACATACACACACACACACGCACGCACTCACTCACGTACGCACGCATACACACACGCAAGTACACTCACTCACACAGGCGCGAGCGCATGCAGGCTCAGTGACATGCGCGCGCACACACGCGCGCACACACAAACGCACAGCGCATGAAAGCACAAGCATACGCCTATTGGCTGATACGTGTTTTAATCATTCTACTCCCTTCCTCCAAGAAGAAGAAGAGGAAGAAGAATTTCCTTGTGGACATAAAAGAAAACTATACTTTGGATTGTTTTTAGCACTCTATGGCTTAAAAAAAAAAAAAAAAAAAAAAAAAAATAATGAGAAAGGGAAACAGAAGTCCTGATTACAGTTCATTAGAACACCTCTTATATTTATCAGGTCTTTGAAAAGTTTTATTTTTATTTCATTTTATTTATTTATTTTCTTCTTCTTTTTTTTCTCAAGGCCTAACTAAGCGCGTTGGGTTATGCAGCTGGTCAGACATCTGCTTGGCGAATTGTGGTGTAGCGTATATGGATTTGTCCGAACGCAGTGACGCCTCCTTGAGCTACTGATACTGATACTGATACTGCAAAATTTTACTTTTTTTTATGATCAAAATCAGTTTTTCTTTGCAGTCCGCGCACCAGTTTGCAACACATGGGAGCCACTGAGATTTTCAATGGCAGGAAGGTAGGCCAGCATAGGACTGACTTGGCCACGTTCATTCAACACAAGAGAGGCAAGACCTTCAAGACTTACTTGTGACTGAAAGTAAAACACACAAGCTTTTTATATGTATTGAGTATAATTTCAAAATGTAATGTTTAAGATGAGAAAGATCAGTTTAAAGCAAATTAAGTCCCCTAGCATTAATTACAGAGTAATTTCCCTTTTTTTTTTACTATCTGCACCAAAAACGTTTGCAAAATAAATAAAACTTCCATGCTTAGCAAAAGAAGTTCCTGTTTGAACAAAAAATGATAATAATGACTGCTCTTGTTGTTGGGTCAGAATATCAGATCAAAGTGCCAAGTTTAGAGAATACAAAAAATATAAATATAACAGTAAATGCAGTTTGCATATAATTAGGCTTCATTATTTATCTTTTTGTGCCCATCCCAGAGGTGCAATATTGTTTTAAACAAGATGACTGGAAAGAACTGAATTTTTCCTATTTTTATGCCTAATTTGGTGTCAACTGACAAAGTATTTGCAGAGAAAATGTCAATGTTAAAGTTTACCACGGGCACACACACACACAGACAACCGAACACCGGGTTAAAACATAGACTCACTTTGTTTACACAAGTGAGTCAAAAAGGACTGAAAACCGTAAAGGCTTCAAAAAGAAGGGCAGACTATCCCCGATCCCTCCTGCACACCGCACTCAAGCACGCGCACGCACACACACACACACACAGACAAAACTCTCACACAGAAAGAACCAACAGATGATTGTTAAATTAGTCACACACACACACACACACACACGCACATACACACAACTAATATCACTTCAAGTGGAAAGACGTTAAACTGAAGACAACACACACACACACACAGCTCACACAGAGAAAGAACCAACACACGACTGATAAATCAGTGCTACGTTGTATCATTTTTAATCAGTGTTCCAATTATGCTAGGTAACACTTTACCACAATTACAGAACGATGTTGATACAATTAAAACGAAGAAAGGAAAAATGTAAAAAAAAAATTAAAAAAAATTTAATGATAAAGTAGACCACAAAGTGATGGGCAATAACAATAATAATGATGATGACGAAAACCATTAAAACAAAATATTATTCATAACAATATAATGGCAACAACGATATTGACAAATCGATATTATACAGTCCAAACAAATCAAGAAAAAGCAGAGAAAGAAATCAACACACACACACACACACACAAAGTTCCCTCCCCCCCACCACCCCTCACACCGCCCCACGCACACACACACACACACACACACACACACCCCTCTCACTCACTATCCAAAAAACCGTTTGCAACAACGACAACACTGCCATGCACACAACAAATTAATTCAATCTAAGCACAACGACACTAATTCAGACGATGAAATATTCACCAACGCCTCTAAACGATTAAAGAGCAAACACACACCCTGCAGAAGTTGAGTAATTCCTGATCAGTTAAAATTCACATTATCTGCACATTACCATACAAACACAATGAGTAATCTAACCGTTTTACACAAACAGCCCACACAACACATTCAAATTTATGTTATACAATATGCAGCCATTCCACTTAACACATCATAAAAAGTACCAAAAAAAAACCCAAACCATTTTCATGATACACAAAACATAACTGTTCCGCTTTGATTAATCCATACAGTTCCACAATAATTAAAAAAAAAAAAAAAAAGCAAAAAAAAAAGCATACGCCATTTTTATGACGCCCAATACCCAACCGTTTCCGCTTAATAAATTCAGTTCCGGACTACACAAAAATGATAAGCAAAAACGCATAAAGCAAATCCTTCCGCTTAATACATCGGGACAAAAAATGTAGAAGGAACACAGGGTACAGACTACACAACCATTGGTAAAATAATCATGTAGAACCAGTATGTCTCAACTGCTCCAATTTCTCTGGAGTTTTATACGCCTTTGAGTGAGTAACAAAGAACAGAAAATAAACAAACACAAGTAAACAAAGACAGATACGAAAACAAACAAACAAACAAATACAAGCATGGAAACATGTAAAGATGATGGACCGTTTCAACCATTAAACACAACTTGTAAGCAGCATTTGACAGCAATTTCGTCATGCAAATGTTCCTTGTTCCAAAATCGAGATTTTTTTTTTTTTTTTTTAATCTAAAAAAAACCCACACGACTAAAAAGAAAGAAAAAAACATAAAAAAAGATGATGGAATGATCCAAAGTGACTACTAGGCTTGGAGCCGCGTTTGAAAAGCAAACTTCAAAATGCAAACTCTTCTTATTCTAAATCCGCAATAATAAAGTTTAGATAAAGGAATCAACAAAGTCAGACACAAAAAACAGATACTAGCAAAAACTACATCAACAGCAACAACGAAAAAAACCCAGAAAAAGACGATGGACTGATTCTGGGGTAGACCTGGAAGCCGCCTTTGACTACAAATTCTTATGTAATTTTTCATGTAGACTTGGAAGCTGCCTTTGACTACAAATTCTTATGCAATTTTTCATCATTAGAAATCCGTAACCCATACCTACGATACAAAGACAAAAAAAAAAACAGATAAAAAGACAAAATAAAAGCAACAACAACAACAACAAAACTAGACAGAAAAAGAAAAACGACGGACTGATTCAGTCAAGGTACACCACTAGGACCCTGAAAAAAAAAAAAAAAAAAGGATTGCAGACCTGGAGGAGTCTGATGAACAGTTCTGTACAGCACCCCCATAAATCTTAACAGAGTTGAGGGAAGGGAAGAAGAAGAACAACAACAAAAACAACAAAACTAAAAAGAAAAAGAAAAAAAAAGATGGACTGATTCTATCAAGGTATACCACTAGGACTATGATTAAAAACACAAAACAAAACACATCAGCAAATCTGGAGGAAACTGACTAACAGTTCTGTGCAGTGCCTTCATGTCTCTTAATTAACTCACTCCGGACAAATAGTTTTCTTCCTTGCTTTTCTCTACAGACTACCAATTTGTTAGGGTTAGGAAAAAAAAATCACAAAAAATACAAAAACATAAAGTAACTGAATGAAACACACTGTACTTGACCCACTGACCCCTCTCTTCACATCGTGGGAACGCCCACCCCCCTCCCTCTTCACTGCTCTCAGAAACTGTGTCACTATCAGTACCTTCTTGCTGGTAGCTTTCTTCACTGTAGATACTTTATTCAACGTCTTCATCATCCTCGTCGATGTCGAAACCTTCAGTTTGAAGCATTTCAGTCACTTCAGCAGCGGTAAAAGCCGCTGTCGTGATCTAGTTTGCTCCAAAAATTTCCACTTGTATCAGCTGCGACGCCATTTTTGATACGTATACAGATTAGCTTGTCGTGTGGGGTCCTGAACTCGCTGGCTCGCTGTGGAGTGTGTCGTTACGGAATCTCATGAAGAAACTTTCCATTCGACCCTTGACACGTTCACAATGCCCGGTGTAGCTGCGATTTTTGTGCTACCCCATGAGGAAAACGTGGAAAAAATATTTAATTGTCGAAACCGCTATAACGTTCCGTTGTCCGGAACGCTGCCTTACGTCAGGAACGCTATAGCGTTCCATCGTCCGGAATGAGAGTTGAGGAATAGAAGAAAGAAGAAGAAGTGGGGAAAAAAAAACGGAAGAAGAAGGAGAAATAGAAGAAGACAAGAGAGGCAAGGCCTTCAACACTCACTTGTGATAAATTAACTCCCCTAGCATTAATTACAAAGTAATTTCCCTTTTTTACTATCTGCACCAAAAACGTTTGCAAAATAAATAAAAATTCCATGCTTAGCAAAAGAAGTTCCTGTTTGAACAAAAAATGATAATAATTACTCCTCTTGTTGTTGTGTCAGAATAAGAGGTCAAAGTGCCAAGTTTAGAGAAAATAAAAAATATAAATATAACAGTAAATGCAGTTTGCATATAATTAGGCTTCTTTTTTTTATTTTTTTGTGCCCATCCCAGAGGTGCAATATTGTTTTAAACAAGGTGACTGGAAAGAACTGAATGTTTCCTATTTTTATGCCAAATTTGGTGTCAACTGACAAAGTATTTACAGAGAAAATGTCAATGTTAAAGTTTACCACGGACACACAGACACACGGACGCACACACACACACACACAGAGAGACAACCGAACACCAGGTTAAAACATAGACTCACTTTGTGTACACAAGTGAGTCAAAAAAGCAGACCAACAACAACAACAAGAACACGAAGACCAAGAACAAGAAGGACCACTAGACTTGGTTGCGGCGTTTGACAGCAGGCAGCACACACAACATCTCATAGAGCAGGTTGGCCGCCGTCAGAGCAGTGGTACCCGCAAAGTCGTATGGGGGAGACACCTGGAATGGGAACATGATGATGATGATGAATTTTGCTTAACTCTCTCCATACGAACGGCGAAAGAGACGACGTTAACAGCGTTTCACCCCAATTACCATCATCAAAATATTGCAAGCGGAAGGCTCTTATACTGAAGAGGTGAATGTTGACAAAGAATACCACAATTCTGACGACGGAAGCTAAAGGTTGGGTCATTCAGACACCCACTGGACATCCGAGGGGTCTGTGTAGAGGAGAAGAGAGGACTGGCCGTAGTGAGTGAGTTAATGTCCCCGTCACACATACTGCTGACTGTAGACATTTTAATCATAATAATAATGATGGTATCTATACAGCGCTGAATCTTGTGCAGAGACAAATCTACGCGCTTTCACACCAGTCATTCACACGCATGCACAACTCTAAAACTGAAGAAAACTGAAGACAAGGACAAGGTAGGGGAGGGGGGCTATCTTGTGAAGAGGTGGGTTTTAAGGCCAGACTTGAGACAGAGCTGAGTGCGGAGACCTGACAGAAGCGAAAGACGGGAAGTTCATTCCAAATACAAGGTCCAGAAACAGAGAAAGAAAGAAGGGCGCCCAACAGTGGAGTGTTTGAATCTGGGTGTGCGTAAACAGAGTATCGATTTTTTTTTTTTTTTTTTTTTTTTTACATTAGAGTGTTATCGTTTAGGAGAGGAGGGGAAGGGGAATGAAAGGCACGTTGGAGGAAAAAGGGTAGACAATGAACACGTTAAGTCTCCATACGAACGGTGAAACAGACGACGTTAACAGCGTTTCACCCCAATTACCATCATCAAAATATTGCAAGCGGAAGGCTCTTATACTGAAGACGTGAATGTTTACAAAGAAGACCACAATTCTGACGACGGAAGCTAAAGGTTGGGTCATTCAGACACCCACTGGACATCCGAGGGGTCTGTGTAGAGGAGAAGAGAGGACTGGCCGTAGTGAGTGAGTTAATGTCCCCGTCACACATACTGCTGACTGTAGACATTTTAATCATAATAATAATGATGGTATCTATACAGCGCTGAATCTTGTGCAGAGGCAAATCTACGCGCTTTCACACCAGTCATTCACACGCATGCATAACTCTAAAACTGAAGAAAACTGAAGACAAGGACAAGGTAGGGGAGGGAGGCTATCTTGTGAAGAGGAGGGTTTTAAGGCCAGACTTGAGACAGAGCTGAGTGCGGAGACCTGACGAAGCGAAAGACGGGAAGTTCATTCCAAATACAAGGTCCAGAAACAAAGAAAGAAAGAAAGAACGGCGCCCAACAGCGGAGTGTTTGAATCTGGGTGTGCGTAAACAGAGTATCGATTTTTTTTTTTTTTTTTACATTAGAGTGTTATCGTTTAGGAGAGGAGGGGAAGGGGAATGAAAGGCACGTTGGAGGAAAAAGGGTAGACAATGAACACGTTAAGTCTCCATACGAACGGTGAAACAGACGACGTTAACAGCGTTTCACCCCAATTACCATCATCAAAATATTGCAAGTGGAAGGCCCTTATACTGAAGACGTGAATGTTGACAAAGAAGACCACAATTCTGACGACGGAAGCTAAAGGTTGGGTCATTCAGACACCCACTTGACATCCGAGGGGTCTGTGGTAGAGGAGAAGAGAGGACTGGCGTTACTGAGTGAGTTAATGTCCCCGTCACACATACTGCTGACTGTAGACATTTTAATCATAATAATAATGATGGTATCTATACAGCGCTGAATCTTGTGCAGAGACAAATCTACGCGCTTTCACACCAGTCATTCACACGCATGCATAACTCTAAAACTGGAGAAACTGAAGACAAGGACACGGAAGGGGAGGGAGGCTATCTTGCGAAGAGGTGGGTTTTAAGGCCAGACTTGAGACAGAGCTGAGTGCGGAGACCTGACGAAGCGAAAGACGGGAAGTTCATTCCAAATACAAGGTCCAGAAACAGAGAAAGAAAGAACGGCGTCCAACAGTGGAGTGTTTGAATCTGGGTGTGCGTAAACAGAGTATCGATTTTTTTTTTTTTTTTTTTTTTTTACATTAGAGTGTTATCGTTTAGGAGAGGAGGGGGAGGGGAATGACAGGTACGTTGGAGGAAACTGGGTAGACACTTAACACGTTAAGTCTCCATACGAACGGTGAAACAGACGACGTTAACAGCGTTTCACCCCAATTACCATCATCAAAATATTGCAAGTGGAAGGCTCTTATACTGAAGACGTGAATGTTGACAAAGAATACCACAATTCTGACGACGGAAGCTAAAGGTTGGGTCATTCCGACACCCACTGGACATCCGAGGGGTCTGTGTAGAGGAGAAGAGAGGACTGGCCGTACTGAGTGAGTTAAGGCTAGACTTGAGACAGAGCTGAGTGCGGAGACCTGACGAAGCGAAAGACGGGAAGTTCATTCCAAATGCAAGGTCCAGAAACAGAGAAAGAACGGCGCCCAACAGCAGAGTGTTTGAATCTTTTCTTTTTTTTTTTTTTTTTTTTTTTTTTTACATTAGAGTGTTATCGTTTAGGAGAGGAGGGGGAGGGGAATGACAGGCACGTTGGAGGAAACTGGGTAGACACTGAACACGTTAAGTCAACCGTACATTTTGCTTGACTCTTCTTCTACTTTCTTCTTCTTCTTCTTCTGCGTTCACTCGTATGCACACGAGTGGGCTTTTACGTGTATGACCGTTTTTACCCCGCCATGTAGG
>NC_134905.1:5301069-5313569 GCF_041734735.1 Babylonia areolata | reverse complement strand
CTCCCTCTCCCACTCTCTCTCCTCCCCCCCCCCCTCTCTCTCTCTCCCTTCTTCTTCCTCCCTTCCTCACCTGGTCGATCCCCTAATGGTAGCTGTCCAGAAAATACAGGCTGTCTCTCGGCCCGATCTGCACCACTCTCTTCCCACCCCGCACTCTCTCTTTCTCTCCCTCTCCCCCTCTCTCTCTATCCTTCCCTCCCTCCCTCCCTCTCTCCCACCCCCCCCTCTTCTTCCTTCCTTCCTTCCTTCCTTCCTTCCTCACCTGGTCGATCCCCCACTGGTAGTTGTCCAAGGTGTGCAGGCTGCCCCTCAGCCCGATCTGCACCACCCTCTGGCAGTCCAGGCAGCCGGAGTCCACCGCCCGGCGGAAGGGCGTCCCGTGAGCTATCGGGGCGCCGAGCATGTTGTCGCCAGTGTCCGAGTGGGCGTCCACGTGCACCAGGCCTACAGGGCCGTACTTGTCCTGCGGAAATGAAATGAAATGAAATGAAATGAAATGATGGTGCTTAGAGCCTCGCCTTGACGGGCGCAATAGCCGAGTGGTTAAAGCGTTGGACTGTCAATCTGAGGGTCCGGGTGATGGCGCCTGGTGGGTAAAGGGTGGAGATTTTTACCATCTCCCAGGTCAACATATGTGCAGACCTGCTTAGTGCCTGAACCCCCTTCGTGTGTATATGCAAGCAGAAGATCAAATACGCACGTTAAAGATCCTGTAATCCATGTCAGCGTTCGGTGGGTTATGGAAACAAGAACATACCCAGCATGCACACCCCCGAGAACGGAGTATGGCTGCCTACATGGCGGGGTAAAAACGGTCATACATGTAAAAGCCCACTCGTGTGCATACGAGTGAACGTGGGAGTTGCAGCCCACGAACGCAGAAGAAGAAGAAGAGCCTCGCCGACCACTAAGGCCATCTCAAGGCTATCGCCACGTTAATATCTACTACAATGGTAAAAAAACAAACAATAAAAACAAGTCACCACTTAAAGCTTTCCACTCAAAGTTTTTTTTTAAAAACAACAACCTTCCATAGTTTAAAACCTTCAAATCTGATTAAAAAATGTTCACTTCTTTCAAGAAGTCCATCAGCGCCCACGGAGGGACATCACGAAACAAGGTCTTCAAAGAAACCGCCGTGTAATGTCTGTGTCTAACGTCATGCAGATCCCAACAGTCAAGGAGCACGTGTTTCACGGTGAGAGGCTCATCACAGGGAATACATCAAGGGGCCTCTTCCCCTTCTAGAAGTAAGAATGAGTAAAAAAAAAAAATAAATAAATAAATAAATAAAAAAAAGTGTGCCCCGCACGCAGTCTGCAAAGCACAGACTCCTCCTTTCTGTTCTTCACCCCCGATGGGAGGGTCTCTTTTAGGTCTGGACGTATCTGGAACAGCTAGCTTGTTGTCCGTCTGGGTGTTCCACTCCTCTTGCCAAAGACCCTTAACTCACTCAGTACGGCCAGTCCTCTCTTCTCCTCTACACAGACCCCTCGGATGTCCAGTGGGTGTCTGAATGACCCAACCGTTAGCTTCCGTCGTCAGAATTGTGGTATTCTTTGTCAACATTCACCTCTTCAGTATAAGAGCCTTCCGCTTGCAATATATTGATGATGGTAAGTGGGGTGAAATGCTGTTAACGTCGTCTCTTTCGCCGTTCGTATGGAGAGAGTTAACATAAGTGTTCACCTTCTGCTTCATGTCTGTGTATGGTACGAAAGATCTCGATAATTCTTTCTATACAGCGTTCTTGGCCAGCTGGTCTGCCCTTTCGTTGCCACGAATGCCAACATGTCCAGGAACCCAGGCCAACACAACCTCGTATCCTTTCTTCGTTACGAGAGCAAAAAATTCGTAGAATTCCAGCAGTTTGGGATGAGTCAGATTCCTGCAGGCGATCGCCTCCAGGGCTGACAAGGAGTCGGAAAAGATCATGAATCTCTTTTGTTTCGAAGAGAGAACCATTTTTACCGCCAGAACCAGTGCGGTCACTTCCGCAGTGTACACTGAGCTGTCCTACGGGAGGGTGGGCGTGGAGGGAGGGAGACAATGACAAATATTTCACGAAAATATCACGAAAAGTATTCTGTAATCACGAAAAGTATTCTGTATTCTGTAATCACGAAAAGTATTTTGTGATCACGAAAAGTATTCTTGTTTTCTGTAATCACGAAAAGTATTGTGTATTCTTTAATCACGAAAAGTATTCTGTAATCACGAAAAGTATTGTGTATTCTGTAATCACGAAACGTATTCTGTAATCACGAAAATTACTGTATATTCTGAAATTACGAAAAGTATTCTCTATTCTGTAATCACGAAAACTATTGTGTATTCTGTAATCACGAAAAGTATTTTGTGATCACGAAAAGTATTCTGCAAATCTGTAATCACGAAAAGTATTCTGTAATCACGAAAAGTATTCTGTAATCACGTAAAGTGTTCTGTAATCACTAAAAGTATTGTGTATTCTGTAATCACGAAAAGTATTCTGTAATCACGAAAAGTATTGTGTATTCTGTAATCACGAAACGTATTCTGTAATCACGAAAAGTACTGTATATTCTGTAATCACGAAAAGTATTCTCTATTCTGTTATCACGAAAACTATTGTGTATTCTGTAATCACGAAAAGCATTCTGTATTCGCGTAATCACGAAAAGTATTCTGTAATCATGAAAAGTACTGTATATTCTGTAATCACGAAAAGTATTCTGTATTCTGTAATCACGAAAATTATTGTGTATTATGTAATCACGAAAAGCATTCTGTATTCGCGTAATCACGAAAAATATTCTATAATCACGATAAGTACTGTATATTCTGTAATCACGAAAAGTATTCTGTAATCACAAAAAGTATTGTGTATTCTGTAATCACAAAAAGTATTCTGTAATCCCGAAAAGTACTGAATATTCTGTAATCACGAAAAGTATTCTGTAATCACGAAAATTATTGTGTATTCTGTAATCACGAAAAGCATTCTGTATTCGCGTAATCACGAAAAGTATTCTGTAATCACGAAAAGTATTCTGTATTCTGTAATCACGAAACGTATTCTGTATTCACGAAAAGTATTCTGTAATCACGAAAAGTATTCTGTATTCTGTAATCACGAAAAGTATTCTGTAATCACAAAAAAGTACTGTGTATTCTGTAATCACGAAAAGTGTTCTGCATTCTGTAATCACGGAAAGTATTCTGTATTCGCCTAATCACGAAAATAAAACATAAGAAAAAAAAATACACCATACAAGATGTGAGAGCTTTTTTCGTAGCTTGTTAGTTCCTTAAAAAAATAAAATAAAATAAAAAGGAAAAAAACCTATGGACCTCGTTATTTCCAGGCTATTAACATAGCACGTGTTGTCCACGAAGCCTTCTATTTACATTCTGTTAATGATACACAAGCTAGGAAGCCCTTTTTTTTCCCCTCTCTCTCGCAGTCTGTCAATGACACGCAGTTTGTGAGAAACCTGACAAAGAGGATAGGAGGCTATTTCAGTCAGCAGTGTGTGTGTGTGTGTGTGTGTGTGTGTGTGTGTGTGTGTGTGTGTGTGTGTGTGTGTGTGTGTGTGTGTGTGTGTGTGTGTGTCTGTGTGTGTGAGAGAGAGAGAGAAAAAACAAAACGTGTGTGTGTGCGTGCGAATGTGTGTGGGGTCTATGCGTGCGACTGTTTGTGTGTCTCTCTGTATGTGTGTCTGTCTGTCTATGTATGCGTTTCTCTGCGTATGCGTGTGTCTGTGTGTGCGTATGTATATATGAGTACGCATGTATACGTGCATGCGTGCGTGCGTGCGTGCGTGTGCATCTCCGTGTGAGTTAATGAGGGGAGCAGTTTGTGTTCACGCATGCATGTATGTGTCACACTGTGTTCTATGTTCTGTGTGTGTATGTGTGTGCGTGTGTGTACGTGTGTGTTCGTGTGTGTGTATGTGTGTGTGTGTTTGTGTGTGTGTACGCGCGGGCGCGCGAGCGCGCGCGCGCTCGTGTGTGTGTGTGTCTGTGTGTGTGTGTGAGCGACAATGAATTACAATGAAAATGGATAAAAATGCATGACAATAAACGATAATGATAACGCATGACAATGACAAATGGCAACGAATGACAATGAATGGCAATGATCAAGGACAATGAATGACAATGACAAAATTAGTGGCAACGAATGACGTGACGACGTTTGACAACGACAAGGGATGACAAATGACAATGAATGACAAGTGGCAACAGATGACAGTGACAAACGGCAACGAATGACAATGACGAGTGACAATGACAGTTACAAACCGCAATGAATGACAATGCGTCACGGTGACAAAATAATGGCCATGACAAGGAATCAGTCACTTCGAACAAGTTTTTTGATTCACGAAATCTTGTCCACCGATTTCATGTGGAATATAAAATAAAATAAAAATTAATTATGTGGCAAACACCTCACCCGCCCCCTCCCAATTCCCCCACAGTTCCACTACGACATCCACCCCACCCCTCACTCTCTTGCACACTTTAACCCATTCGCCGCCAAGCTCGCATGTATGCATAGGCATGGTAGAGGTGACCATTCACTGGTCTGTTGTTATCCATGAACCTACTGCTCCTAATGTTCGGTGGTAGGATAGGCCATAGTTTCTATACATCGCAGGGGGGGAATCCCCAGCTGTTCTTAGCCACTGTCTTTTCTGTGTTTGCACCACAGGGGAATTTTGTACTCTAAACTGACTGGCGGTGAAAGGGTTAACGGCCTGCAGTCTGGAGAAGTTGATGGTGTGGTTCCCCCACAGCCCTTCTGTGTGTGTGTGTGTGTGTGTGTGTGTGTGTGTGTGTCTGTGCTTGTGCATGTCTGCGCGCGCGCGTGTGTGAGAGGGGGTGTGCCCGTATGTGTGCACGCACACAAGTATGCGTGTCAGTGTGTGCGTCTACGTGCGTATGTGTGTATGTTTGCATGCGCACGTGTACGCGTCAGTCTACCTGTACAATGTTTGTGTCCGAGTTTGTACATGTACGCACGACTGAGCTCGCGCGCGCATGTGTGTGTGTGTGTCTGCATGCGTGCGTTTGTGCATGCGTACACCCCCCTGCACTCCCTTCCCCCCCCCTTCTCCCCCACTCACCCACCCACCCCCTCACCTTAATGGCCTGCAGGATGAGGGGGAAGGTAATGGTGTGGTCCCTCCCCACCCCCACCACTACCCCTCTACCCGTCCACCCCCCTCCCCCCACTCCTCCTCCCATGCCCACCCAACCACCTTCACTCACCTTGATGGCCTCGCAGGATGGGGGGGAAGGTGATGGTGTGGTCCCCTCCCCAACCCCCACCACTACCCCTCTACCCGTCCACCCTCCCACAACCTCCGCTCCCCCTCCCATGCCCACCCCACCCCACCCCCCTCACTCACCTTGATGGCCTCCAGGATGGGGAAGGTGATGGTGTGGTCCCCTCCCAGGGTGAGTGGGATGCAGCCCGTGGCGATCAGACGGCTGAAGGCGGCAGTGATCTGGGTGACGGCCTGGGGCAGGTCGTAGATGTTCATCGTCACGTCACCCACGTCCGCCACCTGCACGTCCTCGAAAGGGGTGGCGCCTGGAAAGCGGCGGCGACAGTGCAGTTAATTTAATCAGTCAGTACATGAAGTATATGAAGTCACATAAGTTTACGGTTGGGCCAACAGCAAAGTGAGAGTTGTGTTATCAATGGTTTCTCCATTTCAATGGGAAGTCATTTACAGCTTTTTGTGAAGAACTATGACTCTCAAACTAGGAGGCACTGGCTCTTAGTGCTGCAGCTTTGGGGGTCTAGTTGGCCTTTGGGAACCATCCCAACACCGACTGTCCTAAAACCCTCTTAGGCGAGAGAGTGGGGATGTAACTTGGGCAAGACACTCTCCACTATAATTTGTATTTGTATTTGTTTTTTTTTGTTTTTTTATCACAACAGATTTCTCTGTGTGAAATACGGGCTGCTCTCCCCAGGGAGAGCGCGTCGCTACACTACAGCGCCACCCTTTTTTTTTTTTTAAATTAAATTTTAGCCTAGATAGTTGGGACAGCAGTTGCCTCCTCTGCTGTTCTGATGGTCATAGTTTAACACGACTGACTTTTCATACAACGCAGACACCAAGTCAGTCACCTGCATTCATTCATTCATTCATTATGCCCATCGCTCCTGGTGGAGCATAGGCCATCGATGACCCCTCGCCATCGCACTCTGTTCTGGGCTGTTCTGGCCATTCCAGTCCAGTTGGCTTCCTCGAAAGGAGTGGCGCCTGGAGGACGGCGACGCCAGCTTGATAACAACAGTAAGTAATTACGCGAGTTAACTCTCTCCATACGAACGGCGAAAGAGACGGCGTTAACAGCGTTTCACCCCAATTACCATCATCAAAATATTGCAAGCGGAAGGCTCTTACACTGAAAAGGTGAATGTTGACAAAGAATACCACAATTCTGACGACGGAAGCTAAAGGTTGGGTCATTCAGACACCCACTGGACATCCGAGGGGTCTGTGTAGAGAAGAAGAGAGGACTGGCCGTACTGAGTGAGTTAATAAGTCACTCCCTCAATACACCAGTTAACCATCCATCGCACGTCGGTCACACAAAGCAAAAAGCGGGAAGGTGGCAGAATGGTTAAGACTCCCATCTGCCAATACAGACAGTCCGTGAGGGTCTGGGTTCGAATCCCCGCTCTCGCCCTTTTCTCCCAAGTTTGACTGGGAAAAATCAAACTTGAGCATCTGGTTATTCGGGTGAGACGATAAACCGATGTCCCGTGTGTAGCACGCACTTGGTGCACTGTTAAAGAACCCATGGCAAAATTATGTAGAAGATATCCAGTCTGATAGGTACACAAATACACATGCATGCACTCAAGGCGCGTTGGGTTACCCTGCTGGCCAGACATCTTGCCTAGCAGATGTGGTGTGGCGTATGTGGATTTGTCCGAACGCAGTGACGCCTCCTTGGGAATATGAAACTGAAAACAACTGAATTGAAAAGTCACACGGATGACAGTCATTCGGATGAGACGATCAACCGAGGTCCCGTGTGGAAGCATGCACTTAGCGCACGTAAAAGAACCCACGGCAACAAAAGGGTTGTTCCTGGCAAAATTCTGTAGAAAAATCCAATTCAATAGGAAAAACAAATAAAACTGCACACAGGAAAAAAAAAAAAAATTTTAAAAAAAAAGGGTGGCGCTGTAGTATGGCGACGCGCTCTCCCTGGGGAGAGCAGCCCGAATTTCACACAGAGAAATCTGTTGTGATAAAAAGAAATACAAATACACAAGTGTCCACGAAAGTGGTGGCCCCTGGAAGGTGACAGGGCAACGTGAGTTGATGCTGATGCTGATGCTGCTGATGCTGATGCTGATGATGATGATGATGCTGCTGCTGATGATGCTGCTGATGATGATAATGCTGCTGCTGATGATGATGATGACGATGACGTGAGTTTAATCAGTCAATCACTCAGTCAGTGACTCATTCAACTGACTGATCCATCGACTGATTGATGAACTGACTCATTAATCGGTAATGTTTCCCCACGTCTGCAAAACTGGCACGTCTTCGAAAAGGGGGTGGCGCCTGGAATGCGGCGATGGGGCGACGTGAACTGATGATGATGATGATGATGACAATAACGTATTTTCAATCAGCACAATCACTCAATCAATCGGCAACTAGTTCAAATCACTGACTGATCAATCAATTAACTGATCAATCGATTGATGAATAAATCGATCAATCGGTCTTGTTCCCCCACGTCTCCCTCTCTGCACGTCTTCGAAAGAAGTGGCGCCTGGAAGGAGGCGACCACTTGAGCTAATCAGTCAATCAGTTTACAGTTGATACTTGACGCTATTGATTATACTGTTCAGACGCTCGCATATGGCCTATCAGGACAACCCGCCCCCCACCCCTCCCCCACCCCCACATCTTTCTTGTCACTGTCATTTTTTTTTCTCCAGTGTCACTGCCATTATCAATCACTGTCATTGTCGTTGTCATGAAAATTGTCTTTGTCGTCATCACTGCCATTGTCACTGTCACTGCCAATATCAATCAGTGCCATTCTCACTGCCATTGTCAATCACTGTCACTGCCATTGTCAATCACTGCCATTGTCAATCACTGTCACTGCCATTGTCAATCACTGCCATTGTCAATCACTGTCACTGCCGTTGTCAATCACTGTCATTGTCACAGTCACAGTCTCTCTCACCCAGCAGACGGCTGGAGGCCCGCACAAGGCAGGATTCCTGGCGGATCTGCCGCGGCCAATGATCACTGTCACTGTCACTGCCATTGTCAATCACTGTCACTGCCGTTGTCAATCACTGTCATTGTCACAGTCACAGTCTCTCTCACCCAGCAGACGGCTGGAGGCCCGCACAAGGCAGGATTCCTGGCGGATCTGCCGCGGCCAGTGATCACTGTCACTGTCACTGCCATTGTCAATCACTGTCACTGCCACTGTCAATCACTGTCATTGTCACAGTCACAGTCTCTCTCACCCAGCAGACAGCTGGAGGCCCGCACAAGGCAGGATTCCTGGCGGATCTGCCGCGGCCAGTGATCACTGTCATTGTCACTGCCATTGTCAATCACTGTCACTGCCATTGTCAATCAATGTCATTGTCACTGCCACTGTCAATCACTGTCACTGTCATTGCCACTGCCATTGTCACTCACTGTCACTGCAATTATCAATCACTGTCATTGTCACTGCCATTATCAATCACTGTCACAGTCATTGTCATGGGAATTGTCGCTGTCATTGTCAATGTCACCGTCATTATCAATCAGTCATTGTCACTGCCATGATTACTGTCATTGTCATAATCACAGTCATTGTCACTACCACTGTCACAATCGCTGTCACTGCCAAATTCACCGTCACTGTTACAGTCGTAGTCACTGTCATTGTCACAGTCACTGTCGTCATCACGGTCACAGTCACTGTCACTGCCATTATCAATCACTGTCATTGTCACTGCCATTAACGATCACCGTGTCTCTCACCCAGCAGGTAGTTGGAGGCCCGCAAAAGGCAGGACTCCTGACGGATCTGCCTCGGCCCCAGCCGGGTTCCGGAGCGGTTGGAGGTGCCACAGTCCAGCGGCACTCCCACGAAACACACGTCCAGCCCTGCACACACACGCACACGCGCACGCACGCACGCACGCACACACACACACACACACACACACACACACACACACACACACACACAAACACACATACTGTTTTATCTATTCAACTTTTCCAAAATTATGATCTAAATCTTTTAGACCAGAGAAATTCATGAGAGAAATTTTGAATCGAAATTACTGTCACCCCCCCCCCCCCTCCCTCCCCCTCCACACATACACACACACACACGCGCGCGCGCGCGAACAAACATGATCATGCACGGAAGACCGATTACGTGCAAGCGAGCACGAACGTACGTGTGCGTACACTCAAGCACAAACACACTCACAAAGGAGCATGCGCGAACGCGCGCACACACGCACTTTTGATACTAGCACACATGCGCGCACATTTACACACACACACACACACACACACACACACACACACGGGCGCGCGAAAGACTGGTCTTATAAGGAAGAAAAATAAATTCAGAAAAAGAAAAGGAAGAAAGGAAAAAAAAAAAAAAAAAAAAGAAGAAAAGAACTTGAAAAATCTTGGAAGATTAGCAGGATCAATTCCTCATCGCAAGTTCAGTCGATTTCTCCTGCTCCAAATAACCTCCCCGGGCTGCACCACACGCCCTTTCTCCTGGAGGAGATGGGAGGGTAGGAAAGAAAGAGAGAGAGGGGTGGGGGGGGGGTGGGGGCGGGGGGGGGGGCGGGGGGGGGGGGCAGGGGGCAAGAGGGGTGGGGAAGAGAGATGGGGGTGGGGGTGGGGGTGGAGGGCGGGGACAGCTGGAATGATCGACAGACACAGGCAGAGAGATAAATGGGGGGTGGGGGGGGGGGGGGTGGGAGGGAGGGGCAGGGGGTACTGAGTGGAACCTCACTGATCTATGTGAGAGAGAGAGAGAGGGGGGAGGGAGAGAGAGGGGGAGAGGGGGGGGGAGGGAGAGATGTGTTTTGAGAGAGAGAGAGGGGGCAGAAAATGAAACACAAGCTGGCAGATTGTTTTTAACTGGGTGAGAAAGAGAAGAGAGAGAGAGAGGAACACAGGCAAGCAGATGAATTTTATTTTATTTTATTTTATTTTTTAATAACTGTCATTAACTGGGGGCGATTTTCGAAAATCAACGATGTGGCAGCCAGTCGCAGTCACCTGACATTCATTTTTCGAAAAATCGGTCAGACCTATGGCCTTGTGTAGGTTTCTCTCAGTTTCAATCTCTGGCCCAGCAAACATGATAATCACGACAACAGTTTCTTCTTCGTTCGTGGGCTGCAACTCCCACGTTCACTCGTACGTACAAGAGTGGGCTTTTACGTGTATGACCGTTTTAAACCCCGCCGTGTAGGCAGCCCGGCATACTCCGTTTTCGGGGGTGACTACAGTTTTTTTTCAAACTCCGAAAAATACATATAAAAACAATAATCGTTACGGTAGTTCCTTTGCAGTTCGATGCTGAGCAGACACAAACATCTTCAAACCGACATGCACCGAAAAACCGCTTTTTGGTGCATGACCATTGCACAAAGCCATCGTCGCTAATATGGTGCGCAGTGGAACACAGCACCTGTGTGCGTGCGTGCGCGCGCCGTGCGCGCGCGCGCGCGCGCGTGTGTGTGTGTGTGTGTGTGTGCGTGCACAGATAAGGGCGTGCGTGCGCGTGTACATGATGTGTGAGTGGCGCAGACGGATAAAGGAAACTAGAGAACTGATGTCCGGCTCAGAGGGTGTGCGTCACCGCGCAGGTCTTTGCGCGCTCGACAACACATGGGTACAGACTGAATTCAAGTCACACACACACACACACACACACACACACACACGAGTACTGTCACTCAGACACACGTACGCCACATACATAACCAACCAAAGAACATTCTTAACTCTGTGCTTGGAGCTCAGAATGCTCTTAAGTATAAATTATGGAATTCAGTGGAGTAAGGAACATTCTTAACAATAAGCACATTAAACGCTGCAAAGAGCGTCAGTCTCTTCCAACCATGGCCACTCCACTGTGTGAAATCTGTCTTCATGTGAGTCTGCACTCAGTGATGTTTCATGTGATGTGGAAGGTTGCTGCGGGCAAGGCCGATTTGGTTTTCGGCAAAACGAGAGTTGAGTGAAACAGTATTTCTTGCTGAGATTTCCATTTGGTTATTATGTACGTGCGTACGTGTGTCTGCGTGACAATACTCTGTGTGTGTGGCCTATACACAGTCTGCTGAACGAAGCTTAACTCTCTCCATACGAACGGCGAAAGAGACGACGTTAACAGCGTTTCACCCCAATTACCATCATCAAAATATTGCAAGCGGAAGGCTCTTGTACTGAAAAGGTGAATGTTGACAAAGAATACCACAGTTCTGACGACGGAAGCTAAAGGTTGGGTCATTCAGACAACCACTGGACATCCGAGGGGTCTGTGTAGAGAAGAGAGGACTGGCCCGTACTGAGTGAGTTAACTTGACTCATCTCCCAACACCTCCCTCTTCCCCCGCCCCCTCCCCCCCCACCCACCCACCCACCCTCTTCTTCCACCCCCTGTTTCGCCCTTCAAACTAATTAACAGATTCTCAGTCGTGCTTGTTCATAACGAACAAAAAAAAAGGCGGAAAACACTGAGCGCCAACGACACCGTTTATTTTTATTTTTCACCCGAGGCCAACGCAGTTTTCCTTGCTCCGCATAATTTTTTTACTGCGCGCGTCATCTCAAGGTTGTTTTCCTGACCCAAATCACATGGTACACCCACTTCTGTGACCCGCGCCCAGAAACCCGCCTCGCGATAAAAGGCACGAGGGAACCTCGCGATAAGATGTACTATCAACATAGAAAGGATTAGGAACAACACGGGAAGAAACTTAAAAAAGAGGGAAAAGAACACGTGGAAAGGAGAATGGAAGAAAGAAATAAAAGAAGAGAAAAGAAATCACACTGCGTACGTGCTGGCTTTCAATCACACACACACACACACACACAGAGAGAGAGAGAGAGAGAGAGAGAGAGAGAGAGAGAGAAACACTGAGATACAGGGAGAGTGTACGCATTTATGATAATTACACACATAATAAACACGCACATGGATACTGCACATTCTCTCTCTCTCTCTCTCTTTCTTTCTCACTGGCACACACGCGCACGAACGCGCGCACACACACACACACACACTATCAAATCACTTTAATGCAAAAAATCAGTGAATACTGAGGTAGCAGAAACGTATCACACACACACACACACACACACACACTGGCACACACATCCCACACAGACACACACACTCACACAAGTACATAATACATAAATACATTACACAGACACTGCATACATAATACACACATACACACATAACAT
>NC_134905.1:5276069-5296069 GCF_041734735.1 Babylonia areolata | reverse complement strand
GCTTCCTGGTTAGACAGAGAGATAGCCAGACAAAGAGAAAAAGACCTAGAGACATAGCAAGTAAGAATTATCAACAAAGTAGTTTGAGACTTAAGAAGAGGAAAATGTGCATGTGGTTTTGTGTTAGGATGTTAAGGGTGGAGGGTTGTCAGTGTGTGTGTGTGTGTGTGTGTGCATGAGTGTGTGTGTGTATGTAAATATGTACGTGTGCATGTGTGTGTGTGGGGGGGGGAGGTGCGGGGAGAGGGGGGGTTGAGGGGGGTAAGTGCATGTGAATGTGTATATGTGTGTGTGAATGTGCATGTTCATGTTCTCGTGTGTTTTGTGTCTAATATATTATTATAAAGGGCTTTAAGATGTTTGAAAGTGATATATAAATGTACTGTCATTGTCAATATCCGTATCCTTATCCTTATTACTACTATCATTATCATCATCATCATTATTAATCTGATTATGTGTCTGATATATTATTGTAAAGGGCTTTAAGATGTTTGGAAGTGATATATGAATGTATTATCATTATCAATATGCATATCTTTATTATTATTTTCATTATCATCATCATTATAAATCTGATTATTATTATCAATATGAAATCATTTTGCATCGCCAGAGAAAAATGTACAGCTGTGTAAGCCTTACATCTTACATATAGATGTACAATTACTATATTATTATGATTTCATTATAACTATTATTATTATTATTATTGTTACTATTTGTATTATTTTTGATATTATATTTTTACTATTACTATAATTATTATTCATCAGAGAAGAAAGAGCTGCAGTGCGAACTTCACATCCCGTATTTTTTTTTGTATTTTGTATTTCTTTTTATCACAACAGATTTCTCTGTGTGAAATTCGGGCTGCTCTCCCTAGGGAGAGCGCGTCGCTATACTACAGCGCCACCCATTTTTTTTTGTACTTTTCCTGCGTGCAGTTTTATTTGTTTTTCCTATTTACGTGGATTTTTCTACAGAATTTTGCCAGGAACAACCCTTTTGTTGCCGTGGGTTCTTTTACGTGCGCTAAGTGCGTGCTGCACACGGGACCTCTGTTTATCGTCTCATCTGAATGACTAGCGTCCAGACTACCACTCAAGGTCTAGTGGAGGTGGAGAAAATATCGGCGGCTGAGCCATGATTCGAACCAGCGCGCTCAGATTATCTCGCTTCCTAGGCGGACGCGTTACCTCTAGGCCATCACTCCCACTTTATGAATCAATGTGCTGTTTTCTTTCTTTTTCTTTCTGTTTTTAATTTCTTGTTGTTATTATTGTTATTTTCTGTTATTACTTTAATCATTATGGTTATCATTATTTTGTTGTCATTATCATTATTGTTATTATTTTCATTATCAGTATGATTATCATTATTATCCCCAATAGAAGAATCTGGGGCAAGGTTAGAGATGTACTGGAGGAGGGAGGAGGAGTTTTGTTTCAGCTGACTCCGGACGAATAGTTCTCTCCCTTGCTTTTCCATACAGACAACCCATTTGTTAGGGTTAGGAAAAAAAATCACAAAAAATACAAAACATAAAGTAACTGAATGAAACTCACTGTACTTGACCCACTGACCCCTCTCCTCACGTCATGTGAATGTGTGAATGCCCACCCCCCCTCCCTTTTCACTGCTCTCAGAAGCTGAGTCACTATCAGTACCTTCTTGCTGGTAGCTTTCTTCACTGCAGATACTTTATTCAACATCTTCATCATCTTCATCGATGTCAAAACCTTCAGTTTGAAGCATTTCAGTCACTTCAGCAGTGGTAAAAGCTGCTGTTATGATCTAGTTTGCTCCAAAAATTTCCACTTGTATAGCCTGCACCTCCATTTTTGATACGTATGCAGATTAGCTTGTTGTGTGTGGTCCTGAACTCACTGGCTCGCTGTGGAGTGTGTTGTTACAGAATCTCATGAAGAAACTTTCCATTTGACCCTTGGCACGCGTTTGCAATGCCCGGTGTAGCTGCAGTTGTTATGCTACCCCATGAGGAAAATGTGGACAAATTTTTAATTGTTGAAACCACTATAGCGTTCCGTCGTCCGGAGTGAGTTAAAGCATAAATTTTCACATTTGAATGTTACTGTTTAAAAGGTAGGAGTGAAGGAAGAGTTTGGTGGAAATAGGGTAAGCAGAGGGTGGAATCAGTGCCAGATATTTGAAGTCAGTAGAAGTACATTTTAAAGATTTACTTAATGGACTTTATAAAAGAGAAGTCATCAGTTCTAGGGGAAAAGCAGCTGATTTAGAAAGAATGTAAAAAAAAGTCAAAAACAAATTTTCTTCTATCGATTGTTATCATAATAAAATTTATGTACCATAAGAGTGCAGTGACTTACACATATGGGTATTATCAAATTCTAGCCCAGATAGTCGGGACAGCAATTACCTCCTCTGCTGTTCTGATGGTCATAGTAGGAGTATCATGCATACATACATGCATTCATACATACATTTTCAGTACTCTTTCTTCTACCAAGCTATGTATGTCCAAGGGAAAACTTGTGTTGCAATCCAGGGCAACATCATCATCGTCATCGTCATCCTCCTCCTCCATCATCATCAATATAGACAAAACAGTCTCAAAGTCTGTGGCCTTTCATGCCCTGCTCTCATGGTGACCTCAGTTTCGATACCCCTCTACTTCTGTACTTGGGGTGAGTCCTGTCAATGCCTTCAGTGTCAGCAGATTCATGGGGGGCTGTTGTTTGAGAGACGTGGTGGCAGTCTCCACTCTGGGAGGGACGCTCACTCAGTCTGGCTCCATGACTAAGCCATTATTGTCATTAGTAGGGGGCTTAGGAGGTGGTGTCCTAAGTACGTTAAATCAGAACAGGCACCACTGTACACCACCGAAGTGACTCAGCAGCAGTGCAGGGTCTCCTCTGGTGTGTGGCCTCCTGGTGACCTAACATTGATGGCTCCCTGCGGACTGCCGGCGCTGGAACTGTGACATACGAACCTGGGTGTGGCTGTGTATGGGGGAATCTAAATGAGCGGCATGGGAGTAACGCCACTGAAATGGTGTAGATGATGGAACAGTAAAAAAAAAAAAAAAAAAAAAAAGTGTCGTGAGGGGCTGCTTGCTAATTTTATGTCATTATACTTTAATATTTCTCATTCATTATTGATCACCAGAGAAAAACGTACCGTTGTGCGAGCCTCGCATTCCTCAACACCAGCTTCTGCTGGAAATGGCGGCCATGATCAAACAGCACGTGCGCATGCACATGCAGACGGACATTCGCACCGTCATCAAGCCGGCACCCAAGTTCAGCCCGTCGTATCACGGCGGCGACACCATGTCTGTGCCTCACACTGAGATCATTTTGTACGAGGATGACGTCACGGAGAGGGAGAGTGCTGCCACCGCTTTGAGGAGGTGAGTTGTTGCCCCTGGTGTTGTTGTTTGTTGTTGTTTTTTTTTATGGGGGGAGATGGTATACTACTGTTGTTAGTGCTACTACTGTTGCTACTGCTACTGCTTCTGCTACTGCAACAACAGTTGCAACAACTACTACTACTTTTACTACTTCTACTGCTAATCATTATCATTATTATGATAATACAGATTTGTGCTCACACCATCCAATATTGACAATAGTAGTTATAATAATAATAACAATAAGAAGAAGAAGAATGCATGTGCAGAATGATGCTCACAGTCACAACCCCCAACATTGATGATGATAATTTAGATTAAAAAAAAATTATAACAATGATGGTAATGATAATGATGATAAATATATATATATATCATTATATATGTGTGTGTGTGTGTGTGTGTGTGTGTGTGTGTGTGTGTGTAATGATGATGATAATAATAATAATGATGATGATGATAATAATATAATAATAATAATAATAATGACAACAACATTAACAGTGATGATAACAATGATGATAACAGTGATGATGATGCAGATTAATGCCACAAACGACGGGCGCAGTAGCCGAGTAGTTAAAGCGTTGGACTGTCAATCTGAGGGTCCCGGGTTCGAATCACGGTGACGGCGCCTGGTGGGTAAAGGGTGGAGATTTTTACGATCTCCCAGGTCAACATATGTGCAGATCTGCTAGTGCCTGAACCCCCTTCGTGTGTATATGCAAGCAGAAGATCAAATACGCACGTTAAAGATCCTGTAATCCATGTCAGCGTTCGGTGGGTTATGGAAACAAGAACATACCCAGCATGCACACCCCCGAAAACGGAGTATGGCTGCCTACATGGCGGGGTAAAAACGGTCATACACGTAAAAGCCCACTCGTGTGCATACGAGTGAACGCAGAAGAAGAAGAAGAAATGCCACAATCAAGCAACTGGCTTGTTTGTGAGAAAGGAACAGCGACCCCCCTTTTCTCTCTCTCTCTTTTTGTTGTTGTCTGTATTCAGTTAAAATATTAGTAACATTTGAATGGTAGCTGTTGAGAAGACTCAGATGTATGGTGTGAATAGGAATGAAAAAAATGTTAGTGTTTTTTGGTGTTTTTGTGTGGGTTTGTGAAATGTATATATATATATGTTTGTGCATATTGAACTTGAATGCATGTATATTTATGTATTACTTTTATTGTAAATCTTGTTTGGGAGGTTTGAGCATAATTTGCATTTTTATCATTATCGTAATTAGTAGTAGTTGTATTGGTTTAACTCACTCCTGACGAACAGTTTTCTCCCTTGCTTTCCCCTGAAGACGACCCATTTGTTAGGATTAGAATAAAAATCACAAAAAATACAAAACACAAAGTAACTAATGAAACTCCGTTTAGTTGACCCACTGACCCCTCTTCTAATGTCGTGTGAACGCCCACCCCCCTCCTTCTCTTCACAACCCTCAGAAGCTGAGTCACGATCAGTACCTTCTTGCGGGTTGATTTCTTCACTGCAGATACTTTATTCAACATCTTCATCATCCTCGTCAATGTCGAAACCTTCAGTTTGAAGCATTTCAATCACTTCAGCAGCAGTAAAAAGCTGCTGTCGTGATTTAGTTTGCTCCAAAAATTTCCACTTATGTCGCTTGCGACACCATTTTTGATACGTATGCAGATTAGCTTGTCATGTGGGGTACCAAGGTCAACGGCTGGCCAGAGAGTGTATAGTTACGGAACTTCATGAAGAAACTTTCCCTTTGACCCTTGACACGTTTGCGATGCCTGGTGTAGCTGCAATTTTTATGCTACCCCATGAGGAAAACGTGGAAAAAATTTTAATTGTCGAAACGGCTAGTGAGTTAAACAGTATTTTATTTGGAACATGTCGCATTACAATACAGTTGTGGACAAACAGGAAAACAAGAAAATCCTATACAAAGTCCTGTCCTGACAGAACTTTTTTTTTAAGAGCAAAGTGGCAGGATGGATAAGACACTTATCTACCAACTCAGTGTCCGTCAGAGTCTGGGTTCAAACCCTGCTCTTGCCTTTTCTCCCAATTTTTTTTTTACCGTAAAATCAAACTGAGCATCTAGTCATTCGAATAAGACTATAAACCGAGGTGGTGTGTGCAGCATGCACTTGGCGCACTGAAAAGAACCCATGGCAGACAAAAATGTTGTCCCTTGGCAAAGTTCTGTAGAAGAAACCCGTTGAGATAGGTACACAAAATATACATGCATGCACTCAAGGCCGGACTAGGGTGCTGGGTTATACTGCTGGTCAGGTATCTGCCGAGCGGATGTAGTGTAGCGTGTATGGATTTGTCCGAACGCAGTGACACCTCCTTGAGAAACTGAAACCTAAGTTATCCTGACAGTAGTCGTATTGATGTAGTGTATTAATCTCACTGTCCCTGAATGTCACCAGAGACTCGGAGGCGCCAGGCACGGACGCCATGATCCATTCGGCAAGGTCACGGTACTTCCAGGATTCTGCCGTGGAGCGCAGTCATTCGCCCTTTGGTTTGTTTACATTTTGTTTTGTTTTGTGTGTGTGTGTGTTGTTGTTCATATTACCATTGCTGGTGATGTATGCAGTGGCTGAATCGTATGGTGGTCAGTCGTGCCTGACTATGACCATCAGAACAGCAGAGGAGGTAACTGCTGTCCCGACTATCTGGGCTAGAATTTGATTATAGTGGAGAGTGTCTTGTCCACTTTACATCCCCACTCTCTCGGCCAAGAGGGTTTTAGGACAGTCGGCATTGGGATGGTTCCCAATAGTCTTTCACAAAAGACTAAGCTGTAAATGACTTCCCATTGCAATGGAGAAACCATTGTTCACACAGCTCTCACTTTGCTGTTGGCCCAACTGTAAGTTTATGTCTTCTTCTTCTTCTTCTTCTTTGTTCGTGGGCTGCAACTCCCACGTTCACTCGTATATACACGAGTGGGCCTTTACGTGTATGACCGTTTTTGCCCCGCCATACTCCGCTTTCGGGGGTCTGCATGCTGGGTTTGTACTTGTTTCCATAACCCACCGAACGCTGACATGGATTACAGCATCTTTAACGTGCGTATTTGATCTTTTGCTTGCGTGTACACACGAAGGGGGTTCAGGCACTAGCAGGTCTGCACATATGTTGACCTGGGAGATCGGAAAAATCTCCACCCTTTACCCACCAGGCGCCGTCACCGAGATTCGAACCCGGGACCCTCAGATTGAAAGTCCAACGCTTTAACCATTCGGCTATTGCGCCCGTCGTAAGTTTATGTCAATCTGTGATATAAGCTGAGTGTCAGTATAAGCCATAAAGGCTGCATTGTAAGAGCACTGGAATTTTGCCTGAGTTTCCTGAGTTTGATCCACAGTTTCAGTGCACCTAGGTTGGTTATGGGTGGGGATTTGTCTGATCTCCTAGGTCAGCACAAGTACATATACCTGCTGTTGACTGAGCCCCCTTCATGTGTATACGCATGCAGAAGATGAAATACGCATGTTAAAGATCCTGTAATCCAAGCCAGCATTCGATGGGTTATGGAAACTAGGACAGACCCCGCTGGCACACCCCTGAGTTTGACAGGGCAGGGTAAAAAAAGAAAACCGTCATACACGTAAAAGCCCACTTGTATATATTTGAGTGAATGTGGGAGTTGCAGCTCATAGACACAGGAGAAGTTACTTTTGCTGGTGTTGGTTGTGCTTTGTCATCATTGGTAGTAGTGGTTATGATGACGTATTGGTGATGCATTGTTCACCTATCAACCTCTTGTCTTCAAAAGATTTTTTGACTCACTTGTGTAAACAATGTTAGTCTATGTTTTAACCCGGTGTTCGGTTGTCTGTGTGTGTGTGTCTGTGTGTCTGTGTGTCCGTGGTAAACTTTAGCATTGACATTTTCTCTGCAAATACTTTGTCAGTTGACACCAAATTAGGCATAAAAATAGGAAAAATTCAGTTCTTTCCAGTCATCTTGTTTAAAACAATATTGCACCTCTGGAATGGGCACAAAAAAAAATAAATAATGAAGCCTAATTATATGCAAACAGCATTTACTTTTATATTTATATTTTTGGTATTCTCTAAACTTGGCACTTTGATCTGATATTCTGACCCAACAACAAGAGCAGTCATTATTATCATTTTTTGTTCAAACAGGAACTTCTTTTGCTAAGCATGGAAGTTTTATTTATTTTGCAAACGTTTTGGTGCAGATAGTAAAAAAGGGAAATTACTCTGTAATTAATGCTAGGGGACTTACTTTGCTTTAAACTGATCTTTCTCATCTTAAGCATTACATTTTGAAATTATACTCAATACATAAAAAGCTTGTGTGTTTTACTCTCAGTCACAAGTGAGTCTTGAAGGCCTTGCCTCTCTTGTTTTTAAAGTGATTCCTGCGTGCGCAAGGAAAAAAACACACCTGGGTTTTTCACCTGATATCAAAGAACTGTCCTCTACTTTCTCACAAGCAAAGAAATCTCCTTGGAATTCTGCACTGTGATTGCTTATACGGTGTTTGTTTAGCTGATAATTCAAGGTAGGTCAGTTGTTTTGCTGTGATTGTTGTTACACGTTCAAAAATGTCTCCATAAAATCAGCTTTGTAACGTTTTGTTCCAAGATCCAACCACAGGCAAAGGGTTAATGTCTTGGTGGGAGTGCATGTATTTTTTTTATGCATATGCTTGTGTGCAAATGTATATCTATGTTGGTGTGTGTATGTCTTTTGTTCATCATTTGTGTGTGTGTGTGTGTGTGTGTGTGTATGTGCATACGTGTGTGTGTGTGTGTGCATGTGTGTGTGTGTGTGTGTCTGTGTTTTCAGCTCCACCTGAGGACGGTTCCATCTCTCCATCAGAGCTCGCCATTCTGGATTCTCTTATCTCCGGCGGCACAGCGCTCAGTCTGAAGGTATGAGTCATCTTGGAAACACGGTTTTGCCTTAACTTGCAGAGCATCAGCATCAGTAATTCTTTGATGATGATTTATTACCATTTTTATACTGCCAGAGCCTAAAATTAAAGCTATTTAGGCAGTAACTGACCTGCATGCTATTTAAAAGAGGATCATTATATACATGAACTGAATATAAGATTGCCTGGCAATGAAAATAAGGAACAAGAAAAATACAAAAGATCCGATACTGAAACATACATGTTGGTTCCTAAGTACGCTGCATAAAACAAGTCACAATAAGATACAACAGCACATACACTAGATTTGCCACAAATAATCCAAACGGGGGTGCTGCATAAAAACCTGTACCCAAGACAAAAAAAGTTGGCAGGGATAAGAAAACCAAAAATATAATTATTAAAAGAAAAAAATTACAGTGAGATTACGATATTAATTACAGGAGCAATAATATCTGTATGTGTGCAGCCCAATGCAGTAAAATAAAATGTCACTTTGTGAGAAAAAAAGACATCGGAGCCTGAGTAAAGTGGATGAAATTTGACCCATTATATAAAACATTATGATAAGACATTCGAATCACACATTATACATGTTAATGCAGATTTAAGGAAAAAGCAATGTAGGCTTATACTGCAACCATATAATTCTTTTTTTTCTTTTTTTTATTGTGCAAGTTCCTACAGACACCAGTGAACTCCACTTTGATGATCTATCGGTTAGCACTTTAACCTATTCAACCCCAAGGATCTTACAGCCTTGGCAGGCTTTCATGCCATATTTGAATCGTAAAAAAACAACAACAACAAAACAAAACAAAACAACAAACACACAAACACACACACACACACACACACACAGAGAACACATACCGTTTTTTCCTCCAAATTATGTGTGGAGAGAGTTACCACTCTTTACTATTTGTTAATCATTTGATCTCTTGGCCTCATTGTTTATTAATTTCAAGTTGAAAAACCACCGGGGCAACCATGTGTTTGTTCTGTATTGTCCATGTGTTCTGTGTGGCTTGTTCAGGATTAAAGAGGCTATGCCAGTCTTGAATAAAAGCTAATTTGTGTTTGCACATTTCTTCTGTCTCTGCTGCTGTGTGCACATGTCAAATGATAGGTATAAGGACAGGCCCGGCGCTTCTTTTTTGGGGGAAGTGTCTTTCCAATGTACCTTTTATTTACCTGTGTGCTAGCTGAATCGGTAGCGTAAGCAGCATTGGCTTCAAGTTATGTACCCTGTGTGTGGAGAGAGTTACCACTCTTTACTGTTTGTTAATTATGTGTGGACATACATAGAAATACTTAGGAAGATAGTTCCCATTCTTTGCAGTTTGTGCATATATGAGGAACATGAGAATTATTGTAATGAGATGAATTTTGAAGCCATAGCAATACTCTGCAGCGAGGCAAGGCTTCTTGATGAGTTGTGATCATGTTTAATTACACATACTCAACCGTGACCCAACTAGTGCAGACTCCGGCAGGGGTCTGACATTCCTGCCTGTGCAAACTACTATCCGCCTATGTGGAGAAAACGAAACGATGGCCGATAACCTCCCGGAAGTAGGTAACCTCCCCTTTGTCCCGCTGGCTAGCGCCCTCTTTTTCCGGCAGCCATTATGACTCCTGTCCTGTGCTCTCCATACGGCTAAGTTTTTTCGTATTTTCTGTCTGTCTTTGTGATCATGTTTTCCGGTGCTGGGGTCTTGGTGTTGTGAAGGTTTTGGTGTTCAAGAGGTGGAGTCCTTGTTCGTTCTTTAGTTTAGCGTCTTTTCACTATCAGTGATATTAGACATTAAAAAAAAAAAGGGGGTGGGGGGGCATGGGGGGAGGAAGGTGGTGGTGGTGGTGGTGGGGGGGGGGTGGCGGGAAGAGGAAAAACAGAAAAAAGGTAAACTAGAAAACTACCGTAAAATGTATAACTAACATGCAGTTACATTTAACAGTAACAATTCAATAATAATAATGATAATAATCAGAAACCATTAACACAATTCTGAAGTGCATTAAAGGAATGTAGAAATAGGGCTATGAACTAATGCCTGTGAAAGTCCTTGGCGTCTGTCTGGGTTTCAGGTCAATCTGGTGTTCCAGAAGGGGGTGGGGAGGGCTGAGTGAAGTTTGTGTGCTTGGAAGTTCTGCTGTCGTCATTACTGTAAACTTTTCAACAAGTCACATGCAAGCAAGTCGACATTTGACAGCACTTTTCTCAAAAATTGTTTGTTATCTATTATAGACTCATTTTATGGATGCTTTGCCCTTAACTTGAATGTCAACATGTTCTCATTGTACTGTACACAAAAAAAAAACCCAAAAAGAAACAGAAAGCAAGTGAACTGCTGATACTGTTGTTTCCAAAGTGTGTGGAGTGATGGCCTAGAGGTAACGTGTCCACCTAGGAAGCGAGAAAATCTGAGCGCGCTGGTTCGAATCACGGCTCGGCTGCCGATATTTTCTCCCCTTCCACTAGATCTTGAGTGGTGGTCTGGACGCTAGTCATTCGGATGAGATGATAAACCGAGGTCCCATGTGCAGCATGCACTTAGCGCACGTAAAAGAACCCACGGCAACAAGAGGGTTGTTCCTGGCAAAATTCTATAGAAAAATCCACTTCGATAGGGAAAACAAATGAAACTGCACACAGGAAAAAATACAAAAAAATGGGTGGCGCTGTATTATAGCGACGCACTCTCCCAGGGGAGAGCAGCCCGAATTTCACACAGAGAAGTCTGCTGTGATAAAGAGAAATACAAATACAAATACAAATACAAAACATGTTCCATTGTATGTTGTATTTTGAGGGCTTGTTTTATTGATTCTTTGCCCCTAACATGAATGTTAAAAAAAAGAAAGAAAAAAATCTCAAAGAGCAAGTCAATATTTGACACAACTGTTATGAAACATTGTTCGTTATCCATTGCGGGCTCATTTTATCGATGCTTTGCCCTTAACTTGAATGTAAAAAAAAAAAACACACAAAAAAACAAAAACAAAAGAAAAAAAAAGAGCCAGAAAGCAAGTTGATATATATTTAAAAATTTTTTTATTGTTATCTTTTTTGTACGCTTACAGTTGACTTCATCAAGTTTTTGCGCCATATAAATATTATTATTAGTTGTAGTTGTTGTTTTTTTTTTTATATGTATTTATCTATTATTTATTTCTTTATTTACTTTTTTCTTTTTTTCTTTCTCTTTTTTTTTGTTTGTTTTGTTTTGTTTTTTTATTTTATTTTATCATTTATTTTCATTTATTTTATTTATTTGTTTATTTATTTATTTATTTATTTATTTATTTTCTCAAGGCCTGACTAAGCGCGTTGGGTTACGCTGCTGGTCAGGCATCTGCTTGGCAGATGTGGTGCAGCGTATGTGGATTTGTCCGAACGCAGTGACGCCTCCTTGAGCTACTGATACTGATACTGATACTACTGACACCACTGTTATCAGACAGACAGTTTCTGTTATCTGTTGCAGGCTCATTTTATCGACGCTTTGCCCGACATCACTCCCCTGTCACGAACTCTGGTGTACCTCAACCTGTCCTTCAACAATTTCAAGGTGAACGATATGTATGGTAGCATGACAATGGAAGTTTGTTATCTTTGTTTTGGGTTGGGGTTTTTTTTGTTTGTTTGGTTGGGTTTTTTTTGGTATTGTTAGTTTGACATTGCTGTCATTATCATATTGTTTGTGCTAATTGTTCTTATCGTTGTAGCTTTTGGGTTTTTTTGTGTGTGCTAATAGTTCTTATTGCTGTAGTTATCGTATTTTTTGTGCTGTTAGTTCTTATAGTTGTAGTTATTGTGTTGTTTGTGCTAATAGTTCTTATTGCTGTAGTTATCACTTTTTGTGCTATCAGTTCTTATAGTTGTAGATATTGTGCTAATAGTTCTTATTGCTGTAGTTATCATTTTTTGTGCTGTTAATTCTTGTAGTTGTATTTATTGTGTTGTTTGTGCTAATAGTTCTTATTGTTGTAGTTATCATTTTTTGTGCTGTTAATTCTTATAGTTGTATTTATTGTGTTGTTTGTGCTAATAGTTCTTATTGCTGTAGTTATCATTTTTGTGCTGTCAGTTCTTATAGTTGAAGTTATTGTGCTAATAGTTCTTATTGCTGTAGTTATCATTATTTCTGCTGTTAGTTCTTATAGTTGTATTTATTGTGTTGCTTGTGCTAATAGTTCTTATTGCTGTAGTTATCATTTTTTGTGCTGTTAATTCTTATAGTTGTATTTATTGTGTTGTTTGTGCTAATAGTTCTTATTGCTGTAGTTATCATTTTTTTGTGTTGTTAGTTCTTTTGTTGTAGTTATTGTGTTGTTTGTGCTAATTGTTCTTATTGCTGTAGTTATCATTCTTTGTGCTGTTATTTCTTATAGTTGTAGTTATTGTGTTGTTTGTGCTAATAGTTCTTATTGCTGTAGTTATCATTCTTTGTGCTGTTAATTCTTATAGTTGTATTTATTGTGTTGTTTGTGCTAATAGTTCTTATTGCTGTAGTTATCATTTTTTGTGCTGTTATTTCTTATAGTTGTATTTATTGTGTTGTTTGTGCTAATAGTTCTTATTGCTGTAGTTATCATTCTTTGTGCTGTTATTTCTTATAGTTGTAGTTATTGCATGTCTTTGTGCCAGTAGTTCTTATTGCTGTAGTTATCACATTATTTTTGAAGAAGGTGACAGAATGGTTAAGACGCTCGTCGGCCAGTACAGAGTCCGTGAGGGTCTCTGGGTTCGAAAATCTTGTTCTCGCCCTTTCTCCGAAATTAGACTTGAAAATTGAACTGAGCATCTGGTCATTTGGATGAGACGATAAACCAAGGTCCCATGTGCAGCAACGCACTTGGAACGAACCCATGGCAATGAGAGTGTTGTCCTCTGGCAAAATTCTGTGGATGAAATCCACTCTGATAGGTACACAAGAGAGACGGGCGCAATAGCCGAGTGGTTAAAGCGTTGGACTGTCAATCTGAGGGTCCCAGGTTCGAATCACGGTGACGGCGCGTGGTGGGTAAAGGGTGGAGATTTTTACCATCTCCCAGGTCAACATATGTGCAGACCTGCTAGTGCCTGAACCCCCTTCGTGTGTATATGCAAGCAGAAGATCAAATACGCACGTTAAAGATCCTGTAATCCATGTCAGCGTTCGGTGGGTTATGGAAACAAGAACATACCCAGCATGCACACCCCCGAAAACGGAGTATGGCTGCCTACATGGCGGGGTAAAAACGGTCATACATGTAAAAGCCCACTCGTGTGCATATGAGTGAACGCAGAAGAAGAAGAGAAGAAGGTACACAAGGCCTGACTGAGCGCGTTGGGTCGTGCTACAGTTCAGGCCTCTGCCTAGCAAGATGTGGTGAAGCGCATATGGATTTGTCCAAACGCAGTGATGCCACCTTGAGAAACTTGAACTCAAACTTTTTTGTGCTCTTGACCGGTAGCAGTGTCGAGAGCTGATGCCTATGAAGATGTAGGTTCAAACCCCCACCAGAGGTGGGTTTTTTGGGGTTTTTTTTCCAGCCCACAGTCAGCTGCTACCCAGGATTTAGTGCGCTGTGGGCTCAGTTGGGAACACACAGTTGAGGGTCATCCAATTCATGGATGGTGCGTCTTTGAGGAGTGTTGCGTTAGTAGTTCTTATTGCTGTGGTTATCACATTATTTTGAAGGAGGTGACAGAATGGTTAAGACATTCGTCTGCCAGTACAACTCTCATTGCCATGGGTTCGTGCCAGTAAGAACTACTGGTGCAACACTCCTCAAAGACGCACCATCCATGAATTGGATGACCCTCAAACTGTGTGTTCCCAACTGAGCCCACAGCACACTCAATCCTGGGTAGGAGCTGACTATTATTATGTTATTATTATCGTCATTACCATCATCACCATCATCATCAGTGTCATCATTATTATTAGCACCACAGTTATTACTGTTGTCATTAGAATCACTCGTCATTATCTTTTTTTTAATAATGATCATTATCATCATCGCTATCACCTTTATCATCATTGTTACGTTTTCTCCATACAGTACGTGCCCATGGAAGTGCTGGACCTGTGGCAGCTGGAGGTGCTGAAGCTGAGGGACAACCCCCTTGTGGAGTTACCCCAGGACATTCACCGGCTGAGGAACCTCCGGGTGTTTGTCGCCTCATACTGTCTGCTCACCACGCTCCCCCCGGGGTAAATGACGGTGATGGTGGTACTGAAATTATCAACCGTCATAATGTCAGTCATCATTCTTATGCTGATGACACTCAACCCCAGAAAAAGTGATACCCCTGGAAAATTGTCGTCACTCTTGCAAGAAACGTCCAACTGCTTCCTGGGCATTCAAAACTGGATGACTCCAAATAAGTTACAATTGAACGCGGACAAAACTGAAGCAGTGATCATAGGAACTAAGCAAAAACTGTCTTCCATCACAACTGACACAATCAAACTTGGCAGTACATCCATCCCTCTTTCCAGTTCTGTCAGGAACCTCGGTCTTGTCCTTGACAACACACTGTCCATGCAAAAATTTATCAGTCAGACATGTCAATCCTGCTACTGTCAATTGCGGCGCACCAGTTCCGTTTGGAAATATCTGTCCACTGACGCAACATCTAGACTTGTCGTTTCTCTCATTCTCTCTCGCCTTGACTACTGTAACTCTGTTGTCTGGTCTGCCTGCTTCATCCCTTCAGTCCCTTCAGCGTATACAAAACTCTGCTGCCCAACTCGTCCTCAGAAAGTTCTGAGCACATCACTCCTCTTTTGCAACATCTCCACTGGCTCCCTGTCGCACACAGAATGAAATACAAGATCAGCACTCTATGTTATAAATGTATTCACAAATCAGCCCCTTCCTATCTCTGTGGCTGCCTTCACCTCTACACTCCATCTCGCTCTCTATGATCGGCTTCCACTCTGTTCACGCATACCCAGATTCAAGTACTCGACTGTTGGCCGCCATTCTTTCTCTGTCTCTGGACCTTGTAATTGGAATGAACTTCCTCTTTCGCTTCGTCAGGTCTCCACACTCAGCTCTTTCAAGTCTAGCCTTAAAACCCACCTCTTCCTAAAATAGCCTCCCTTCCCTGCCTCTTCATTGTCTTCAGTTTTTTTCTTCTTCTAGTTTTAGAGTTATTCCTGCGTTTGAATGACTGGTGTCAAAGCGCTTTGATTTGTCTCTGCACAAGATTCAGCGCTATATAAATATAATAATAATAATAATAATAATAATAATAATAATAATGATGATGATGATTATGATGAAGACGATTGTGGTGTTGGTGGTGGTGGTGGGGGGTGGAGGGGATGGTGATAATGGGAATGATGATGATGGTGATATTGATGATGATGGGAATGGTGGTGGTGGTGATGATGATGATGAAAATGATGGTGATGTTGATCATGATGATGATAATGATGATGTTGATAATGATGGTGATGGTGGTGAAGATGTTGATGATAATGTTGATGGTGGTGGTGGTGGTGATGATGATGGTGGTGGTGTTGATATTGATGTTGATAATTATGTTGATGATGATGATGGAGATGGTGGTGATGATGATGATGATTAGGATGTTTGTGGTGATGATGATGATGGGAATGATGATGGTGGTGGTGGTGATTTTGATAATAATGTTGATGGTGATGATGGAAATGATTGTGGTGGTGGTGATAATGATGGTGATGATGGTGATGATGATGATATTGATTTTGATAATAATGCTGATGATGTTGATGATGGTGGTGGTGGTGGTTATGGTTATGGTGATGATGATGATGGTGATGGCAGTGATATTGATGTTGTGATGATGATGGTGGTGGTTGTGGTGATGATTGCTTTGAAGTATGGGATTGGTTTAAAGTATTGTAATACTGGCATTAACTCACTCAGTACGGCCAGTCCTCTCTTCTCCTCTACACAGACCCCTCGGATGTCCAGTGGGTGTCTGAATGACCCAACCTTTAGCTTCCGTCATCAGAATTGTGGTATTCTTTGTCAACGTTCACCTCTTCAGTATAAGAGCCTTCCGCTTGCAATATTTTGATGATGGTAACTGGGGTGAAACGCTGTGAACGTCGTCTCTTTCGCCGTTCGTATGGAGAGAGTTAAGTGTTGTGATATTGGTGCTAATAATTGTGATGTGAGTGTCAAGTATTGTGTTCTGTGTGTTAATTATTGTGATTATTATTATTAGTAGTAGTATTTTTATGTATTTATCTATTATCTTTTATTTATTTATTTATTTTATTTTATTCTATTTTATTTATTTTTTTGTTATTTTATTTTTTTATTATTATTTTTTTTCCTCAAGGCCTGATTAAGCGCATTGGGTTATGCTGCTGGTCAGGCATCTGCTTGGCAGATGTGGTGTAGTGTATATGGATTTGACCCAACACAGTGATGCCTCCTTGAGCTACTGATACTGATACTGATATTGTGATGCAGGTGTTGAGCATCGTGATATTGGCATGAAGTATCGTGAGATTGGTGTGAAGTAATGTGATATATGAGATGTGTAATCATTGTGATGCGTGATGTTTGTTTTTCATTTATTTATTACATAGTCATCTATAAAATCATTTATATATTTTTCAGACTCTTTACCCTGGACAATCTACAGCACATGAACATTGCTTACAACAAACTGACGTTTCTGCCCAACGAAATCAGGTTTTTGAAGTGAGTACTTTTTATCGTCACTCAGCGTCAGGATCAGACTCAGAATTGCTTCATACTTTTGACGGGCGCAATAGCCGAGTGGTTAAAGCGTTGGACTGTCAATCTGAGGGTCCCGGGTTCGAATCACGGTGATGGCGCCTGGTGGGTAAAGGGTGGAGATTTTTACGATCTCCCAGGTCAACATATGTGCAGACCTGCTAGTGCCTGAACCCCCTTCGTGTGTATATGCAAGCAGAAGATCAAATACGCACGTTAAAGATCCTGTAATCCATGTCAGTGTTCGGTGGGTTATGGAAACAAGAACATACCCGGCATACACACCCCCGAAAATGGAGTATGGCTGCCTACATGGCGGGGTAAAAACGGTCATACACGTAAAAGCCCACTCGTGTGCATACGAGTGAACATGGGAGTCGCAGCCCACGAACGCAGAAGAAGAAGAAGAATAAGCTTCATACTTTTGAGATGGCCATTGTGGTGTTAGTGTTGCTATCAGTTACTTTGGGAGGGATTTCCTTTGTGCTCTGTTTGCGTGTTTCTCTGTTGACTTTTCATTCCTTTACTGTGTGTGTGTTTTAATTTTTTTTAATTTTTTTTTTTTTTTTTATTCAACACACCTAATGATGTTGAAATCACTCTAGTTATATTCATTAAAAAAAATGTTGATGCATTCTAGTTGTGTCTGAACACAGGAAAGTGGATGAATTGATGGATTCTTTGCGTGCCTGGACACAATAAACTAGAAGAATTGAGGAATTCTTTGTGTATCTGAACACAGGAAGCTAGAGGAATGGATGCATTCTCTGTGTGTCTGAATGTAGGAAACTAGAAGAAATGATGCATTCATTATGTACCTGAACACAGGAAAATAGAGGAAGTGATGCATTGATTGTATGTCTGAACACAGGAATCTAGAGGAATAGATGCTTTCGTTGTGTGTTTGAACACAGGAAACTAGATGAATTGATGAATTCTCTGTACGTCTGAACACAGAAAACTAGAGGAACTGATGCTTCCTTTGTGTGTCTGAACACAGGAAACTAGAGGAAGTGATGCTTTCTCTGTGTGTCTGAACATATGAAACTAAAGGAAATGTCGCAGTGATAGTGTGTCTGAACACAGGAAACTAGAGGAAATGTTGCACTGATTGTGTGTCTGAATACAGGAAACTATCGATGGATTGATGATTTCATTGTGTGTCTGAACACAGAAAACTAGAGGAATAAATGCATTCATTATGTGTCAGAAATCAGGAAACTAGAGGAATAAATGCTTTCATTGTGTGTCTGAACACAGGAAACTAGAGGAACTGATGCTTTCATTGTGTGTCTGAACACAGGAAACTGGAGGAACTGGACGTGGAGGGCAACATGCTGCCTGCCTTACCTGCGGGCGCCCTTCAGCTGAACCTGGTGGGGGTGAGGGTGAAGAACAACCTGATGCATCCCCTCTTCTGGAAGGAACACACACGCAAAGAAGGCCAGGTGTGTGACAGTGAATTCAAACTGAAAAGACTTTATTGTCTGCTTTAACTCATTCTGCTCCAGGTACGAGTTAACTCATGCCATGATTAATTCCCCTGTGGACCAGGTATGAGTATTCTCGTACCAACACACTGTTCTAATTTCGTTCATTCTTGCTTGGTACAGTTGGCATTCTAAACTGAACCGTTTACGGATTCGGGAAGAATGAAAATGAAGTTTTGTTCGACTGATTAAATCAACAAATCTCCATCGATTTTCACTGTTTTAGTGAACCACCCTGTTTTTGTTTTTTGTTTTGTTGGTTTTTTACTGTGGTGGTCTCATGTAGTGTTGATGCAGGGGAGTTGTAGCACGCATGTAGCATGTGGGGTAGAATGAGTTAAAATTTTCTTTCAACTCATGCAAAGAAGGCCAGATGTGTGATAATGAATGCAAACTGAAAAAAAACTTTATTGTCTGCTTTAATCCTTACAATGCCAGCTATGTTCAAGCTGCTAACAGCTGCTAGCCAGCTGAGTCAGCTGCACAGACAGTACAGCTGAAAACCGGCTGTACAGCAGAGCAGCCAGTGGGAATGTGGGGTCCTTGTTTTTTCACTGCCATGTGGCACAAAATGTTATTGTTTTAATTGTTTAACCCTTTCGTCACCGTAGTCACCACTCCGCGACTTGCTGCCAGAACACCACCGTTGCCACACAGGAGGCTGCCGTCGCCCTGATCGGCTACTTGAGCATTAGAGTTAACAAAGTTGCCCTACTCTTCAATAAATAACACCAAACTTAGCCACATGTATCACAAACATCCCTATTGTTGAACCAACTCTCGTGTGATTTGGAGCGATTTTCAGCAGCTTTTTAAAACTTAGTTTGAACTATTGCACGAACTCTTCTCCACTGTCACTGTCAGCAGCAAAATCATTTTCTGCCAACTGACTTTCTGTTAGACTTGCAGCTTACTGTCCTGTATAGGGTTGTCTTAAAGCGAGACTGCTGGTTACAATCTGAACTGTTGAAGAACTTGCAATAGGGGCTGTGATTTATCATTAGAGATATTTAAAGAATTACAACACCCTTGCTCACAAGCGCCAAGTTGTAACAAGGTACACTTGGTTGGTCAAGGGCTGTTGTTTAGGAATAAATTGAATTTGGATAAAAGAATTGAAACATTAAAGGGAATAATTTTGGATCTATTTTGTGACGGATCAATATCCTGTCAGCGACGCCACTTTTGTACCGTCCCCAATTTCTCTCATGGCCTGACTAGCATGTTAGTCATTCGGATGAGACGATAAACCGAGGTCCCATGTGCAGCATGCACATAGCGCACGTAAAAGAACCCAGGGCAACAAAAGGGTTGTTCCTGGCAAAATTCTGTAGAAAAATCCACTTCGATAGGAAAAACAAACAAAACTGCATGCAGGAAAAAATGCAAAAAAAATGGGTGGCACTAGTCAGTGTAGCGACACGCTGTCCCTGGGGAGAGCAGCCTGAATTTCACACAGAGAAGTCTGTTGT